>NC_040020.1:20942875-21260732 GCF_000972845.2 Larimichthys crocea | reverse complement strand
TGTTTGTTAAACCTACAAGCCATGGATCTGTTACTGAACACGCAGAGATGAAATTCATTTATTTTTTGGTCTCAGAAAGATGAAAATAGAAATTCACAAAATGTCAAGTATAAAATGGTGTTTCTGGCTTTGTTTACCCATTGTAACATACATTTAAAAAAGCCTAATATTGGATAAATTACATACACATAACTTTTTTTAAAACATGTCTTGGTAACTTTGACCTTCAAATTATAGAAAGTTAGTAAAAAAACACACTAAAGTCCAAGTTCAAGTTTAGTTTTTCAGTCTGCTGTAAAGTTTAACCTAAACTCTTAAATAAATCAGAGTTGCTTTAAAATCAATCCCAGACCCTGTTTCATGTTCTCTTGTTGATGCTTATTTTATCATATTTTGTATTTTAATGTAAAGCACATTGACTTCTTACGTAATGAAAGTGCTCTATAAATAAAACCTTTGCCATTGCCAGGGCATATATTTTGACAAACACAGATTTAGCTTAACATCAATAATGGCTGCATTCCAATTCAGTGTACAAAGAGCCTTGGCATTATATAAGCACACTGACTTAAAGTGGTATTAGTTATTCCTGTGCTTTTCCTGCTGTGACAGCCCAAAATGTCTAGAATGACAAAGAGCTTGTAAGAATTTTTCTAGACCATGAACCTGGACTAGACACCGCTTAGAGGAAACACTGGAATCACTTCAGCACAGCTCTGCTTTAAGCCAAACTCCAGTGAAGGTATCAGCCAGGAAAACATGACACAATCTGGATCATTTTCTTGTACCAACGCCCAATGAAGGTGCGCTGGCAAAAAAGAAAAAAAAAACTTGTTGATGCCTTCCACCTTTTCATCCTCGAGGCTTCATTTGTCTTCGGGGTCTATTGTTGTATACCTAGACTCCATATAATGTTTCCCTTTTTATCTAATTTATGGTGTGTAACAGCACCAATGAAAAACTGTGGTTACGTATGTATCAGGGATGACTCTGTGCTGGTTCCTTTTTTAAAAAAGGGGGCCCTTTTACATGGGTATTTATTGAGAAACTCAAAGGACTGACTGCATTAGGCTATAGAATAATGAACAAATAGATTAAGTTGGGTTACTTAGGTGCATTTACTCCTAAATCAGATCAAATCATGTTTAAATTATACAGGTTACTATAATTTATACTCTGACTGTGTCCATTGGGAAGCAAAGTGTTTTAGAAAGTAGTATTCCTGCTATTCATGCATTTTAAATGGTATTTTGCTAGCTGTCTGCCTGATGTTTCCGTTGGATCTCTAGCTGGCTACCTTTTTATTATATGACTGAATAGTCTTCTCAGTTACAGTCAGTCTCAGCCATTTGAAACTTAGCCAGAGTGAGGACAACATAGCACCATTACATCAATAAATCCCTCTTTAGGATAACTGCAATAATGTGATGTGTCCTCCATCTTTCAGGTGCTGTTCTCCCGATTTGCCTCTCCTCATGTAAACATCCACCTGGACCCGAGACCTGTGTCTGCCAGTGTAGCGCTGCTGGACACAGAACACTCAGAGGGAGCCCTGCTAATGGCCACTGGAAACAAGGTGGGCTTGGAAAAACAAAGATAAAGGACAAAAATGCTCAGTTTTGATTATTTCTGGAGCAAAATGTGAAAAGGGTTCTGAGCCATAACAGAATTTTTACAAATTTCTTACATTAGTGTGATGATTCCCCAAACTCTCTTTCCCTGGAAGGAAATAAAAAAGAGCAGAGCAGAGCCAACAGATAAAGTTAAAAGGGAATCATGTTCCCTGAGGATTACTGCATGATTTTTTTCTTACTTCTTGTAATGTATTTGTTCATGTGTCAAGCAAAAAAATTAAGAAACAATTCATCATGTTGTCTATCCTCTTCTTAGATTACTAAGGTCCCTCTGATTGGCCCTGGCTGTGGTCAGCTGACCACTTGTACTTCCTGTTTGTTGGCGTCGCGGGTGACAGAATGCGGCTGGTGTGATGGACGCTGCACCAGAGCCAACCAGTGTCCCTCCTTCTCCCACTGGACCCAGGACTACTGCACACCTGTCATCACTAAGGTAACCACAGTGATCAGATAAGAAGTATCTTCCACTCACTCTTCACTCTTCACCAGCCACTTTCACTATTTTTGGAATTCGTCATTGTTCACTGATGTTTCAACACTGAGCAAATAACCTAAAAGTCATTTTGAGTAACGTTCAGTTTTGCTATCATGTGATCGCATCATGGGTCCGGGTACAAACTTTGTTCAAACTCTCCCTCACTCCTCTCCTTGCAATAACGGCTCACACAACCTGTCTGTTGAACCCATGATCTGTGTGTTTGCACTGTATTTGTCTCTGCAGTGTGGCATTTGTGAAGGTCAAGGTCCCTCCTGAAACAGCAGACCTTTCATAGCAGCACTGTCCTATTTAACACTGCTCCGACACTGTGAGCTTAGTGTGGTATTCATTCTTTCTGATTTTAATGCTACACCTCATGCTGTTTGGTTCTCTCCATATAAAAAAAAACACAATACCAAGCTACTTCCACTGCTCTAAATGCAACAAAATGGTTTAATAGGACAAGAAGCTGTAAAACGTCTTCCTCTGGGGCTGTTTTAACAGGCAGGACTTTGAAAAGAGCTTTAACTCACTGCAGAGAGGTTGCATGGATATTTCTTACACAACACTTAAATGCCTTTTCTTAAATCTGTCAGGATATATTACTTGCTCAGGATGTATTACCTACTTTGAGTGTTGTTGATTTAACAGGTAAATCATTTAAATGACTAAATGTGTTAAATGAGATAAAGCCTCCACCCAAAAGTTAAATAGCTAAAAAGCTTAAATATATTGATTATAGCAGCTGTCAATCTGATCTAGGGAAAGTATTCATCTTTATGTGAAGAAACACAACACAAAATTGAACAATGTTTTCAATTTTAGGCTTGAATTTAACTTGAGGTTGCTTCATTTACATTAAAACATACAGAGAGCACTGTAGCTTCAGATCAATCAGGTTCACAAAGATCCTTGCAATGGCAGATGGTGAAAGGAGTAACTCACATCCATAATGTTTAACCTGCCAGTAAAAAAACAAATACACCTGGAACGAGACTAGGGAAAGGCAGGTGGGGGAGCAACAACATCCTCTTTGAAACAGGAAGCAAAGAAGGTTTACATTGACGACTGAAATACTGTAAAAGGTTAATACAATAATAAAGTAGCAGGTGCAGGTCACCACTGATGCTTCTTTGCTTCAGGTATGATTTTGGACTGATGTCTGATGTTTAAAATGTAAATGTTCCTTGTGTGTGAATTAGATTTTTCCGACCTCTGGACCAATACGAGGCAACACATTAGTGACAATGTGCGGGCGCAACTTCGGCTTCGACAAGACGGAGAGCTTCAAGGCTTCTCTGGTATCAGTGGAAGTAGCGGGAGCTCCATGCAAACTGCCGAGACAAGACAATATCAACAGGTATGCGTTTTCCAGTTCAGGGAGCATATAGCATCTATGTCTCGCTACATACATTTCACAACTGAATGTGTGTTTTGTAGAAAGTTGTTCACGTAGCTTTTGTACGCCAATGTGCACGTTATACTGGCATACTCTGTCTGCGCGTGAGCGCTGTTCCTGCAGCGTATCTGAAAAGCCACCTTTGAGAGGCAGAGAGAGACAGAGTGTGTGTTAAGTGGTGGGTGTTTACGAGATAAAGGGACCCGTACACTGGCGTCCTATAGGGGCAGAGCAGGTTTAATAGGGGTTATTGTGTTGAAGAAAGAATGTTAAGAACCCCCCCCCTCCTCTCCTGAAACCCGCCGCATTCAACACATGACTCCTCTAACTGAAAAATTGCTGGGAAAATCGCTACATCCAGACTTTCCACTTTCCCAAATCCACTGGGGCCATGTCCCATTCAAAAGTCTCTTTCGCTACAAACAACCTCATTACACATTGAGGGGGAAAAAAATAAAAACACTGCCCACCCGATCCCAGATGAAGATGGACCCTTTGTGCATTACTGCAGGGGCAGTAGATCATCATTGAATTAGGATAAGTGCTGGGTATAATGCCTTGTCTGTGTGCTGTTTGGGGGGGGCGTGTTTAGGTGGACTGAGATGCACTGTTCCCCAGTATTCAATGGAAACTTCACCCCATCAGGACATACAGTGAAGGTCATCAGTGGCCAAAAGGTGGCCAAGATGGAGGGCTTCACCTTTGTGGTAAGAATAACACTTTCTTTGTTTTGATTCAGTTGTGTAGTTTGCAAGTGATTTATGACAGAAACAAATCTGAAAAATTGTATACATTGATGGTCTTAATGCATCCAGGACCCTGTGATTCACGAAATCTTCCCAACATTTGGGCCGAAGTCCGGCAACACCATGCTGACCATCAGAGGAGCCTTCCTTGATACTGGAAACAAGCGAGAGGTGATGATAGGGAAAGCAGTCTGTAAGATCCAGAGGTCAGTTCAGTCGCCTTCTTATCCTTTCTTTTTCTTTTCTTTTCCTCACCCAGTACATAACAGGAAAGGCTCAAAGGATGGTTGCATTGTATGTAATCCTATAAATGAATAGTTTTTGTGACATACTGTCAAATTCAAATGTCCCTTGGGATTAAAAAAATGTGTCTGTTGACTGGAAGTTCTTGTTTTTCACTCAAGCGGGAATGATCAGGGGTTATGTGCCAGACTAATTTAAGAGAAATTCATAGGAATGAATAGAATGAATAGGGGCTTGAACAATGGCTACTACTGTACATATTAATACAACAATATATCCTGTGTGTTTCCTCATTCCCCCTCAACCGCCACCATCAGCTTGTCATCGAGCATGCTGACATGCAAGACACCTCCACACGCTGTTCCCTCCAAGCAACCCGTGAAGCTGACGGTGGATTCTGTGGAGCGCCTCGCCCCTGTGATGTTCACCTACAACCAAGACCCCATCATCAACAGCATCCAGCCCTCACGCTCCTTCGTCAGGTTAGAGTGGTGTTCATTTAGAATGGGGTCAATCTGCAGTCAGTTTTTCACTTCCAGTCCGCAGAGCGTGGTGGCCAACACTGAACTGCTTTTCAGAAGTAGTTTGTCAATGTCAGCTCGACCATATTGCTTCAAACATGAGGTATTCGCTTAAGAATTTATGCAAGAGAGAGAAAGCGAGGCTGAGTTTGACTGAGATGTGGATGAGCGGAGACAGATTAATGCCTTAGCTTTACAGCAAGAGGAAATGAGTAGGAGGTGACGAGTAGCTAAACTGCTAACGCTAACAGCAGGTCCCTCCCAGTGGGGATCTAGTGTGTCTCTGTCTGATGCTGACACTAACATCCGTTCTCATCCCCCTCACTGTAGCGGAGGCTGCACGGTGGCCGCTCATGGCTTCTTTCTCCAGTCCGGCCTCCAGCCCCAGATGGTCCTCACCACCGGTCAGGATGCTGAGGTCTTTCATGTGGTGAGTACAAGAAGGGTTTCATGTCCCCAAATGAGATATTCATCACTTGGAGTTCAGTTTAAATCTTGGTTAAGAAAAGAAAAGAAAACAACAAAAAAAAACACCCATTAGTGTGGAGTCTATTCTCTTTGAGAAATATAGCCATTTTGAACAAAGGAACTTTTCCTGGAACTATTTTATATTTTACATTGAATGTATGTAGCTGACACTTATCCAAAGTGATTCATGCATTTGCAGTGCAAATGCACTGCAAGATGCAAGAACCTACTGCAGGCTTTAGCTCCTGTCTTTCAAAAAGTCCCTAATCCTAAGGTCACACTAAGGTTGCTAACAGGGAAAATAGGTCAACCACTCATCAACACCTTGTCACCAGAATCAGTATACAACAGGGGAATTTCTTTTAATGATTAGTCATCTGAATTGTTTTAGTCTTAGTTGTCTAAGACAAAACCGACATCTAAATAGCGCATAGTTTTAATCAACTGAATCTACAGTAACTTTGGTCCATTAAACGGTTTAGTTCATATGTAAAACATAATAATAACAATAATTTCTTTAGAATTTCACACTGGTTAGCTAATAAAATAAAGTTAGTTTGCATCATAGCTATGCCATCCCCCATCCCCCACAAGAGATGAGCTACAACAACTGGCTCGCTGCGGTAAGGACTCAGCCTTTGCAGCCCTGGCATGTTCTGCCAGGTTCTGCCAGGTGAGCCACCATGGCACCCATGAAAACACTCAACAACAACAGTCACTGAAGACATCTTTCCTTTCTGGCACGTCAGCCTCCCTTTTGATTCTCTGTACATCTTCTTTCCAACACCTGTTCAAACATTAATTGACATCATTCATAAAACAATTTTTTTAATCTTTGCAGTCACTGAGATGCAGTGGAAACGCAAATAAAAATGCGCCAAAGAAACGTCTGGTTCATGATTTAGTTCCTGCGGCCCCTTATATCCTGGGTCTATTTGGTTAAATAACATTCAAACATCACAAGCTGAACAGCAGGCAAAATGGAATAATTCCTTTTCAAATACCTCGCTGTCACATGCATGGTATTGTCATTATACATACTAACGCCCCCCCAGAAAAAAACCTCAAGAAGAAAAAAAAAGTGTTTTTGACAAAGGAAAAGAGCTAAAGTATCAGACAAATATGAGAAGAAAGGAAATGGAAAACCCACAGGCCAATCTGTACGGTCCAGCTGTCACCCCCTGACTCACACACGGTAGCAGAACTTTAGGATGCTCTGGCTCTCCTCACCTCCGTCAGACTTTATTCTACTTATAGCAGGAAAATGAAACAAACACACACGCACGAATGCTTAAAGCACGTCATCACTCCATTAGGCCGGGTGGCCTTTACAGCAGCAGCCTGGAGGTGTTTTAAATTATCTGACCCTGACACTCACCAGGTTTTCACCACGCTGTCTGCAGGCCATTAACATATCTGAAATTGATGGAGCCTAATTATTAATGTCTTTAAAAGGTGTAAAATGTGTATAACATGTCATTTATGAGCCTGTGCAGATTCTCAGTCATACAGTACGTCAAAGGCAGCAGGACTGACTGTTTTTAGTCATTGGGTTTCAGGCTGACCTCAGGTGTTAGGACCTGGACAAAAGACACCTATAGATTTGTATTTTACCTGAACAGAATGATCATAGATAAAGAGAAGAAAGGCTGCACATGGCTATTTTTCTGTCGACAAATATTTATGAACTAATTTTTGCCTTTTAAAAGTTTTATTTTCTTAAAGCAAGTGAACAGGATCTGCCTGTACAAGTTGACTGGTGAAAAATCCTTAATGCATTAGCTGATTTTGTAAAAATTGGCAGAGATGACCTGACAAAATAGAGCTCTCGGATTGTGAGACAGAGAGAAGCAACCGAATATTAAACTCCATGGAGAGATGTAGTCTTCCACTTCGTAACGCAGACACAACATTCATACAATATTCCTTTGGCCACTGCTGCGCAGCACGACTAAAATTGTCATGTTGCAGCCAGAAAAGAGTCAGCGCTGTCTGAAGTAATAACACTGACCACAGAAACTACCCACCTCTGTGTGAACCAGCTGACCTTCTGATCCACTCTTATAGTGGGCTTGGATAACAGTCTGACAGCTTGGGTTTCATTGCAGTTGTTGCTGAAATGATACCGCGTCCTTTGAAGGAAAAAAAGAGTAACAGAGCACCTTTTTTTTATCGACCAACTCAACAGCGCAGAGATCTCTGTGTGAAGAAGTCATTTAATCAGTCATCAAGGCCTGCTTTACATTGGCTGGATGCAAACTTTTTTTCTATAAACTATATTATATATTGGAAGTAGCTTCTTGAGAGTGCATATTCTGACATTTCTTATGGAGTCATAACAAACAAACAGCCCTTTTTGAAAAACAAAGGTTTGTTGTCTTCCGTGTCCGTGTGTGAGATGTTTGCCTCAAGGATGTGGTTTGAGAACAGGCAGTGCTTTGTAATGATGTTATCTGTCATCCTGAGGCACACGCTGCTACAGGTTCAGTCAGGAGATAATAATGCGCTCAGTAAACACACACACACACACCTAGACACGCATTCATGCAATAAGATTTCTATCTCAAACCTCAATGACACAACATCTCTGATCTGTCTTTCTTCCTCTGTTTGTCTTTACGTCGCCCTCTCTTTTCTCACACACACACACCACCACACACAAACACGCACACACTCCCTGCAGTGTCTCATCTTTCAGTTTCCCTTTCTGTGGTCATTGACCTATGTTCAGGTCAGTGGTTGATGGATCTCTGGGGAACTCAGGCTTCGTTACACACAAACAGCGTGAACAGCTTGAGGGCACTGAAATTAGGCTTATGATCCAAAAATTGCTGGCAAGTATCTGGACATGCATCCAACACTGCAGCACACACCCACAACCACCCCCCACACCGCCCTCCAGCCTCAGCAGTTGAGGGTTATTACAGTAGATGACTGTTGTTGCTGCACACAGATGTTTTCAGGTGTGAATGTGTGCGTTTGTGTCAGGTGGAGCAGGATGTTTGGTCAACTCCCTATTCACGAATGAAAAAAAGTCCAAACAAAAGGACGTTTTAAGGCTGAGAACAGACAATACTTTTATTATTGTATGTATTTCCTATATCATAGCTACTTAAAGCTAGCCTAAAGACAGTCAGAAACAAGTAATGTGTGTGATCAAGAAATACATTTTTAATGGATGGATATAATAATTTAAAATACCAAAAATATGTTGCACCGTTTGGGTTTGTTGTGAAGAGTTACAGCCGAGTTTACTTAATTTAACTTGTAATCTTAGATGTACAGGGTCACTTGGTGTGTTAAAATGTTCTTTATGTGTCACCTGGTGTTCTACTATTGCAAGTTTGCTCCACGGTAGTCAGGGTTTCAACTCACTTTCATGTCAGTGACACATGCTGTGACTGTCTTTAAAACCATGCAAACTGGGAGTGTTTTACTTTGAACACTTTTTGAACCCTCACTGTTAAGATGTGAAGAAAGAAGGCCTCTAGAATGACTGAAAGACAGCGTGTTGAAGCCAACCCTTGCCCCTGATAGTTTATTATTTGTCTGGAATAACAAGCCGGAGAAGAATGGCAAAAACTAATTTCTAGCTTTTCAGATAGAGCCAGAGCAAGAAGCATGCAGCCTGTATAAAATAAAGCTCTATTATTACTAATGATTTAGGATGGGATCATGCCCCGTAGGGCCCCAGCTGTCGCCTGTTAAATTCCTTCCAGTAAACAGGATGAGTTAAGGCTCGGCCTGGAAAGGGACAGCATAAGTGTCTTATTGTCTCAACCCTTGAAAATAGAGTCTAGGAGCTTCCACAATCAGACATCTCACAGGTTTCCAACGCCAGTGGAACGGTACCCTGAGTAATGTGAGCCAGTCTGTCATGCCTCCAGAGTTGCGTTCATAAACCTAAGTGACGGCCATGTGACCAGCGGCCAAGAGATGTTGAGTTAAGTTGGCGAAATCTGTTCTCCAGACGGACATGAATCTGCGAGATCTTCATACCGAAGCAGGTTGGAGAGAGAGGAAGCAACCAAGACTTGCTAAAAGCCATCAGCAAAGGTTCAGGACTCTCAGCTGGAGCCCAAGCATGAAAAAGAAACACAAACGTCCAGTGTTGACTTGATATCTGCCTCTCAGATCTCCAGTAAAGCCTGGTCTCAGCCAATCTCAGCTTTCCCACAAACATGAAAGAGACTTTTTTTTTTTTTTTTTACGATCCGTCATGAAAAGCTGGCATGGTCACAAAGCCAAAGGGGGCTGCACATACACAATAAAACAGCAAAAAAGTCGATCACATAGCTCAGGGAGTAGAATTCTTCATGCCAGCGTTGCTTTGCCAGGCTGCACCATGGCAGATAGTTTGGTTTAACTGGAGCCTTCACCGTAGCCAGACACCTGTCGCCTGCATTCACAAACTGGCTTGTTTCGTGTCAGACTCCTCTTCCTATCACATCCCAGTGGGCTAAATCCCTCCAGCTGACACCTGAATGCCTCATGAAGCCTCTTTTCCTTTCCCATACCCCCCACAGCTGGAGGTTATCTGAGAGAAGGAACTGAATGAAAGTGAGTGAGTAACGTTTTCCCCTCTGTTAGCAGTCAAGGTGCTTTAAGGCGCCAACTCTTTCTAGTGGAGCTGCTTAATAACAGTATGGACGGTATGTGTGTACCATCAACATGAAACAGGACATGTCATATGTCATATGAACACGTCAACATGATTGTTTTCATGTTTACTGTGTACTTAGAAATGTGAAACCTTTTTCACACCTGGTCAGTAAATATTGTATTATGGTATTAATATAAAAAACAAATTACAAAGTGACCTGTCACACACACACACACTGCCTATGTTAGGGCTTTTATTCTGGAACCTTCTGCTGTGGTGTCACATTGGCTCTGCTTCTCTTTATTTAATTAGCAGTTTAACTCTTCACATTATATTTTTTAATATTTAAAACAGATATGTTGTGCTTCTGGCTCAAACCACTCAGCCAGCTGGGGCCTTTCTGTGTGGAGTTTGATTGTTTTCCCTGTGCCTGCATGGGTACTCCGGCTTCTTCCTACAGTCTAAAGACATGCAGGTTAATAGTTTAATTGGTGACTCTAAATTGCCTATAGGTTGGAATGTGAGTGTGAATGGCTGTGTCTCTATGTGTGTGATGAACTAGTCACTTGTATCCTGCCTCTTGCCCAATGTCATCTGGGATCAGCTCTAGCCCCCATGACCCTGATAAGGATAAGCGGTTATGGAAAATGATGGCCGTGTGTCCCAATAGTTCATATCTTAATATCATAATATCATTGTGATAAAGTAACAATTATGCAGTTGTGTGAATTAGGTAAATCTTTGGCATTTTTGGAAAAATTTGATAAATGCTGGCATAAATCAGTCGTACTAACTGATTTGCAAAATTAACACAATGGCAAAAGAGAGATCTCATGGTAACAGTTGACAAAGTTGACCAACCAGTGGTGTTGATGTACCATGTAGTGGACTGGTCCCAGGGAATTCGAGTCCCAAATAAAATAAAAAGAATATTACTTATACCTTTTTAGATTTGAATGCATCAGATACACAAAAAGCATACCTTGCAACATCACTGCCCAACTCTCATGGGACATTATTTCCAAAAAGTGTTTTGTTACTTTTTTGTTACAAGTTAGGCACCGTGCCTGTATGTGGTCAGTCAAACTTAGGCCAAAGAAATTAATTACTTCTTGAGATTGCGTATGTTGAATTAACATGTGACAATGTGTAACTCAAAAAGCCTCAATGAGTTCTGATTGTAGGTTAGTGTTGGTCATTTGCAGAATGGCAAAACATAATAGTGAAGGAACAGGAGGAAGCATTCAGCTACAAAAAAAAAAAAAGGGCATAATGCAAAACACATTGTGTGCAGGTCCAAAAACGTTACGCAAAAGAGGAAAGAGTGAAACTTACACCTAAGAAATGAAGATAATAAGCAAAGACATATCTGAACTGGAGACTTTCAATCCAAAGTAAATAATAGCGCAACACAGCATGGTAGGAAACAGCAGAAAAATCCACTGGTATAAATCACTCTAGATTTGACAAGCACTTTTGTACGTGGGAGCTCCGTTATGACTTGGCTTTTTCGCAGGCTGTTACGCTAATGATCCTTCAGGGACGGCGGAGGTTTTTGGGATCGCTGGTTCTCTCATCACCCCACAGTAAACCTCTCGGCCAGCTCACTGCCCAGCGATTGTATTTACAGCTGCTCCCAACCTACAGCCTTTCACCTCCTCTCCCTTAAATGAGAGGAGACATCCATTGAACAATGAAACTGACTGAGGTTTCCACTAATTCACAGGATATTTTTCCTTTCGTCGCACTCCTGGGAGAAGGGGGGGGTTACCCTGCAGTCCCGGTCTACTCACTCCTTATTGGTGTGAGGAGGAGGGAGGTTAATTGGATTGCTTTTTTAGGCAACCCAGCGTTACCCTCACACACATGCATGCACCCACACCTGCCTCCATGTGTATGTTTTATGTTTTTATACTTGTGTTGGAGCTTTTGCGGATGTAACATTGAGTGTTTGTGTGTGTGTGTGTGTGTGTGTCCATCTGGGCTGCTACAGCTCACTGGGGAGTCACATTGGGAAGTGTATGAGGAAGTTTCAGTAATACTTCGACAGATCTGCTGCTACTGCAGTCAGAGAGACTCTCCAGGGAGCCGGTTATCAGTCAAAGTGTTGGAAGTCAGATTTCAACCAGTTTGTTGATCTTTTCTTTTTGGAGGGGAGCAAAACGAACTTCACAGACCAAAGTCTACTGCACTAGTCTCAGGGTCCATGCTGCCACTCCATCTGTCATTTGCAGTTGGAGCTAAACTTAATTAAATGAACAGTATTGCAGAAAGAAAGTGAAACCTGTGGCAAGAGTAAGTGCATATATCTCATATGAAATAACAAAACTTGTTCCAACTTTGGCACAAAGCAGTGTGTTCATGTCAGATCCTATCACTCACAGTCTCTAATTATGGGGAAAGGTGTTTTTAAGGCTTTTAGAAAAGTGCTTTAGAAGGCTTACAGTAGTTTTGCTGAAAAGGATATGGAGAAGGTTGCCCATGTTTCTTCAATGTGAGCAAAACCAAGTTACATATTTTCTTTGTCATACAAATCCAACACTTCGACTAGCAAGGTGAGGGTCCCGCAACTGCAGACAAAGTGGCAACTTTTAGGCCACTTTTTGTTTGCTAGTTAAGCGTCTTTTAGGCACAAGTCTGTGCCTTTGTTAAGTTGTAACGTGGCCACTATGTCCAGAAGGATCCTAAAACCTGCTCTTCTCTCAGTATTCGTCATGCTTTGTAAATGAGTCGATTAAATGACCACAACAGCAAGCGCCCACTCACTAAACAACAGTGTGAATGCAGCATTTGTTGTGTTCAAAGGTTACAAGAGGATCTGAGCACCTTTTTTTCCTACCTCCTGTCCTCATGGGACGTCGACTCAAGGACACATCTACCCTTTGTAGCCCAAAAGATAAACACACGCTAACATCAGCCACCACAGCGCAAATATCAACATCGATCTCTGAGCATGCAGGCAAACGAGTCTGGTTTCTAGAGTGCATAGAGGAATACCATGCCGTCACACTTTTTAACGGCTTTTGTATCGCTCACATTGATATTTGCTTTGCATAAGTCGCAAACCACAATCTGTGTAATGATAACACACATCCACCCTTTATCTTCACCTCAGCTGACCCACAGAAATATACAAGTCTGGTTTCTGAACAAACTAGAAATGAGAGGTGATCCAAGAATAAAACATCACACCTGACAGGGAGAAAAAAATGGCATAATAAATCATTTTATTAGCACTATTGTATTTTTAACTACTCCCATTACTGTTGCTTGTCAAGGCATATCAAGAACAGTTTACAGATTAGTGTGCCTATTTATTTTCTATATCCCCTCTAGTCTCATACTATTGATTTGTTGTTTCTGGGAATGTTGCCCCAGATTCAGATCCCACTAACTCCCCCATTTGGATGCTGTTCCCTCACAAGACCACTCCCTCCCTAAATTTCCTCCCACTCTCAGCAGTGACTTTACTCTTTACTATATTGACTATATTGTGTACTATATTAAGTTTAACTTTCACAACACTTTGCTGTTGAATTACAAGCCACTGCATGCTGCACTTGTGTAGGAATATGTGTCTTTATGAAACTGTAGGGAAGAACAGGGTAAAATGAGCCACATTTTACACATGTTGGCAGATCTAGAACAATCTTGATTTAAGGCAAATTTTTCTCATCATGTTCCATCCTCCAGTTGAGGCTAAATATATCTTTAGTTCAACCTGGGAAAATGCCACAAGGAAGTAAAATGCTGATAATTTAAATAATATCATCATAATAAACTATCAGGAAACCATTTCTGACTAAATATCTTAATAATAAAGTATCCATCTGCCATTTGATTGTTCAGTGCTTATGTGCCCTCTGCCTAACTTTCTTCTGCACTAGTTATTTTCCCTAGGTGGCTCTGTGCCACCTAAACAGTGCATGCTTTATTTCCTCTTATAAATGCATAAGGCAAAAAAATGCATAAGGCAAAAAAATGTCAATGCAAACAAGGAAACACGCAAAGTCCAGCTCTTCTTGAGCAGCAGAAACAAGGCCAAATCAAAGTTTTAGATGTCAGCCTTAATGTCTCTATCCACATTAGATACCTGTGTTCCCTCCAGACAAGATGAAACTCTGCCACACCTCAATTAAAAAGGGCTTAGGGTGTTTTTCGAAGCTTTCTGTGTCTCACCAGGCGGTCTTAATGAGCACAAAAGCTGGGAAGCCTATGTGGGTTGAATCCAACATGGGATGAAACTCTATTGTGCCCTCAGGCCACGTGTGTTCACACTGCTGTGGCTGTAAACAGGCAGTGTCTCAATAATTGAGTATAAAAGAAGCTGCCAACCTGAGGATTACTGCATGGTTGTTGTACATTATGATGGAATGAAGACAGACCTGCAGGGAGTAGGAAAGTTAAGAGGTTGAGGAGTTGAGGAGAAAGTAGCCAAAAATGTGTTTTAACTCCTTCAAGAGACTATTTTTAGGTGCAGGAATAGGTTAACATTAGCTCTAAACTAGGATCGTCTTTAAATTAGGCTAATGGTTGATGTTTGATATGTAGCAAAGATGGTTCACTCAGAAAGAGGACAGAAAATCCGTTCAGTAGATGGTTTTCATTAGTACAACAGTATGAATGTTAATCTTTCTGTTTTTTGACATTGCTTGAGAGAGCATGGAGCTTTCGCAATGATAGTTTTGTCTGACTCTGGTTAGAATACAAATTTGGATGTTTCTTCCCAACTTGGATACATACCTAGAAATTAGATCTAATTAACTGGTCAGAATAATTTGAGCCATGATATGATGGTGCAGTCAAAATTCTATATAGTATATTTGGCATAGATTTGTGTGCACATGTCATAACATTATTAGTGGTATCCACGTTGGCAATAAAACAAGGAAGATATACAATGTCAATAATGTATAAGCAACAAATTCAGTAGTAGGAGATGGGTGCTCAATGCAGCTACAGATGGTCATACTTTATTTGTGGTGTGTGGTACAAACCTGAACTTCAATAAGGAAAGTGTTTAAAGTCCCTGAACAATACTAACCTATAGATTTTGTCTGTTCCTTCTAGAGCTGTGTGTATGGTGAGAACCGGACATCCATCCAGTGCACCACACCTTCTCTGGCCAAACTAGCTCTTCAGCCACCCGTTGTCACCAAGGTGGCATTCGTCCTGGATGGCTACTCCACAGAGCAGTGGGATCTGATCTATGTCGAGGACCCTCTTTTCCAGGACCCCAAGCTCACCTCAAAGGACAACAAGAGCATTGTGGAGCTCAAGGTAAAATAGCATTGTTAATCCTCACGCTATCATAATGCAAAAAAGGCTTAGGTCTCATTTGTGCCATGAGAGTTAAGACTTTTATTGTGTGTAATGTGGAAAAAGATCACAGAACAGTGAAGGTTAGCGACAGTGGTGTGGGATAGCTACAGAATTGCACCCTAGTTTGTTAGCATCAGAGGGGAATCTTAGTTTTGTACCACAGGCATTTTGGACCACTATGAAGAGGAGGTTTTTAGCCGTGGTTGAATGCTGATGAGGAGCGGTGCCAGTGTCATGCCAGAACCAGAGCTGCGCAAGTGAGCAATATGACAGGGCCTCTGCCATTTATAGTGAAGAGGATGTTCAAAGAGGATGTTGACGAAAGAAGCTAAGAAGAGAAAAGGAGGAAGTGACTGAGCAAGAGACCGCCAGACAAGAGTAAATCTGCGACTGACTTTTAATTGTTTGCAAGACCTTTGTGAAACACAAGGCTGAGAGAGACGCTGAGCTGTTGGACTAGTACGTAATATTAGCTGGCTGCCATATCTTGTTTTGTTGCACAGTTAGCAAAGTAGCAAAGTTGTCACCTTGCTAATGTTTCCATCATAAATAATGTAATCATAACCAATACATGTGTACAGCTATCTATGATTATGCACTAGGGATGCATAATTGCAGCAGTACCAATTTCTACACAATGATAAAGAGAACACTAGGGCAGACACCTGCAGAAACAGGTGCAGAGACTCAAGACACCTGCAGAAACTCTAATGGCCCAGTTTATGGTTGTTAAGTAAGAAAATGTCTATTTTTGCACTGTAGTAAACTTCAAAAGCCAGAAACTAGAATACAGAAAATACTGATGTCTGCACAACAGCACAACACTTCATTTGTTTGAGACTCAGAACTTTACTGAATGAGATAAATTCACAACATGGGACCAAGTTGATGTTCATCCTGCAGGTCATTGCACTTTGCCTTCCAGTTCACACATTCACATGTATAACCCACCGTGGTCCAGGTCAAGTTGGGAAGGAAACAATACTGAAAGAAAAACAGGAAGTGGAGCCTGTTTCCCATCGTTTACACCCCCCATGCTGACCTCCCCACCCCTTCTCCACTGCAATACCTTTTCTATGTATTCTCTCTGTTGACTTGCATTGTTTTGCCTGCCGAGGTCAAAGCTCTTGACATATTAATGCCGCTTTTCAAACAAGCCACGTTAATCCCCAGAGCCAGTTTTAGGAACACAATGAAATACACATTTCTCATCTTTTCTTTCTTTCTTTCAATTTTGTTTGTTGACTGCCGTTCGACGGTTTGTGGCAGCTGTGTTGAAACTCGCTCAGGGGATCCTGGCTGGGTTCTTTTTTTGTTTTTTTCTTCTTCTTTCTCTCTTTTCCCAGACGTGACCTTGGCCCCAATGCTAAATCCACCACCAACCCGACCCAGCCGCCGCCCCCCCCCCATCTCTCTGACAGACCCCCACTTTTAACCCAGGGGGGATGGTACCGGGCATTGCACCGAAACAAGCCACATTTAACGCCATCTGATAACCCTGCCTTGCAGTGGCCTCCAGTAAAGGGCAAATGCTGGGCTCATTTAGCGCCATCTGATAACTCTAGCTCCAAACTGGCCCTCAATAACAAACACAAAACGGAATATTTAGCTATGAATGACAGCTCCAACACCAGCAGGGCGGCACATGAAGTAACCAGGCGGTTGACTTTGGCTCGCGGCCAGGCTCGATCACATCATGGGAGACTGAGTAGCATCTTGCTTTGAATTATCACCAACAGAATTTATTTAGACCTACTGCTATTACTGTGACAGCTTTTTAAAATCATATTAATAACTCCTCTCTGCTGTCTGTACAGTATCATAGTATCATAATTTTTGACAATTTTGTTACAAAGTGTTGTTTGTGTTTGTCCTAATTGCAAGTAAGTGGATGAATTGGTGGTTTTTGTAGGCTGCCAAACTGCAGTGTGAATATGTGTGTGTGTGTGTGTGTGTGTGTGTGTGTGTGTGTGTGTGTGTGTGTGTGTGTGTGTGTGTGTGTGAGTGAGAGAGAGAGAGAGAGAAAAAGGGAGAGTGTGAGTGAGTTTAGGAACAGGTGTGAGCCTCCACTCTGTGTCAAATTGGAAAATCCCAAGCTGTCACGCAAGGAATGTGATCATTCTCTTTATTGCCTTCTGCTGCACTCAAACAAGTGTGTTTATGCGTGTGAGAGGAACACAAAGAAAAATGGAATCAGAGAAATAGAAGCGAACGGGAGGAGGAAAAGAAGGGGAGCAAGAGTGAGTCTGAGAGCGGTGAAACAGAACAAATTAGGCTGCGTTGTTCTTGCGCAGCTTCCCATCAAACGACACACACTCACTTACTTAGTAACACAGGCTCACGTGGACAATTGCTGTGTGTGCTTCCAGTTAGATCTCAGAGGGGGTGTTTGTTGTCATCCCACTGGAGGTCACACGAGCAGAATAAATTGCTCTGTCTTACTCATGTCAGCAGCAGCAAGCACACTTTATGCTCAGTACTTTCAATCACTATGAATCATGATGAGCACTGCCAAGAAAAAAGACCTGCACCCAATTTATTTCAGTATATCCTCACCTCACTCCGGATGGTTTCTTCACTTTTTTCCAACACAACTGCAGCTTTCTGTTTCCAAATCCCAATTTGTCCTAAACAAACCATGGCTTCAGACTATAAAAGTTATATCATTTTGTCAACCATGCACTCATGTCACTTATTGGCCTTTTAAAAGTCCTATAAACAGTTTATAAGCTGCACAAGAAAACTTTGAAGGGTGTGAAAGACTCAATACAAAGGCTCTGTAAATTGCAGACTTGTTTGACATGTGATTGATTTATACCAAAGTAAAGTAAAGTAAAGTAAACTAAAGGTTAGGTTAAACAAAAAAATATATATATTTTGAGCCGCTCCCAAACAGTAACCTTACTGCAGCAGGTGGTTTGTTGTCGCTGGAAACTGTTTGTTAAAGACAGACAGACACTTTCAACACTTGGCAGCTGATTAGATAAATCATCTATTACTGTCTATCATGGGCAAACTTTGATTAGTCAAATTAATGAACTGTGTAACATCAAACACTATCAGTTGAAAGAACAAAAAACATCTTTCCCATCAAGCCTTCAGTGCTGTTGTTTGCTCTTCTTTCATACTAGCAGCATCTATGGTAACTGGGACGGTAGTAACCACTGTGGTTCAGACACAGATGCATAGCTTGCATTCTCCTGCTTTTTTGTAAATCTAGCTGCTTTGCAGTGGTGCCCATTGCTGCATTTCCAATTCCATTTCAATCTACTCCTTTATGTTGGTGAGTTTTTTTCCTTCCTGCAGGTAGCAAATAGACCTTAACTGACAGTAAAGAGGCTTAATGAGTACATCAGTGATACTGTTTTTTGACTGACACATTTCACCTAAAAATCATTAAGAAGCTTTTTGATATTTTAGTTTGAACTTTGAAGTTTGTTGTCAACTGATGATGACATGTTCCTGGACTCACCAACCTTTCACTTTAGTAATAGTCACTTGTAATGTGGCTGATCTGGAATTTGACCTCATATGCCTCTTTGTTTTCTCTCCTCCTGTCTCGCTTCTCCTTCCCTTACTCCCTCCATCTCGTTTGCTGTCTTTCTGCTTCCATCTCTCTTTATTCTCTCCATCTCCCTCTTTCCTCTCCCCTTCCCTCCACTGTAGGGTGACCGGATGGACAGGGAGGCCATGAAATGTCAAGTTCTGACTGTTTCCAACCATAGCTGTGAGAGTCTGATTCTAGTTGGAAACACTCTGGAGTGCACAGTGCCCACCGAGCTTCAGGCTGCCCCTGCCAAAGAGCTGCAGGTTGAGGTGAGACTGACCTGATCTGAAATTAGTATTTTTGTTTGAGTTAAGAGTAAAAATGTGTAGATGTAGACACATACAAACATTCCCATAGAGTGCAAACATTCACAGGTGCATGTATACACACAGGTGTGCAAAGCTCCAGTTGGTCAACAAGGATACTTTCTTTAATTAAATCTTTTGAGAGCCTTTTATTTAGAGAGACACCCTGCTCACCACAAGTACACATCCACGCCCAGCCACACACACGCACATATCCTCTTCACAACACTCAATAGAGGTCTTGTTCAAGTGTCCCTGCATGCCGACAGCAGAGAAAAGCTTCAGTGTGTGTTTGAAATGGGGTTTGGCTGATGGTGCAGAGTGCCTGTGTTTGTGTCAGGGTGTGTTAAACTGTTGGTCAGGTTAATTTCATTTGCATGTTAATGAATTAGCTCATTATTCTTTTGAGGTGCAAGCTGTTTTAAAGATGCACCCGTGTCTTACAAAAAAATGTAACTTTGCCTGCAAGTCTGTATTACTACAATCTTAATCTTTTTAAAACCTCTTGAAACAAGTAAAAAAAAAATCTGTCAGCATAATGAGATTATTCTGACCTTCGTCCAATTCAAATGAGCTTGTTTCAAACTTTGAATAGGCAGTGTTAATTTCCTTTAAACCAGAGCACTTATCTGCCTTATCCTGTCTCAATTACTCCTAGTAAACAAGTGGTTTTATCTCAGAGCCATGTCTTAAAGCACCTTGAGATAACATCACTCTTTATGATGGGGGACTTTTGCACTAGATTTACGTATTATGAACACTGCTTCTATTATATTCCCGAGAACCAAGAATAATCATGTTCAAGAGAGGCTTTTTATGTCTAAATAGAGACAGAATTTATATCAAACATCTGCTCTGATGCAATACAGTGGATGCAATACAGCAGAGATCCATGAAGCCACTTATAATGCACTATGAAAAATTCCCCTCTGTTTGTATTGTCAGACTCATGAAAGGAATTTTAGCAATAAATTGTATCATATCATATCACGGCACCTGCTTCTGAGGAGAAAGAGGCTTAATCGCCACATAGCAACAACATTACACACTCTGATGATAGATGAATCAAGTATGTGCAAGAACCTTTTTTATTAGTCATGATTATTATTAATATGTTTCATTGAATTTGACTTAAATTCGAATAAATAACACTTTTATTACTTCAGGTTTCATTCAGATTATTCCCAATATTTGATTAATTTGATTCCAGGTTGATCATATTAAAACACAAAGTAAAGACAGACTTCACTGGGAGTTTTCTGAAGACAGTAACAGGATCATTCTGCCATCAGCCATACTGAGCTCTTCATTCTGCGCTCTGGGAACTTAATGGAAAACACCACATTCCTTTAGCGTTCCAGATCATTTACAGGAGACTTCAATAACTCTCCTGTCCTAATGCAGTCCCTTATAAAAACCAGCCCAGGGAGAAATTTATTACACAGTGTGTTGAGTGAAAGGGCTCAGCATCCAGCTGTCTTGTCACTTGAATATAAGTCAAGCATCTTCTGAGTCGTAAGAAGGGGACATACAGTATAGAAATGTCAGCAGAAACCCCGGTCAAACACACACACACACACACATACACTTTTATTAAAGGGAGACTTCTGTATTGTTCACCCTGTACTGCATGCTGTGACTTTTATTCAGAGTTTAGTTCATGTGTGAAAATGCCAAAGAGACCAACTAATTGAGGCAGTGGTAGACCAGAAACTCTTGTGTTTTTTGCGATTGTATAATTAATTTTTTTCTCAATGGAATCTGGTCATGATCTGGTAGTGATACAGAGAGAATTTTTTATTAGAGGAACAGTTCCTCTAATAAAAATTTCTCTCTGTAGGGTCCCATTTGAGCTTGTCAGTGGCAAAACAAACACTTTCAGTGAACGCACGTTGATGGTGCTTCAAAGAATTACACATTGCATGGCATTAGTCACTTATACACAAACACATGGGAAAATAGGGTTAGAAAATACCAAAGTTTCCCTTCTATGATGAAACAGTTTAAACAAACTAAACAAACAGTGACTCATATTCTGTATAAAAAGATATCAAAGCTATCATAAAGCATTAAAAAAAGTTTTTTATTAACTCAAGACCCCCTGTGGTATGCATCAGGAACATGTGACATCAGAGGTCAGAGGTGAAACAAACTTTCAACGTTCAACCAGAAAGGGCATTGAAACATTGCTTATCAACCTGCGAACAGAGCCATCCAACCTACTATAACCTTTATTTTAGTCAGTAAATACATAGAAATGTTTGTGGTTAAAACGAAAATAACTACTAGCTGATTGTCTTTAGTTTATTGCCTTTTGTTTCCAAGTCCAGTTCTTTATTTGGTGTATTATAATTCTTTTTGTGGAAAACTGGCCAAAGTGTACACATTGTAGCCCCATGTCAACATCTTTCCTGCAGTTAAGTGGACTCAGGAAATGTTTCAGTAAGCAACATCAACAATGAATCAGGTTTAGGAGTCAGAAAAGAGTGAGGGCTTCAAGAAAAACATTCTGGACCAATATTTAACAATTACACAGTGAGAAATCCACCATAGAAAATATAGACTCATTTTATATCATTTTAGAATAGAGCAGAATGCTATGCAACCACAAGATTGGTTATGTTTTGAGTAGGGGGTTGACCCACTTCTCCTGCTTTTACTATGAAGTCTTATTGTCACTCGAGTGAAATCTTTTAAGTGGTTGTGGAGAAAAAAAAAGCATCCTATGAAATAGAAACCAAACTAAAGTTGAAGTAGCTGAAGCACCTGAATGGAAAGATATTGCTATGAACTACATGACTCTCCAAGTGCATTGAACATCACACATTATTAAAAACATAATTATATGCCTACATTAAAAAATGCAGTTCTGGTAAACATGCATCCTTGTTTGCAGCAAACAGCCTCCAAACATCATAGTAGGCTATAAAAGGTTTGATAAGAGAATCTTTTATGATAAAAAATAATATCAGACACTGAGCTTCAAACATCCTCATGTCATCCTTAAATATAATATCCAGCGGCTGCCTCCTGGTGAAAATGGCTGCGTGGTCCAGACTAGACGATATCAGCCTCATCACTGTTGACTTGTGAACTGGCCTTCAAAGGAAAGCCATTATCTCGAGGGAGGGTCAGCCAATATCTCTTAGCTCCACCAACATACACACATTCATATATCCCCTACCTCCAGACATGCCCAGATACACACTCATTCACACACGGAGACACGCCGTCCCATCTGCAGCAGCAGACAGCAGTATAAACCTCATTTCCACTAAACCTAATAATGGCAAAAGCAATATCACTGATGTAATCTTCCTCCAGGCTGTGGCAACAGACCCTGTCAGTGTGTGTGTGTGCGTGTGTTATTGCATACCATATGTCTGAATGCCAGTTGCATGCCTTTTAAATGCTTGTGGACCATATATGCCATGCATAACATACTGTATGTGTCATGTATGCCTTCATTTAGTGCAGTCTGTAAGAGTTAGGACAGTGACAGAGTACTACAGTTTTAGGAAAACAGGCAGTAATTGGACAGGTTGACTGCCTGAGGACACGTGGTGATGCTCTATCAGGCTTGTGTTGCAGCACAACATCATTTCGTACTTTCACTTCTTTTTTGTTCTTCAGCAATGTCATGTGACTTACATGGTACCTCCCAAACATTACGTTGTAAAAAAAAAATGAGACAAAGATCATAGAACACAATCAAAACTGAGAGCGTGTGCATCAGTTTCATAGTCACTGTTTCTATTCAAATCCAGTGTAGTGAGTAGGGATGGGAATTGATAAGATTTTTACCATTCCGATTCCATTATCGATTCTGCTTAATGATTTGATTCTTTATCGATTCTCTTATTGATTCTCATTTGGGAAAAAAAGGAGAACAAACAGTTTGATCAGCATCATCTATAGGAGGTAGTGAACTGGAACAAGTACTAGTACAGCTGCCAGCCTCTGAGCCAGCCAGACTCTCTCTCTCGTCATGGTCATCTTCTAAATGTAATGCAGAAGGTATTCGTTTAAGGTGAACTATTATAGCATGTTTTACAAAGAAACACATCGCGCTAACATGGTAGGCAGTGTTATTTAGATTAGATTAGATTAGATTAGATTCAACTTTATTGTCATTCCACATGTATAAATACAAGGCAACGAAATGCAGTTTAGCATCAAATCAGAAGTGCAAATAGAGAAATGCAATAGATACAGCTAAATGCGGTATTTACAGTAGTGCAAAGGTGTAAGGTGTGTATAGCTATGTGCAGAGTATGTGCAGAGTATGTACAGATAATTATGTGCAGAGTATGTACAGCTAAACAATGTGGGCAGTAGTTATGGGCAGATTATATACAAATAACTTATGGGAGCATAATGTACAGGTAGTGTAATTAATAAATTGACAGAGTGCAAGATACAGATGTGACTAAACTAATATTCAGATGTATTACAATACTGAACAAGAGGGCTAACTATATAGTACAGATGTATGTTTTTTTTAACAGAGTATGAACATAATATT
This sequence comes from Larimichthys crocea, assembly GCF_000972845.2. Lineage (NCBI taxonomy): Eukaryota > Metazoa > Chordata > Actinopteri > Sciaenidae > Larimichthys > Larimichthys crocea. Next base: position 21,236,941 of record NC_040020.1, on the reverse strand, counting down.
CAGATGTATTACAATATCTTTGAGCAGAGTTCAATAGGGTGATAGCTGAGGGGAAAAAGCTGTTTCCTTTTACCTTCCGTACCTTCCGTAGTAACCGTAGAGGTGGTCATAGCCTGGTCATAGCCGCTGCTGCTAGGTTGAGATTCATCTCCAGTCCGAAGTGTGTCAAAAACACGACATTCATTTAAAAATATTGCATGTTGTGTGTGCAAATAATTCTGCATGTTCGTCGTGTTCCCTCCCGACGCTGTTATCTCCACTTTGCAATGATTGCAAGTCGCCCTGTTGCCATCTTAAAATGCAGCCAAACTTTAGAGCGTTTGTACCGAGTGGGTGCCATTGTTTACTACTCATTGCACTGCACGTGCAAAACTTGCATAAGTTACATGGCGTAATTTGTTGTGCTTGCTGGAATCGAGCGTGCGTAATTTCTGGTGGAAGTTACGCGACGTAATTCGTGCTTTCGATAAGAGGATCGTTAGATAAACTGCCAAACGATTCCATGGAATTGAAACACACGGAACCGGTTCTCAACAAAGATCCGGTTCTCGATTCCCATCCCTAGTAGTGAGTACAGTGTTCAAACAATGAAAAATACGATCACATGACACACAATAATAAGATCACATGGCATGTGAGTCATTCTGAATAGATCCATTTGGGACAGACTATATGAATCATGGCATTTTACTCACACTTGACACTTATGACAAAGACAGCAGTCTTTTTGCAATGATGCAATCTGTGTCCAGCTGTAACGCACTTGCTCATATTGTGGTAACAACACTGGTCACATTGACTGCAACCAAAGATTTATAAATGATTATATGATGAATGAAATTATATACACTTCCTGTCTCTTTGCCCCGGGTCTGCAAACCTCATTGTCTCATTGTGTGCATGGATGAAAACAGATTGTGTTGTTGTGCAGAGATAGTTCAGAAAGTACTTTAAGTTTTAGTTCAGCTGTTGAGATTATCTTTGGTGAAACCACACTGATGATTCAGCACCGACAGTGAAAGGAGAGATTCTTGTTACCAGATCTTGCAAGAGTGTGTTACTGCTGAGACAGACCGATCTCAAACAAAGATGTGTGACAAATAAATCCAGTAATTACTTCTCCAATGGGGCATTTCTTTTATTAACTGTCTCTGCTGCAACATCTGCTCCTACACACCAGCTCAGCACTTTATCAAACACGCAACACTTTGTTGTCTCCATTAGTGATGTGACCTGCTGCTCTTATTATGCCACATTTAAAACACATGAAAATGTCCCTAACCTGAACCCAAATGAGCTCACACATACCAAATCTACCAGCTACCTGACCTCTGACCTATGGATGGAGGGCAGTTCAATAGTAATTATTAGTGTTGTTAAAATTGACTTCCTTCATTATGACACCTCAAACCCCTTGGCTTCTTTCAGTGGCGACAGGCGGACTCCATCAGGCACCTGGGCAAGGTGACGCTGGCTCAGGAGCAGGACTACACAGGCCTCATTGTGGGCTGCGTGTGTGTCAGCGCGCTGTTGCTGCTTCTGGGAACTCTGCTCATGTGGAGGAGGAACAAACACATTGATGGTAAGAGCAGAAATGTCACGTTTTGGTGGGGTCATGGGGTCAAAGGTTAGTTCACTTCTACGGCTGCCACATATTCATAGATTTCTGAGATCATAAACTCAGTTTTGATGTGAGACAGTGACCGACTGGCATTGATTTCACAGTCTTATGTAATGTTATCTGCCCTGCGATGTTGTTTTAAACAGACTCTCCAGTCAAATCCTGTTACTTTATGAAATGAAGGATGGCAGGAATTTTAAAAAGTCAGAATATGCTAAATACATGATGTACCTGTGTCATAAATAAGCAGAAAATGACGATATGAATAGGGTGTATTGTGGTATACAGATATTGTCAGTATCCTGATATGCAAAATCTCATGTTAATGATGCACCTATGATAATATCGTGTAATATAATCGCCTCTTAAATCATAGTTTTATATATGTGTTGAATTAAAAGTGAATTGACCCCAGCCCTGGTGTGTTCGTCGTGTGCGTGTGTGTGTAGATTGATATATGTGCCTACTTGCAACTGGAGTTCAGTGTGTCTTTTCTAACCTGTGTGCATGTGTGTCTGCTGGGTTTGTTTTTGCCTGGTGGGTTTTATAGTAAGTGTTTGTGCGTGGGGCGCACTGGTGAACTGCTTTGCCTTTCTTAGTAATTCTCTCATCTCTCCCCATCCCCCCTTTATCTTTTATCTCTTCACCCCTTCCCCCTTTTCCTCCTTCACTTCCTTCACCCTCTTCCTCTCTGTCTCTCCCACCCTTTCGACTTTCCTTCTACGCGCTTCTCATCCCCTGATGTCTCTGTCATTCTTTCTTCTTTCCCTCCTCCCTCTACTTCTAGATCTGTCTGAGGTGTGGTATGATGGCCGGGGTCACATCCAGCATCTGGACAGGCTGGCTAATGCGAGGAGCGTCAGCCCCACTAACGAAATGGTCTCCCACGAGTCAGTCGACTATAGAACAACCCTGCTGGAGGGTACGTCAACCAGATAAGCCCCTCCCTGCCCCCACCTGACATCTTCTTCCCCACATCCCATCTCCCTCCTTCCCTCCCTCCCTCCTACCTGCTTCCCTCCTTGTGGGGCTGAACACTATGCTAGCGGTGCATGCCTGACACGTTCTGAACTAACACCTGTAGCCTTCAGGAAATGTAAGTTTTTGAAAGATCCATCAGTCAGAATGAATTGAATGTTTTTTTTTAATCAGCTGATCAAAATCATCCATGTACACAGTATAATTTGCCTGAAATAGATGTATCATATTATATATTGTATTCCATATTATTATTGACACTTTTCTCCAGTATCAAAAGTAATTATTGACTTTTCATTTTTCATATTATCTTAGTGGCCATAAAGTGAAAAGAATATACTATAAAAGTCTGAAAAGCTCCATAGAGCTGCAGAATAAATAATCATCACTGTGGGTTTATTATTATAAAAACACTGTTAAACGGTAAATGATCCAGAGTAACCAAATAACAGGTTGTGTTTTGCATAATGTGGCCTGCTGATTCAAACACTTAGACATGGAATATGGTTCATATAATTTGTCTGCTGCAAAGTGATTCTGTCACTTCACATTTTTTGGAAAGAAGAAAAGAAAAATATTCTGTTATCACAGGCAAAGAGTCTGCCAGTGAGACATGGATGATTTTGGACTCTGTGTTGAACAACCAAACTTTAGTGGGGTCTTTAGAGGCACCTGCGGTTTTGGTTACTAAGCTTAAATCCTGAGGGCATGAGAGGGCCTCCATGTATTATGATCCTGAGTATGATGGGCAAAGCAATTTTCCTGCTGCTAAAAAGCAACTTGAAAGGCTTAAAATCTGAGAAGGTAGACTTACTAATGAACTAATGCCTGTCCTCAGGGAGAGTTGGGGTGTAGGATCAGTGGCTGCAAACGCATCTATAGCTCATATTTGAGCCCATCTTTTATGTCTGTCCTCTCTGTCTTCTGTCCTGGATAAATCTGACATATTTTTGCTTGCTGATTCTGCCCATTTATTTTCCTTCCAGAGGAGAAGTCAGAAACTGTGTTTTTCCAGCTCAGCTACCCTCCATCACAGTGTCAAGTTTCTCTCTTCCTTTGTAGCTGTCCCTTTCTGATCATGTAACACACCTTGACCTCTGGAGGCCCCACTGATACAGTCGCTGACCTTTGACCCCCCCTCCCATCTACTTTGCTTCTCCAGATCAGGGCACTGACAGGCCAGAGACATGTCGGGCAGCTCCTCCCATCTATGGAGGTAATGGGGAGCTGTTGTCTCCCAGACTGGGGGCACTGGGAGGTGGGATGGGTCTGGGAATGGAGGGCGAGCTGGTGTCACCCCTACTGATGGCCCCAGTCCACATCGACCCATCCTGTCTCCACCCAGACCTACTAACGGAGGTGCAGCACGTGGTGATCGCCAGGGAGCAGCTGTTGCTCCACCTCAACCAGGTCATCGGCAGAGGTCAGTCACAGACGTACTTTGTTTACTGTTCATATCACAGGCTCTCTTCTACGGTAATCAAGTAATTTTTTAGGGTGGACATTTCAGTTCTGCTTTCATCATTTGTTGTTCAAACAGCTCGTTCAGTACTGGGTGTCTTGAGTGTTTTCTAAATGGAGAAATGGTAAATGAATAATTTTCTGAGCATTTCCTGGCAAAAAATGTGTTTTTTTTCTTCCAGGAAGGAGCTAATGGCTGTTAATGTGCAAAATAAAGTAGAAAAGCAGACTTTTATGCATTTTAAAATGTCATATATAAAGACCCGGTCAATACAAACTGTCGTGTCAAAGCTTTTAAAGCATACATACAGAACTGTGGAATCATTAATCCAAGTGCCAGTGTAGCAACAATGCCAGAACCTATTCAGGGCACGACGGTGATGCAGTGCTTTGGTTGCTCTGTTATCACAAAAGAATGCATTAAAGAGCCTCACGAGGAGGGTTATGGCTTTTTATAGCAGCTAGAAATGGATGTGCATAATCATAAATAACCGCGAAAAGTAAAAGGGATAAATAATTCAGTGAAGCGTCAAAGATGTCTGCCTAAAAACAATTATTGTTTAAATACTGATACACACCATAAGTGTGTTCATTCACTATGGAACTACAGCTAATCTACTGATACACTCCACAGAGCTCAGATCATAACAAAATCACACACATCTCAATAGTAGCCGATACTTGACGTTTGTTCCTGCAGCTTGCAAAATGCCACATAAATGTTTGCAGAGATAAAATGAAAGTCGCTAATACAGAAATACAATACAGCTGAGCAGATAAATACAAAAAAAACTTAATTCATCAGTAAAACAATGATTTAATTACATGAACCTCTACTTTCACTCGTTTAAAGTATACTTTTACGATCTCTCTTGTGTCGAAGTCTGTTTCTGCTTTATTTGTGGGCATGCAACAGATTTAGCGTGCAGCGTTTTAAAAACAAACAGTTTATGATGGGATTGTGGCTGATGTGGACTGATACTATTATCCAGCGAGCTTAGATCAAATTTGGGATTTATGTAAAGGTATACAAAAGCTTAAGTTCCCCACAAAGAGCTTAATTGCCTTCTTTATCAAAACACAAGCTTGACATGCAGACGCAAAATCACCTCATATTGTGCCGTTTAAGTGGGCGGGTCAGAGCCATGGATCAAATTTAACATCAAGAGGAGAAAGACCCCAAATCCCTCCATGTCACAGAAAACAGCCCCCGTACCCCCTCGGCTGAATTATCCCCCCCGAAGAAAGGAGCCTGGATTTCGAGGCAGGATTTTTAAAGTGGCATAGGATGATTTGTTCACAGCTAGTATTCCCAGGGTCCATTGTTGGGAGTCGTAATCCAACACCCTCAGCCATCTGCGAGGACGTGATAGGAGAACGCCGCGCTCATTTTATTCTTGGGCCCCTCCCAGTCTGGGGCGAGCCCTCGTGTCTTAAGAGATATAATTCAATAAAATGCACAATAACTCAGGCGGGTTTGGCATAGCCTATTAGCTTGCGGGGGTATTAATGAATAAAGCTTCATACTGGGTTACTGGGTTAGTGTGAGGGTGATGGTAATTTAAGATAATCAGAATTGGCTGTTAAAAGTGTGGAAAAAAAGGCAAAACACACACACAAGCGTCAGACATGCTGTTTTTTAAAACCAGCTGGTTGAGTTCTGTGAAACAATGTGCATAAAAAACTGAAAGCACTTAATCCTTCTGCTCCAAACTTTCATTTTTGTGTGTCAGCCGTGGACAGATATATATTGATCTAATTTCTGGAACAGTTTTTTTTCATGTAACCAAGATCTGAATCACAGGGCTTTTTGTCGAGAAGAAGGCTTCAACATGCCAAGATATAAATGAAGGATGCTGATCGCACAAAATCCCAAAATGGCCTGCAATGCCTTCCTGTATGTAAGATAGTAGCTTAAGATAACAAAATTGTTACCATTTATGGGCAAGATGTAGAAACTGCAGTTTTTTTCACTCGTCTCTGAAAGATATGATCAGAATCAGATTTATTGGCCATGTTCACACATACAAGGAATTGGAATTTGGTCAATCTCTCTCAGTGTCCGTCTGCGCTGTGCCAAAATAAACATGCACGTTCTCATAATGTCTCTTAGTCATGGTGAAATTCAGATGGTGGTGAATGGTGAAGCATCAAATTTTATGTCTGCTGTCTATTCTGCTTGAGCCTCAGGGGTTCTTGTAAGCCATTACACAAATCAGCCGGCCAGGTTTGTGATTAAATCATCAGTTTATGAGCTGGTGCAGTGGCAAAGTTCCTACTCACGAAAGCAAAGGAGAAGTTCTCTGGCTTGGTTGTGTTTTTCAAAGATGGTTATAGTTTAGACATGGGAAACAAGTGCGGGATCACGTTCATGTTCTAGTAGTGACTCGTATTGTTTGGTTGGTAGGGAGGTTCTAGCTCCTACCTCGCTCCCTTTCTCCACGAAGGTGTGTGAAACTCTTTACTGATGTGTGCATGTAAGCTCAAGAAGCAAATGACTCAAAAGCAAGAAAGACCCTCAAGAAAGAGATCATTCTTTAACATCCTGAAGTACTGACTGATTTCTGCCAACTGACATGTACTTGGCTGCCATTCACCTGCTTCACAGCTGGACCTCATTGTCATTGGGCCTGAATGTGGTGCAGCTCATGTGTCTGTCTAAAATGGGAGAGACTTTTTTTATTATGTGCGTTTAAAAACATGTTACTTGGAAGGAGTTTGAACACGAGCTTTTTAACTCAGTGATGCTGACGAATTATGACTAATACGCCCGTGTTGTAACCTGCAGGTCACTTCGGTTGTGTTTTCCATGGAACTCTGCTGGAGCCAGACGGCCAAAAGCAGCACTGTGCTGTCAAGTCCCTGAACCGTGAGTACAAACTCCTTTACCCGTACATAGGTTAGCCAAACTGTTTACAGATGAGAAAAGGTTTCCCTAGAATGGTGTGCTAAGCATAAATCTGCTTCACGTTCATATATTTTACAAACACCGGCTTCTGCAGTTTTACTGGAGACTTGCCATGCTGAAGCGATGCAGATTTTTTTTACACAGCATGAGTGTTACTGCTTTCATTTACAGCTGAACGATGGAAATACCTATAGTTAGGTTTTTTCTGCTCAGAAACATTTTAGCCAACTTCTATGCTCTAACTTGTAATTATGAAGTAAATGTTTATTGCACAGTGTAGTAGCTATAGAATAATGACCATGCTTGTTTTGATTGCCTCCCTATAAACCTCGCTTTCACTGTGTAATTCTGACTGCCACTAAGCACGATATTTCCTGGGAAAATGGAGGCTTGATTTACGAGACTTATATATAGACTAAATGAATGAGCAAACCCATGCTTGTTCTCCTCATGTTTTCTTCTGATGTTCATGTTTACTCTCCTGACCGACCGACCGCCCGACACAAAAAAAACCCTGCTGGAGTGTTTCTGCAAAGGTTGCTCAAACAGTTTGAGTGAAACTATGCAATACATATCATCACAGTAGCTCTTGTCCGTTTCCAGATTTAATATAGAATTGTGACAATTTCTATTTGGCTCTTCAGTGACCACGTTTCTTTCTAATTTCAAAAGAGTTGATCATTTCCTCACAGAGCTTGGCTCTGAGGAAAATCTACTCTTTGTGACATTCATCATTTAACTAACTAATGTTGCTGTATCTGTTTCTTGATTTTAAGTCACTCGTGCTAAAAAACAGCCTTGGAATAATATTTGTTGGCTGTTGACTGTATGAGAAGCCATGTTCACGTAACATCCTTTCATGAGTTCAGGTTTAACTAAATTCACCTGACGTTCAATTAAAGGTGACATATTGTTTTATATAGGAGCTTTTCTACTTCCTCTCAGAACACACACACTCTGTCTCTCTCTCTCTCACTTGACACACTCCTTCCTTGTCTAAACATATTTACATCCAGCCACAATTATTCCACCCTACATCTGCTTATATCGCATTCCCATTGTATGATATCACAACACTTAAATAGCATTAAGGGATCTCATCTCATCAGAGCCTTGAATCCTTTTTGGTCAAGTTGATGGTGATGAATGAGCGTCGAATGGTGAGGACAGCATTAGGGTCCCCGCTAATCGTGTAACCTGTCAGTCGGACCAGGGAGATTGATGTTGGAGTAATATGGGGGAAAGCTCCGTGCAGTCACCAGGAGCTTCTAACCACTGTGGGGTGGGATGAGCTTGGCCTGTTGGGGTTGTGTCCTCTGGGATTTGGACCTTTTATTAAGTTTAGTGATTTCTCAGGGCATTTTGTCATTGTTTTGTTTTTTTGCATTCTTTTGTTATATTTGATGCTTTCATCCTAATAAAATACAAGACAAGGAGTTGAAAGTAGAAGAGCCAATGACACATATTGTGTTTCCAGAATGATTCATGTATGATAGAGAAAGGAATATTCATTTTATACGCAACAATAATGTAATTATCTTCTTCAACTTTCACATTGAACCTCTGAAAGCAAATATCATCTCTCTCCATCTTTGGGGTCTAACCTTAGTTGAAGGCCAGTCAGCTGGTTTCTTCAGACATAAAGAGCTTCCATCTCTAACCAGATTACAGCCGAGTCAGTGGGGCCAAAGTGCAGGGCATCACAGCAGGGATGCAATTGGTAAATGGGAGTTTGGTCAGGGCTGGGTGGAGATATTCAGGGAGGATTGTTTTTTTAGTATTTGTTTTTGCTTGATCTTCATCATCATCATTATTCCGACAAAGGTTCGTATGGAATGACCTTCCAGCTGATGTCAGTACAGCAGAGTTACTCTCCATCTGCCACTGTAGTCTAAAAGATCTTCTCAAAAGAAAATACAGCACATCACCAGCTCTCCCTGCCCCTCACTTACTCTGTGATGTGATGTAAGTGGTCCAAAATGTTCATGTTTTCATGTATGTTTGTTTTTTTCTATAAAGGCATCACAGATCTGGAAGAGGTGTCCCAGTTCCTGAAGGAGGGGATCATCATGAAGGACTTCAGCCACCCCAACGTTCTCTCTCTGCTGGGGATCTGCCTGCCGCCAGAGGGTTCACCACTGGTGGTTCTGCCCTACATGAAGCATGGCGACCTGCGCAACTTTATCCGAGATGAGGGACATGTATGGACACATAAAAAAACACATGCATGTATTTCATGATTGCAACTGAGACCACATTCTGCATTGATTGAGTCATAATCTCACAGTCCTCTGATGGTTCTGTTTCAGAACCCGACAGTGAAGGATCTGATGGGCTTCGGGCTGCAGGTGGCCAGAGGAATGGAGTATCTGGCCAGCAAGAAGTTTGTCCATCGAGACTTAGCTGCCAGGAACTGCATGTGAGTTCATATTTATTCATTCGATATGACGTGAGTGTGTGTTATGCATAGAGCAAGCAACAATAGATCACACTAAATTAGAAGTAAATACAGTTGGGACAGGAAGAAAGGGGAACAAAGGAGACAGAAGAAGCACAGGACTGTATAGGCTTAGAAAGAATGTTTTCAAGTAGCAACAAGTTAAAGAGGAAGGTGAGGAAAGAATACTGAAAGTAAAAATAACAGAAGAGAGAGGCGAAAAAACAGGAAAATATAAAGTCATTTCTTCTTTGCCCTGACAGGCTGGATGAGAGCTACACGGTGAAGGTGGCAGACTTCGGCCTGGCTCGAGACGTTTATGATAAAGAATATTACAGTGTCCACAACAAGAGTGGAGTCAAGCTGCCCGTCAAATGGATGGCTCTGGAGAGTCTGCAGACACACAAGTTCACCACCAAGTCGGATGTGGTAAGCACATGTGTAGCCCAATCGATAAAAAAATATTATATGATTACACCCTTTCTTCAAACTGTGATGAAAGTTTGCTGTATTGTGTTAATTCTTGTTTTATTCCCATAGTGGTCGTTTGGCGTGTTGCTATGGGAACTGATGACCCGTGGAGCCCCACCATATTCTGATGTGAACTCCTTCGACATCACCGTGTTCCTCTTGCAGGGGAGGAGGCTGCTGCAGCCTGAGTTCTGTCCTGATGCCCTGTAAGTGTGCACACACACATACACTCACACAGACTTACACTCACATGTATATATCATTCACCTCCTCCAGCAAAGTGCTATGGCTCAGTTAGCATGAGTGATATCCTGTAGAGCTGCACTCATCATGAAGCGAGAGTCTGAATCATCGGAGAGTAGCAGGGGGGAACGGTGGATGTGAAGGAGCTGCATAAGCAATGGAAGTCATAAATAAGAACCACTCAAGTTCAGATCATCCATCATCTACCTCAGCAAGAGTCTCAAACACACTCACAGCTCCTCTGTCTTTTCAGTCGAGCGATGCATCTCATCACAGCTGCGGGTCAATTGAAAGTTCTTGCTTCACCACACAAAACACAAAGCAAGTTCTGGAAATCGAAATCTAATGCCAGTGTAGTATTTCTTTATTTATTTCTCTTTTTGTTGCTAAGCTCTCCCAAAGAGCAGCTATCATACAGAACGGTGTTGGCAGACCTGAGCGTACCTTTAATCAGATCTGTGCTTGCCAGGCAAAATCCACTGATATGATGTGGTGAACACAGACCAAAAATGTATTATTTTTTTTTTTGCTGATAGAACAGTGTTACTGCTAGATGTAGCTACATCTTACATACAGTTATGCTCATAAAAATGTCACATGAAATCACAGGAAAGTATTTCAGTGTCATTACGCTTGACACTACTGTATCTGAAATTATCTTTAGCCATTAAACTCTGACCCTTTGGTTCTGTGAAACAAAACTGCCAACTGTGATCTCATACCATTCAGATAACATCACAAGGTTACGCTACATGTCTATAGGGTAAGTGTGCGTGTAAATTAGTGCGGAGTGGGAGTGTTCAGAGGCCCAACAGTTTCCTTGGCTGTAAATTAAACAGAGACGTCAGGAGGTGATGCACGTCTGCAAACATTCCCGCAGTTCTTCACTCCTGATCGTTTACTGGATGTTTTGGTGATAGCAGTCACTGGCAGATACCTCAGACGTATGGTAATGGGGCCATTTTTCTTCATTTCTAACAATGATACTGTGGTTCTGCAAAGTCGGGGGAAAGAAAAATAATACAGACAATATCAGAGACATCAGCTTCTGACAGGGTAAAAATGATAGTGTGAAAGTCAAACTTATCTTCGAGACACAGTGAAATAATGTAAGACCTTATCATTTCAACACCGGCGAGGGAGGAATAATTTACTGTCTGTTTGTGGACTACCGAGTGATGAAATCGACTATTAATATATTTTTTCTTCTGATAAAAACTAAAACATAATGTTGCCTCTCAGATCTTCAGCTCGAAATGGTGGATATAAGCAATTAATTGTTCAGTGGAAGAACTCTACACAAGGAGAAGAGAAGCACACATTCAAGCTGTTTAAAGAAAATGGCAAAACTTATGACGACTAGAGAAACTATACTATACGACCGTGAAAGTCAACAAGAGAAAAAAACAACAAACTAAAGTAGCTTAAGCAGGTAAGCAGTTACCTGGTAGAGCATGCACCCCACTAACTAGGTTCAAAGTTCTTGCCGCAGCAGCCATAGTTCAACTCTTTGGTGCATGAACCCCCACTCACTCTCCCCCATTTCCTGTCTGCCTTCAGCTTTCAAATGTCAAATAAAGGCAAAAAAGCCCCAAAAGAAAATTCTTTATTCTATAGAATTCACAGAAAAAAGATAAAAATCCATAAATATTTCAATTTAAGAAGCTGGAAAAAGCTAAAAGAAAAGTAGCTTGAAAAAGGATTTGAATTTTTCATTTGATTATCAGAAGTAGTTGACAGTTGTTGTTTTTTTGGATCAAATGAAGCTAGAACAGTTATCTCTTTTTCTTTATCTGGTTTAATTATTGCGACACGGTCAGTTCTGACTCCTCTCTCCTCCTCTCCCTCCAGCTACACGGTGATGATCGAGTGCTGGCATCCAAAGCCAGAGCGGCGTCCCTCCTTCTCCGAGCTAGTGGCGCGCATCTCCGCCATCTTCTCCAGCTTCAGCGGGGAGCACTACGTGCTGCTCAACACCACCTACGTCAACATCGACAAGATGAGCCCTTACCCCTCCCTCCTCGCCTCCACCTCCACCGGCACCACCGCCTCCTTCTCTTCGTCTTCCTCATCGGACCCCACCACCTCCACGTCCCTGCCCACCCAATCCCCCCTCTTTTGCCACGTGGAGAGGGAATGCTGCACCTGAGAGAGGGATGAATGGCAGGTGGGAAAAAAAAGACTCAGAAATTGAGAAAATGAGAGGCGGGGGAAGAAAAGCAGTGAAGTGATGAAGAACTACTGTATGTACTTGCCAAACACTGGACACTGTATGCTGAGGAAAAACACAGTTTTTTGCAGCTTTGACTGTTCACTCAATGTACATAGATCATCGACCTTTGACCTTCTAAAGCATCCCCAAACGACTGGGTCCTCCACGAACTATAGGTCTGACTATATCGACCCTTCTGACCTTTCATCGACCCCGGGGACCATGAGGTCAGCCTTCCTGTGTCCTCGACAAGACGATGACAAGACCCGGAAACTCCTCCTCGAAGACTCCCAGTGGACAAAGTCACTGTCGCAGAAGCACAAAACTATTCGTCAAACACCCACAAAGTCTGATTGACTGCTGTGCCCACACAGGGAGAGGATAGATTTTATGTTTCTGCTCTCCCCCGGGTGGCATGTGCTTCGATACGCGGATGTGGCTTGGACCTATTTTCACCGTCTGTAATGTGAATGTCTGACAAATGGCCATATATTGTGTCGTGTAGAAAATGTCACACCTCCACACACCATAAACAAGACTATGTGCCACCCTATATGCATGCCCTGCGTCTGCACTCAGAGAATGAAGTCTGTTTTTGATAGATTGTGGCGCCTCGGGTAAGTAAACCAAGGCTCTCTGGAGGTTGGTAACAGGGGAAGGGCAGTGTAGGTGTGAGGTGGGATGTAAAAAAAAAGCAAATCTGCTGCCTGCGTGCAGTTCACTGGATGCTTTATTTGTAAAATCATCTTTGGACGATTAGCTTTTGATGTGCTTGGAAAAAAAGAAATCTGTCTCGCAGCCTTGCCGTGACTCACCTGCGTTAAAACCTCAGATGTTTTCAAGTGAAAAGGGTTAGAAACACCTTGTTTTTAAACCTGAAATGTCCCGTCATGTCAAAACAGTACAACTTTAACAACAGGCACATGCCTGAAAGCTTTGTGGTTTCCTTGGACGGGAGAAGGAGAGCAAATAGGAACCATGTCCTTTTTCTTTGTCAGTTGATCAATTCCTCAAGTTGCTTACTGTGTGTCAGATCTGTGTCTGTTTTCTATAACTTCCATTTTATCGACAGAGAACATTCTGTAACTGATAAAATGATAACTAGACAAAGGGCATGAGGGTTTACAGCCTGAAAGGTTTTAACTCATGTTTAACCTAAAAGTTCATCTATAACATTTTATTAATTCAATATTGTTTGGTCAGCATTTCAACAAAGAGCTTGTTGTATGTCCCTGAAGATTTCACAAGCCTCAAGTTAAACCTTTACCTCAGAGGGTCTCCGCGTTCATCTGGGTTCAAACCACATGTTATTGCGTGACTATCAGTGAAAGCTGTGTATCACTGCATCTTTACGACAACTGTGCGTTAAGTCATTATGAAGAATTATTGTAATGTTAAAAGAGCATACTAGTCTGTTTGCAAATTATCTTAACTCACAAATAATTTGTACTTTTGTTGACCATTTTTCAAAGCATGCTTTACAGTTTGACACCGGCTTCCGTTCATTCCTGTGCAATACGAAACTTGCTTGAGACTGCAAGTCATCACAGTTAACTACATAATGATAACTACATAACAACTATGTAATGTTTTGTCAGTGATATATTATTGTTGTGCAGCTAAAGTGCAGATATGTGTACTACATTACATCATACTGTAATGTAGAGATGTGCCAAATGATCATATCAACTACTGACAATTTCATCATATCATGAATAGATGAATGCCAATTTTTTAACCTCTGAGGATTTCTCTTGGCAGAGGTGGAGCAACATATATTAATAAATTGTATAAAAATCCTTGTCAGTTTGCTGTAGTAATCTACTACTAAATTCCTAAATATGAATTTTACATTTTTTTATGGCTAATAGAAAATAGCGAAACATGAGCTTCATTCAGTTCATTTCATGTGTGGATGGATTGCACAGATACAAAGCAAGTTTCCGGAGTCTGATTTTGTACAGAAATGAACGGAAGCTAACGGCTAAAATATGTACATCAAATTCTCTATAATACATTAGCATGTTTTACAGTTCTTTGCTGTGATGCAAAGTAAACTATTTGTTTTGAATGGGTTAAAACTTGCAAACCCCTGATGTGATCAATGCCCCCTTTTCTCTTTGCTTTGTGTAGCAGATTATGTTTCTGTTTTTTTTTGTTTTTTTTATCTGAATGGCTGCTGATATGACTGGGCCATTGACGGACAGGTATGAATGTTTGCTATGACAAGAAAATTGCTGTACTATATTTTTGTATTGATGATGAGCCTCGTCTTTTAAATCTGGTCCAATCAGAAGACCAGCGGTGAGTGAATAGTGCCACGAACAATGAACAAAGCCTGATTGACCCGTTGTTTTTCAAGAGGAACCACTGCCATTTTGTAAATACAGAGAAGGGATCCTGGGGGTCTGTGTGGGTGTGCAGCATGCGGATGTGCTGCACGTCCGTCTGATAAACGTGTGAGTGGATGCTCATACAGCTTGTGATTTATAACTGCGAGATCATTGGGCAAACACCTTACAACCCACACGATACTCAAAGACTGCTGTCACTTTGATCATGTGATTCTCCACCACTTTGTCTGTGCTTAACACTGTCTGTTCTGTGTGGGTGTATGTATGAAAAAAAATATCCTGAAGGTACATGTTCCTATGTGATGTCAAATCAACTTTGTCAGTGTAATAAAGCTATACTATCAGAGCTAACTCTTCTCCTTTGTTTTACAAGACAAACAGCTGTAACCTCCATGTTGATCTACTTTATTGAACAAACCTGCCCTCGAGGTAAACATAAAGCATGGCTGTATGGACCTGTAATTACAAGTAGCCATTGTTTAAATTACTGCCTACTCACATAGTTTATTCCTGAATCATACGTTCTATATGGTGGGTATTGTACAATAGATGTGCAGTCATTTCAAAAACCCATCAGTGTCATTAACAATAACACAAGATGTTGTAGCTGTTGTAGCATACATACATTTCTTTTTATGTGCTAATTAAATATGCATAAAAACAAGTGGGTGGTGGTCTTTTGAAAAGCCTCTAAAGGCCCTTAAATCTACAACCCCTAAAAGTTTAAAGGCCTAAAAGCACCCTCATCATTTAGACAAAGACAGATGATTATTTGTCCTCACACTCGGTCAGGTCAATACACTTCAAGCTTGCACAACATTTTGAGTGCAGTCCTTGTCTTTTGTGTCTGCTTTTGTTCACAGAAATTCACCCTTTTTTGTTCCCATTGGTTGGTGGTGACTCCTGACCCTTCACCTCTAGCTACCCTCTTTTCTTTTGACCCCTATAAGCAATGTGGTCTAGACTTTCCCCCTCTCTCTGTTGAACTGAGCCATGACCGTGGCTTTCAGGGCAAGTTGTTCTTTCCCAGTTGCTTAGTGATAAGGGAGTTCTGTGACGTCACACCATTCAGTATATAGTCTTGCAAGAACCTCAATTATAAATAAATGAGAGAACTCAGACTTTTGAGTTATATTTCAATAAATTCCTACTCTTGAAAGAGTGAACTCTGAGGGCTTTCTGCCCTGTTTTCACTGGCCCTTTTACACGGTTGTAAAAAAAAAAAAAAGCTATTTTAAACGTGTTACTTGTAGCATGTTAGTATCAATAAAACACTACAACATAAAGAAGAGAAGATAGAATATAAATTTGGTCCATTTTAAAATAGTGTAATTATGGTTCCTTTTGTGGCAAAAAAGGCAGAAAACCAAGGAAGACAATTGTTTCTCAGGGTCCCAATGTTTTTATAAGATCTCTTATGACTTGAAAAATCACTCAAGAAGATACATGGTGTTATTAGACATTATTTTATTTTCAGACAAACAGATTGCTTCGCTGCAGTTGGACCTGATGATCTTTGGTGTGTTTAAAATTAAATGTCTTGATCCCAGGGCCTTTTCCTCCATTGCACGCATCAATGTGACTGAGAGCATTTCAATTCTTTTCTTAATTTGAGGCTTTTTAAAAGCCTGCAGTGTTATAGAAGGCGTGGCCCAGAGTGTCTCTGAGTCAGAGCCTCAGGTCAAAAACAGCAAAGAGTTATCCAATGTACTGATTTTTTTATTTTCTTATTTCACAGTTATCAGACTGACAGCATCTGCTGACATGTTTTGGCATGCAGCAGTCAGCTCTCTTTTTGAAGGTCACATCATGTAATTACCAATCAACAGAAAGCAACAGCACCTGTATATCTGAGAGAAGACTCTCCACTATCATAAAGTAGGCTCACAACCCCTAACTAAGTGACATATTATATTCAGCAAATAACAGTACAGAACAATTGATAAACTGTACAATTAACCCAAATAGTGAATCAAATAAGTGCAAGAAGTTTGTGTTGTCACGAGAAATGACTCTTGAAAGAGATAAAAGAGAAAATGAATGTTTCCAAAACCCCTGTTTTACATTCCATTGTTCTGGAAGTACAAAGATAAAAGTTAAAAATCATACCAAGCAATCAAAATTGATTTGGATCTTAAAGAGAAATAGTTGTAGAATATACTAAAAACATAATATAACCAAACACTGCAATTAACTTAAATCAAAATTTTTAGCATGTAGGATTTAGTGGCATCGTGTAGAGTGCAACCAACTGAATACCCCTCGCCTTACCCACACCTTCCAAGCGTATTACTACAGTAGCCACAAGAAATATGAAAGTCCCTTTTTAAAACCAGTAATTGGTTTGTAGAAACATGGTGGTGGATTACGGAGGGCTGCTTGTTATGCAACATTTGCTTCATCTCAGTTGAACCTGATGATCTTTGGTTTGTTCAAAATTAAATCTCATATTCCCTGGGGCCTTTGAAAACCTACATTCCATGCAAAGCAATGTGGGTGTAATTGTGAGCGTTTAAATTATTTTCTGGAGTCTAGACTTTTTGAAAGCCTGCAGCAATATAGAAGGCATGGCCAGCTGTGTCTCTTTTGATAAGATGAGTAACAGCCAGAGGTCAAACACAGCTATACTGAGCTTTTGGGAGAATTTTATTAACAATCAACAGGTTGACAAAATCTGCTGACATGTTTTGACATGTAATAGCTCTCTTTTTAAAGGTCACATCATGTTCAACATGATCAATCAACACAAAGCAGCAGCACCTGTATACCTGAGATAAGATTCTCCACTGTGATCTTTCAAAACATTGTCATTGTCTTTTTTATTTCTAGAGAGCATTTACTATCCACAAAACCTTTAGATTCGGTTCATAGATCTGAAGGTCCTACCAGTTTCAACTCAATTTTATTTGTTTGTAACACACAGTCTAAAAATAATTATTATGACTGTTATTACGTAGCTAGACGGAGAGGAACAGGCAAAGCTAAGAAGGCTGAGGTGGAATTTTCCAGGCCATCAGGACAATATGGACTATCAGACAGAGTTATCTTCCAGCTCGCTGAAGCATCTTTGTCCAAGGGCTTAAATTATCCTGCTAAAATCCATGTTAAGCCCCAGCTAACACGAGCATGAGGCATGTCTGTCTTTGCATCTCACTCCGAAGCATCAATCTCGGCTGCCACACCAGGCTTGTCTTGTCTGTCATCCCTCTTAACTCTCAGTCTTTCACTTGGCCGCCTCCAGTGCTACTGGTCTCTGATCTGCAGTTTAAGACTGTGTTTTGACACAGTGAAGCTTTTTGCACGCATGTGAAAGACATTTTACATTATTCGACAAGGTCACCATAGTAACTTCTGCTTCAAAACAATGCTGCTGTGTACACTTGAAGACAGCTTTTTATGTGTTTGTAATAATCACTTCTTTTCTAAAATCGTTCAAAAAATGCACAAGAACATGAAAATGTTTAGCACTTTAATGTAAAAGGTGACTATTACTAACAGATAATAAACTTTTAATAACGAACACATACAAGTTAATGTAATCTGTGTAGTCATTACAAACACTCTTAAGTCAACCTCTCCACTCCCTCTTCCTTAATCCCCCCCTTAAGTCAACACCAGCCACCTTTAATTCTTCACCCCCCTGTTCTCCACCTGTGTCGGTTTGGGTATTTGTGTCTATGTGTGTGTGTGCCTGTCTCCTATTGTAAGTGATAGACACTAAAAACATGGCCACACGTGTGTTCAAAGAAAGGGCAGGTGCGGCTGTTGGTAGGATACCAGTAAAAAGTTAAACTGGATGCAGGTTTTTGTACCAGAGTCATCAGGTGATTCAGCAGCGTTGGTATGCATGTCAGAGGGACTGCTGAAACCAAACACTCACACCTCTCATGAGCTCACTTCACACATTTCTATGTAAGCATATGTTCACACATGTATTTGTAATTTTGTTGTTAAAGTAGTCCATGTATCAGTGAGCTCTGATACGTGGACTGAAAGGTGGCTTGCAAACGTCAACGACTGGCCACTTTTATCTGACAGCAAGTTTGTGTAGTTCCATTTGTTGAAAAAGGAAGTTGTGAGAGACGTAATATAAAAGTATTGTGAAAATCGATGCAGCAGCAGCAGAAATATTCCCACTTTTAGTCTCTAGTACGGATCAAGATCCCAAACCATTGGATACTACCCTATCCTATTACCATATTCTTTCCCATTTTTTCCCATAATGCAACTCAATAGCATCTTTTGTTGGACGCTCCCTGGCAGATAAATGTCAAAATTGTTTAAACTCCATGTCTCCAGTTTGTAACAAAGGCTTCTGTAATAAATTAGTAGTCCCCAACCTCAAACTACAATGTCATCATGGTTATTTTTACATTTTTTTCCAATTTGTTTTTTGGAAAGCTTCCTCACAGCTACAGTCACAGAAGATATTATGCAGCTGTTTTCACAGGCTTTGTAGCACTCCTCCTCATATGGAAACTGAACTCAGTGTGTAAAATTTGTGGAGTTCCCCTGATTTCATTACTCAAACTATGCTTTACTTTAACCAACCACAACCATAAAAAGCTGCATGCACATTCATTAATAATATTCTCACAATGTAACTTCCTCTTGATACTTTGCAGTGAATTTTTTTATTTATGTTCTTATTGTTATTTTAGATAATGATATAATGTGAGGGAGGATCTACTCACAGAAATGAAATATAATATGCGTCACTATGTTTTTATTGGTTTATAATCACCTCAAATTTTGAATCATTGTCTTTTTGCTGCCTTAGAGTAAACTTTTTTTTACATCTACAGATGCTGCAGGTCTTCTTCTATAGAGTCTGCCATGTTTAACCACCATGTTTCTACAGTAGCTTAAAACAGACAAAGTAAAGACTGGCTCTAGATATGGCTTTTTGTATTTTTTTAAAATATTTTTTTGGTATTTAGTTAACTTCAACTGCTAGATGCCACTAAATCCTACACACTGGACCTTTAAGGTTGCTGCTGATCCCAACGCTGGCGCCTCACCCTGTCCGTCCTGTCATGAAGGAGAAACTATAGCAGCCTTGAAACATGTGAAAAACTTCAAAGGTCCTATCTAAAGCCAATGTTTAGTTTGTTCTGTGTTACTGTAGAAACAGCAACAGTGATTCCTATTTTCAGCATAATGTGTACACAGACAGGCAGTGGAGACTTGGATTATGTTAAGTTTTCTGTAGACATTGTTAGATTTTTTCTACAGGAGGTGAGTGCATGGTACTTGAAAGACCTTGGATGAGTATCACTGTGACATGCATTCAGACACATACACACACAACCTTATTATCTGATAAAGCAGCTAAAGCCTGTCAGTACCATTCTGCAATTCTGATCTGCTGAGTCAACTCTCACTCATTAAAATGTTAATGAGTTTTTGCCCATGCGAATCCAGGGAGGTAGATGGCACCGGATGGTAAAGTACGCCCATCACCTCCCAAACACACACACACACACACACACATAGAGAGAGAGAGAGAGAGAGAGAGAGAGAGAGAGAGAGAAAGAGATACTTTTACCTCATTAAGGATTCTCATTAGACATTACTTGGCTGAAACTTTACAGCAGATGTTGTTGTTTTCTTTAGATTGTTGGCACCCCCTATTGGTGCTGCATTGCACCTACATGGACACCTAATCCTCTAGCTAGCATATGGGTGCTGGACAAAATAATAGGAACACCACATGAAAGAGAAGTACTTTAACTTTGAAGTATTGTTGCGATGCAGCTGGAACAGTGAGTCACTGATTGGCTGCCAACTATCAGTTATAAAAGATTACAATTAGCTGTTGATTTGATATGCGAGTTCATAAAACAACATGACGCGGATCACAGGGCAAAGAGTCTGAAGTCAGTGCTGACAGGTGAGGAATCAGATCCAAGCCCTGTAGCATTGTTCTGCTGTGTTTTAAAGTTGACAAAATAAGTGCAGCAATCAAACAACAATCGTTGTTGCTGCAAAATGTGGTTTTGCCATGAGTGGAAAAAATTTGCCTATCTCCAGGTAATTACTAATAACAAGAGGAACATTCTCTAAATAAGGGGGCAGAATAAGCCACAGAAACTACATCAGCTCACTGACGGAGATATGAGAGACAGCTAACAACATCATTTCTAAATGCCACAGAAGCTACAGTAATCATGACAGGATTGGATTAGCACCTCTGTGAATCATAACCCCCCTCCATAAAGAATGAACACGAAGCCACTTCTATCCTAATACATCACACAGAGACATGGGACCTGGTGTATACAACACAAAAACTGGAGCCTCGAGCAATGGAGGAAAGTCTGATGATTCATCCGTCAGCCTCTTTAGGGATACATTCACACTGGGAAGAAGCCAATGGGTACGCTCAGCCTGTAATATCTGTCTCTTCTCACGTTATGCTTCCATATTCCAAGTGATGATAACACTCATCATCAGCTAAACAATTTTTTGTACGGACACTAGGATTAAATCAAAGGCCTTCAATTATCTGATCTGAACATTTCAACTACTGTGGAAAAGCAACAAGTGTAGATTCTTACCTCCTGTGTCCCCGCAACAACTGAAAAGTTTGATAGCTTTTGAATTAACATTGATGCTTTTCTGAAGGCTCCGTGTAGGAATTTTCTCAGTGCAGGAGAAGGAAAAGAATGCAGTTGTGACATTTCGTCCTTTAAGGCAGGCGGTTTTCTCTCGTGTGATCTGGATGTCCTCTGGTGCATGCATATTTTTATTTCATACATTTTTTGTTAAAAATATTACCTTTAAAGTGGATTTAAAAGATACAACAAATGTTTTAGTCGGCAACATGATTTCTGTATTTTCCCTCACAATGAATCATCACAGTGTGTTTACAGTTGCCACATATCTTCTTTCTTTTCCTTCAACTATTCATCACACATGTACTTGTTTCTTCTTTCAACAGCTCAAATGTGCTCCTCACATTTGTTACCTTCAACTGCAATGTGTGTGTGTGTGTGTGTGTGTGTGTGTCTGTGTGTGTGTACATGCATGAGTGTGTGTGTTTGTGAGAGTGAGGCCTAAAAACATAATTCAACATGTGGTACAGGTACTCATCTTGAGTTCAGACCTACAGGCTTGTTGGCTGAAAATGTTCATTCCAGCATCTCAATCTTCTCCAAGGTTAGCAGATCTTACTGTGTGACCCTGTAGTTGAGAAATGTTTTCTTTTTCACTTGCTGAGACTGTGGCTGTTGCAATTTCACATTCTTGAAGGTGAGAGGAGAAATCTTAAGCATACAGTATTGGATAGATGAGGAATTTAGAATGAAACTGTCATTTCATCATGGTTTGCATGTTTCTGAGAAGTTAATCTAGAAAAGTAAACTTCAGTTCTCAAAATTCTCACTGACTAACCACTTTGGTTTGAAGCCTCCTTGCCAGAATAACTCAACAATCATTCACACAGAAACATAATCACTGTGAAAGGGCCAATAATCAGGACTGGGAGTGCTGGTGTTCCCGAGGAATTCCAGGGGAGTGTGATCACAGCCAGACTGGCGTTGAAAGCTCATATCTGTGGCTTAGTGGGGCACCAAAGTCCCAGAAGGCTATGTGGAGAGTTTGAGGTGGTGGTGGTGGTGGTATGTTTAAAAACCAATGGGTCTCAACATTATCAGCCAGCAAAGTTTAAGTAATTTTCTAGCCACACATGACAGGTGATAACAGTGTCTTCAAGGGAAACAATAACTAAAAAAGACAAAATGTGATATCTCCAGCACAAGCGAGCATTTGGAGATTTTTTTGACTGCAATTCTGAGGTCAAGACTAAGAGTCTACATCCATGTGTGAGGCTGTACAGCAGTGCTTTGAGTAAAAGGCTAATGCTAACATGGCAATGTGCGTAAGGACAAGTTGCTGCCCAACATGCTGATGTTCGGCTGTTTTAGCATGCTAAAATGTGCTAACTAACACTTAACACAAAGTGCAGCTTGGACTGATGTGATTTTTTTTCAGTCTTGCAGGTATTTTATGCAGAAACTCAAGTATTTTGAAAAATCTAAATTTTGACCTGATAAAGGAAGAAATAAGTGATTACAATTCATCTGGAGGGGGGTTGCAAAATGGACAATACTTGAATGTTTGAACCAAATTCAATATAAAGCCATACAATAATTGTATGGAGGATTTAAAATCTATTTACCTGTGTGTCAGTAGGATTGTCTGGGAACCAAGAATATACAAAACTTTTTTGAACTGTAGATAATTAGATAGATAACGTTAGTCAAATAGGAAAGGTCAGCGGATTACCAAAGTCTTGGATTTATCCTCTAGGAACCATGAATGTTTGCACAAAACTTCATGACAGTTCATCCAATAGTTTTTTAGATATTTAAGTCATGACCAAAGTGCTTGGCCAAACAGAGCAACACATTCAGTATTCAGCTTGCATATATGATGATCTCACAATACCTAAAAACCACATCCTGACTTCACACTGTGTTTCCTACCTGCAGGTTTAAACCATGTTTAGCTCAACTGTGCAAACAATCCATCTGCATTACTGCTGCCCACATTTCAACACAGCAGCTATTGAACTGGCACAAAGTAGACTACCTCAGATACTGTCAGGAGGTGTGGAAATACAGTCTCACTCGCCCCCATGGCACTGCCTCCTCCGACTTTGATGCACATCCAAGAAGACATTTCTCACACTGATACTAAGATGGCTGGAGAACAGAGAGGGAGACAATCACTCAGTGTGATATAACCAAAATGATACTGGAGCACAAAAGTTGTGCTACTTTTTTTTTATCATACCACTTCATCATTCTGCATCTTTAATACCTCAAGTTTGTGTCTTTTCAAACTTCTTGGTGATTATTGTCTAAGTGGGAACAGTGTAATGATTATCTGAGATGACTAACCAGTGGCTGGGGGTGAGTCACAGAGCTGCCCCCTTTTCAGATGCAGAGAGTTCTCAATGCCCTTTTTAGTCCCCAGAGGTGATGAGTAGCTCCAGTGTCGACACAATGGTGGCACTGCGGGCTATTCAACTTCTCGGCAGATTACAGGGCTTTTAAAATATCCGGGTATGATTCTCCAGTGTGCCTCATCGTCTCAAGCTGCACAATTATTCAGCCACTTGTGCTGATGGTGGGGCCCCTTAAGGAGGGAGATAAAGACCCAGTGGTCATTAATCATAATTTGAGTTTCTGAGTGAAAAGTACAAGATATGTAAAGCATAACAAAGTTTTAACAAAGACTGCTTAGACCTGTATTTGATGGGACTTGTCTGAAACTACATGAACAGAGTAAGGCATCAAATAAATAGCTCTGAAAATGATTGGAAATGTGTCAGACAGATTGAGTGCCGTATATCTGTAATGATGGGTACAATCATGGTATATGAGCAGAGTCGTGGATGAGAGAGAAGGTGACGGAATGACAGGATTGTTGTAAGACATAGAACCTAAGACATATGAACCTCATTTCACTGCTGTTACGCTGTGGTGGTATAATACAGTGGCAACATGAGTACTGAAGTGACCCCACCTAAACAAACACTGAGCTACTGCTAGGCATCACACGCACATGGAGTCTTCTCAAAGAAGGTATAAATTACAGTCTTGAAGGAATCAGGAAAGGGCAAGGCATTGGGGAAGAACTAAGCCGTGAGGCAGTAGTTTAGTTTGAAGTGCTCATTTTGTGGCTAAATGGAGGCTTAACAGTTACCTCACAAATCTACCTGTTGTTGTGATATGGCTGTAGGCGTTGTAAAGTTACAGTAGAGGCGAACAGTCTAATAGGAAAGCTTTCACTAAAAGGTTACTGTTTTACAGCACTGTCTTGTATTTAGCTCCGTAGTCTGGACTCCAAAACACCCTGAGTTGTAGCTTGAAAGAATTCAGCTCAGGTAACAAGCGAATTGACCCTTCCTAAATCCTTTGCTCTGACTTTGCTCTGTGCTCCAATAACAGCTGAGCAAGCCTCTGTCAACTTTGTCCCTTCTTGTTCATAGATACACTATGTGCTAGCTGGTCTATGTTGAAAAGAAAACCACATACATACACACATACACATACACATACACACATACCACAGTCACCTTAACGTATCCACTGTTATCAAAATGCTAACTATCTAGATAACTAATCTATATCAATCATTAGTTAGGTAGTGCTTTGCTATATTCAGCCACACACACACACACACACACACACACACAGCATATCTAACACTGATGTTTCACCGAGGCTTTCTCAACTGTTATTGGAGCAGTCCAAAGTGGCGGGCAATTAATATAATGAATTCATTGTTTCTATTTTATATAACTTCATCATTTTATTTCACTACGTGCATTTCATTACATGACTTTTACCAAGTAAGTAAAGTACACAGATTTTTTTTACTTGTGTTTTATTCATTGAGGTATTAGTACTTTTACTGAAGTAAAGGATTTGAAGGCAGAGAATACTGACTAACATCCAACGACATTAAAACAAGATTTGTGTGTTTCTGCACATGTAGATGTGTTATACTGTATGGATCAGGAAGGAGCAATGAACAAAACTTCAGTGACAAAAAGAATCCTTTCAACCAGACTTTCTTCCACTTATTAGTTCACCATCTGTGATAATATTTAACGAACCTCTCTCTCTTACCCATCTCTGCATGTCACCCGTCTCTGTGTTTTTTTTGTTTTTTTTTTATTGAGAGTTAAGTTTCATGTTATCTTTTTTTTTCTTGCAGTGTGAAAGACCATGGGTGTCCTCTTACAAGCAGATGAGTCTTTAAAAAAAAAACAGTTGGGTCTAGAAATCAGTCTTAGCTCGCCATCTAGTGTTTAAAAACATGTCATACACAGTGTGACAGCATTTCTGGGTAACCACAGGGCTTTCCCAGAATTTTCTGATGATGATGATCAAATTTTCTTTGTTGTTTGGAAGACATATGCTTTTTTTCAATTACATCTGATTCAAGATTCAAGATCTCTTTATTGTCATGTCACAGTTCACTGTAAAATGAAATTCTGAGCAAAAACACCAATTATAAAGAGATAATAAATAAATAAGCAGAATAAGAAAACATGCTAATATGAAGGATTGGAACCCTACATGCTCTGTACCTCTATTTGCCCACTCACGTCACTCTATACAATAAACTCACTGAGTACTACAAATGCGAAGCATAGACAAAAGTGTTCTTTGTTTTATATCTATAAGTTGTACCATGAGGAAGACTTTGCCATACAGCAACCCCAAAAAACAGAGACTAGACTAGTGTACATAAATTAAAGTTAGTTAGTGCAAAACCAATGGTGCAGTTTTTTTCAATATATATATATATACATGTTCAAATTAGTTACTGAATTATGCAAATACCTCGGTTTAAATTGTTTATTTATTTTCAATTGTGCAATAAAGTGGTGACCAAACAAGTTACAAGCAGGGGCGCCGTATAGGGGGGAAAAGTTAGGACAATTCCAAGGGCCCACCACCACCAATATAAAATGATTAAACCATATATATATATTTCAAATATACTAATGAAATTAATTAACTCTTTGTTTTTACGTGTTTTGGGCAGTAAAGGTTAAATGAAAATTTATGGTGTCTTTTAATCTTGCATCAAATAGTGAACTGCACTGCATACTGTATGCAGACTTGCATGCATGAACAAATCACCAGCAGTAAATATTGTGCTAGTACTAGTATTGAACTACAAGACCCAAAACAGTTGCAAGCCTTTAATTAGAGTTATGTAAGCTTTTGATGGGATAGTTAGGTCCTAGAGATGTGGTGACAGCAGCTGCACAGAGGGGGCCCAATTAGATTTTTTTGTCATGGGGCCCAAAATTCCTGGTGGCGCCCCTGGTTACAAGTGCAGGAATACATAAACAGTCACTGTCAGAAATGAGATAAAAACAAAAATAAAGTGATGAATATAACATGAGTTCAGGTTGGTGGGTATGTAGTAAACAAAAGACAAATAATAATAATAATAATAATATATAGTCATTTGTAGTAATAATAGAAATCAGGATAATGGGTGGGATTTGAATGACTCTAAGTAGCAATAATACATACATGTATACACAGATTAGTGTTACGGGAATTTTAAAGAAAAACCCTTAAATAAGGAGGATCGGATTCAAAGCATCAAAGTTTAAGTTGAATTTATTGTTCTTGTACAAGAGGAGCGTTTCACAGTGCAACACACTAAAGGGGTTATGGAGAAAAGGCTCACTGAGGAGCGTTAACAGTTGGTTCTTATACATTTTCTTGAAGATGGGCTGTCTCAACCCCTGTAAATTGTTAACAGACAATTTGCATATAATGCATTTAAACAACTTTCTTCAACATATCACCTAATGAGTAGCCAGTATGTCCCCAATCTAAATGTCACCTCTCTGACCTGTCCCTAGGCCTCATTCTGTTCTGAAATCCCTCTATTCATACATTAACCTGAACCTTACCTTACCCTGCCAGTCTCAGGAAAACAGCAATAAAGGGAAGTGCCTTCAAGACATGTAATATAAGAACAAACATTGTATAAGTTAAAACATCTAACTAGCTGTGTAACCCTGATTTTTATAACAATTAGTTTTGAGAAAATGAAACTAGAAACTAGAAATGACTTTAAATAAATGCCTGTGCTTGCAGTGGACCAGAGTCAGAGTGAGTGACGGAGTCAGAGTGAGTGACGGAGTCAGAGTCAGTGACGGAGCATCAATCAGAGCTCTGAACACGGAGCTCAGCCGAGCTGGGAATCCACCCATGTGGTGACGTCACGGGGCTCTGACAAGCTGGTGGTGCCGGAAGAAAAGATGGCGGATCATGAGCAGGAGCAGCTATCCGAAGAGGAAAAGGTAAGATACCGAATTTAATCATTGATTAAGCCCAGCTCGGGGCGCTTGCTCTCGAATTTTCGAGTCCTATTAGAGTCGGTGTCTCCGTGCATCCCGGCCTCGGCCGGCGGGATGACTTTAGGAGCAAAGCCGAGGCCTGAGCACAGCCGCTGCTGCTTCTGCTCTTATTATTTTTAGCTCAACTTCCGCTCATTTGCGAATCTCAAACGGAGGCTCCTTGTACGGTCCTGACTGAAAATAGGAACAGTGTACATATTATAAATCGACCTAAGCTTACCCCCCCTCCACACCGTGTCCGTGCCGTGGACGTGTTGTCTGTCCCCCGGCTCTCTGGTCGCTCGTGTTGGGGAAGTTTTCGTCCACCAAACATCGCTAGCTAGTTAGTTTAGCATAGCTGCTAACATAGCTCGACTTCACCAACACGCCCTTTTCGCAGTTTCACACCGCTCTCCTGTCCTTACACAAACATGTCCAAAGTGGCGGGTTGTCTTGAATATTATATGCATGCTTTTAATTCGCCCCATGACCGTCAACCTTTGGCTTTCTGCAGGCTAGCTCGCAAACTGTACTGTAGCGCTTCACTAAGTAAAAAGATATGGGCTCTACGACGTGAGGGAAACGACCCAACATGTAACGCAACACTGAGCGATCATAACCTGAATCTGTGTTCAGACGTGCTTTATCCATTTAAACACCTCACACCAACATTGATCATGTTTCAGACGGTATGATCACAACACTGTTATGCAAATAAGGTAGTCAGGTTCATACTGTAAGCCGGTTTTATACCCCCAGTACACACCTTCTAGTGTCTCATTGCCTTAAATGACTACACACACACACACACACACACACCGAAACAGAGTTGAACAGTGTGTGTCTGAACTGTCTGCATGACTCCCAGCTTGTGCTTTTATTTTAAGGATCTGCTCGGTTTCAGTTATTTCCTAACCGTAGATCTGTTTCACAGTCCAGTATCTGCTCAGCTCTGTGTGCCTCTGGAAAGCAGATTTGAGAGAGGCAGATCAATTGGATAACTGCTGCTCGAAGCACTAATGCTTCAAACCAGTAATCAAGTTAATTGATCATTTGATCATTGAAGTTTCAGTCAGTTGGTGGATATGCTAAGAATGTAATGCTTACAATAGTTTTAGTCGGTGTAAATGTAACACTTTTTTTTTTTTTACTGCAAACTTTAAGCATCTCTGCCAGGCTTATGTGTGTCAGACAGTTAAATTCAAAAATAGGTGTTGATCTCCTAAAAACAAGCCGTGGCCGCGTCAATCATTATTGATGGGTTTGCATACATGGAGGCATGTGTACACGTGTTCCCATGACCTTACCTCGCCTAGTCAGAATTCCTACCGAGCTTGTTATTATCACCGTTAAACCACGAAGAGGACTCTTCCTTCTAAACGGTTGTAAACTCTTCGCTCGTTATGTAATGGACCATTCAGAGTTAGAACAAGGCCTGGGTTTATTTTGTTCTGTTCCACAGGCGTCTGAGTCAGAAGTTTTTTAGAGTTTGGGCAGCTCATTGACCCGCGGGTGTGACTGCGTCATGCTCATCAACACACAGACATCAACTGTTAGCTAAGCATTTTATCACAGGGCTAGGGTGTGTAGGTGACTATAGCCACTTTGGACTTTGTTATATGTCAGGCTCCACTTCAGGTATGTGCTTATGATGTGAAGCTGGGGTCAAACGGTGTACAGATTCAGATGTAGCTGCTGTGAGGAGGATAGGAACTCGTTTCAGACAGTTTGATTTTGTAGAACTGAAAGAATTGGTGGTTGGCCGCTTGCCAGACCGACTGGTAGAGAAGCAGACACAGCCAATGTGCAGTATATAGCTGGTGGAAGTTGTTCATTTCCTTCTCTGAATATGATTGGTGTGTGGCCAAGTGGGTTGCATCTTGCATCCATCCGCTGTGTGTTGCACTGTTAAAAGCAGAGCAGTTCCGCGCAAACACCGCAGTTGCATGTTGTACTTTCGAAGGCCGTCTCTCCGGCGCATTAGCTCAGAGCAGTCGGCCATCTGCTCCAGCCCCTCAGCCTGTGTTGTGCTGCTCAGAGGGAGGAAATGAGCATTTTCACCTGCCTAACGCAGTGACAGTCATAATTTGTAGAATAAAAGCCAAACTCCAAATGATGTTTGGTGACCTGCCAGAAACAAACGATCAGCCGCAGCCAGAACCTCCCAGCAGCCGATGGTACTTTCCCACGTTGAATGGCAAATCTGTGAAGTTGCTCCTGAATTACTATGATCTGACATTACTGTGATGGCTGTTTAATCTATTTTGGAAGAAGACGCTTGGAGACACTGTTTTTGATGGGAGGACTGGGTCTGCGTGGAACACAGTAAATAGTTTGTCTCAGTGAAATCTTCCTAAATGTCTCCCAGGGGGTTGGGAAATTTGTGTCCTGTTGCTGTCAGCGTCACTTTGCCATTCCAAAAAAGGACCTGAAAGCTCCCCAATCTTGATAATCTGACTTACTAGAGTCTCTTCCATTTGTAAATGATTAAACAGCAAGAAGAGTCTAGTGCTCGAAGACTGTTTGAGTCATTCGGGAACCGTCCTGCCAGCTTCCTGATTACAGCAGAGAAACCACACAAGGGTACAGGAAACTGCTGTTACTCAATGTGCTCGCAGTGACTGGGCAGGTACCAGAACCAGAAAACTAATCACATAACATGTTACCTGTCAGCCTGATAGTTTGTCACTGTAAGAACAGACCTGAAATAAGGATCTGCTAAATCACAAATCGATCAACAACACAGACAAACGTACTCCCCACAGCCTAAATTTGTAATCACTCGGCAGCCGCTCACCTTGTTTCGATATTGCTTACCCTTCTATGGAATAGTCTACATTTCATTTTCATTTACACAAGAGGTCAATTTTCTGCTAGCCCTGTTGAAGCTGCAGTATGTTTAACTTCGAGAGAACGAGATGTCTGCTGTAGTTCCTGTTTCAGAAAGGGGTGGACCTCAGTCAGCAGAAAGTGGTTTGGTAAGAATGCATAATGTTGTCGAAAAGGCTGATGTTCAAAAGGAGAAATACGATAGTATATTTATAGACTTCTCGTTCTCCTAAGCTTTATTGACGTGCTATTCATACTGAAGGGCAGTTAATGGTGTTCATACTCATGCTGATGGGATAAGATGTAGATAAGTGCGCTGTGAATTCACAGAGTAGAGTGAATAGAGTTATCAGCATGTTTGTAATACAGCAGCCTTGTTTCCATCCAAATGTTTTGCAAATTTCTGCCGAAATTCAAGTAATTCGGCAGATACGTGTTTCTGTCCACTACCGTCTTGAATATTCGGATACGGTTCACGAAGAAAGCAGTAGATGTAACCAATCCTCCAGTCTGAAAACCAGAAGAAGATGGCGTAATTAAGCGCAAGTCAAAACCTCAACCCGTAAAAAGCAATGCAGAAAACGAGTAAAGGTTAGATCAGATCTGTGTGGAGCGATTAAAGAGCCATGGGAGCAGTTGAAACAGCTGATCAGTCATGTGACTTGTCTTTTTTGAAAAGTCGCCTCAAGTGAGCGTAAAACCTTCTTTTTTTTTTGTAAAATGAAGGATTAGGAGGACGTTTTAGTGCTGAGCGGGCGATTATTAAAACCGTTGTTATCACTTATCGTCACACGTACTTGTGTAAATGGTTGTGTGATCGAGACTGTTGATTACGTACAAGAGAACCAACAGAGGATTTTTTTTGTGTCAACAGCAATGTCGCAATACATGTGATAAGACGGTTGCTGAAGAAAGAGTAAGGACAACTGTTTAAAGCCAACGGCATGCAGTGATCTTCAGTTTAATTATCTGGATGTGTCCTGCATACATTTAAGAGCACCGTTGGTTCTTTTTCATTGTAAGAGGAGCGCTGGACAACAACGGCCAACTGGCACTGCTGAGGGTGAAGTTAGCATAACAAGTCAGTTAACACAGAGCGTAGTGCTGCCGGGGATAGTGGCTTGAATACTACTGGGGGCATCCGTGTAAATAATGCATGTAGTCACGGTACAGGAAGGCATTATAGATAAAAGCATCCACTAAATCCCATGTAGGTATTTAGACTCTGCATCTGAATGGATGTGTACAAAGATTAGGCTGGCAGTAGAATCCATGTTTTATAAATCACACACAATCGCAGTACAAAGTGATTTACATAACACAATAAAACAGAAATGGAGATAAAATTAATCGTCTTTGTGATGCTAGATGGAAGAAATATATGTTCTTGTAAAGAGCAACAGGCTTAAGGACTCTCGAGGCCACAGGACCTAATGTGATAAAGTTATTCGCTCAGTTTTTCCAGTTTGAAAATTTTATTGCTGTCTGGGTAACGAGGGTCATAAAGAAACCTTCCTCCTCCATTGTTTTGAGTAGACGGCCATTGGAAACTCCCAACAGCCCCATATGTCTCCTTCAGCCGGGCTCGTGAACAGCTGCCTCAGACCATAGGGACAGAGCGTAGTCCGATGCTGGAAAACTTAGTGGCATCTCACTCTAACAGAAGAATGCAAAGGGAGAGGAATGCTGCCTGCACGGGCCTGCTGCAGCAATGCAAGAGATGAACACTCAGGTAGACAACCACGCCTTGAGGGACACAAACCAGTGCCCGTTTTTACCTGTTTGGATGACTTTTGGGGAAGCTCACCTTTGTCTCCAGAAGACAGACATTTTAGGAGCTTTTGTAAAAGCTTAAGAAACTCATAACATTTGTAAGGAAATTTAAGAAATGAGCGTTAAACCAGACTGAACCTGGTTGACTCCAGAATTTCCTATAAAATGTTAATGTTGATTTGTTAAGACCAGTGGCTTTACACCGTGGTGGCCACATACTGGAGGCAGTAATGCAAGCCGGTGATATTCCATATATTGCATAGCTGGCTGCTCTGGGTAAAATGACACTACTTTTACTGGCACAGTGCAAGGAGAAGTCATTGCGGTGTAGGCTGAAGGTGACACACATGCACGTCTAAAGCAGACAAGGCAGCATTATTCACGTTCAATATTTATCCAGCACAGTGTCCATCCAGTCCACTCACTGCAAAGTCATTTAATCCCTCCCAAAGTATCCAGCACGCATGCTTCAATTTGTGTCATATAGTTAGATGATTTCAAACTATGGTTCGTGCACCACTAGTGGTATGTGGCCTTCCTTTATGTGGAGAAATATTTTTTTTTAAATTCAATAAATTTAAAACATGATACTATCAAATTTCTAATGCAATTTAAATGTAGTGTAGTATTTCCTGTAATAGTTTGGTTTAATAGCTGACTGTTAGTGTGCAAACATCCATGATTGGTGCTAAAAAACGTGACTGCAGTCATAGTTTCAAGTAGGAAGTATTTGGAAGAGAAATGCAAATCACAAGTACGTCTTTTCCACCAACCTAGATCCAGCTATGTTCAACAAGAAATCAACCTGTGTACAGTACTGTATTTTAACGCCTGTCATAACGGGGATACTTGGAGAGCAAACTAACCCTAACACTTTCTGAGGTGGGTGTAAAAAGTTGAGTTAGATGATTCATCGGTTATTACTTATATTTTGTGACTAAAATCTGTCACCAAGTGAGTTTGAAGTCTCCACAAGTTAACATTAATGCTCAGCTGAGATGAACTGAAACCGGTGGCTGTGTGGAAGGAAGGTAATTAATCTGAAAACTTGAAAAGGTCATTAGTCATGGCAACAAAATCCCAAAGCCGAGCAGGTGACATTGTCTGAGTATGAAGCACATGCTGGTATAGATGATTTAAAAAAAAGTCATCTTTACTGTTGGGAACCCGCTCTGAATAAATATGTTTCTGGCTCTGTATTTATGTATTTATGTCACAGATTTTGGACCTTTTTTTTCTTTTTTTCTTCAATTTAATGTTGAGCTGACCACCTCCTCATTTTGATTACAACATAGGAACATTTGTAGTTAGCCTACGGCCGCCTGACAGTCGTCATCCTCTCTGCTACCACGCTCTAGATTTATAATCCATAAATTATCCCACCCACAACCCCAGCTCATCACCCACCCACCCCCAATATTCACCCACATCAGAATAGTTTCCCTCTAAACCTGGCCCCGTCTCTGCTGTCGCATTTTAAGATTTTCTTTCGATCTAGGATATTGAAATGGAGCTATGCCAGGGAAGGGGATCAAACTCAGCAAGACTTACAGCTTAACAAGCCCCTGGGCCAAAATATTGCCTCAGTTTATTCCTGCTGTGCTTTTTTTACTATTATGATTATTTTCATGCCTCTGGATTGGAGTGATAAGGCGATTTTTGATGCCTGGATTAGGATAAATGTGTTTTCAGTGTCAGCGGGTGGCGTTTGGGATTAAGAAAGGGTGCTTTCGAAGAGTGTGCAGGGTGGGGTTGGTGTTGGGACAGTGGAAGTGTCTGTTGCAAGAAAAGAAGGGGGCACTGAGTAATAAGAGGATGAATATACAGTTAGCAAGTTGAAAGAAAAGCGACCAGCTGGTGTCTAGGCCAAGAGCGCACAAAGACCCGAGGATCCCACACTGCGGGGGGCGACTGTCCCGTGCTCTTTGTGTTAGTTAGCTCTAGTGTTATTATTCCAGCTCTGCGGTTAGCTCACGCCTGCATGACAGCTTCAGGCAATTTAGGGAAGTAAAAGTTGTTTAGGATGACGATGTCTGTGATTAAATCATACTTCGATGACACAGTCAGCCTCACTTGCTGTGTCTCTGTTCCTGTGAAATGACCGAACTGTAGTCAGTCCTTCACATAGCTATGTGGATGTTTAAGTGTGTCACTTCAGAGAGGTCTCAACCACAGCGCATCCTCTGTAAGACGTGCTTCATTATTTCTCTTCCGCCACTGTTTGTCTCTGACATTTAGTGCACCTAAACTCATCTTCTCATAGGATAGTCCCAGATACAGATTTTAGACCACTAGCACTCACCAGAGAATTATTTTTGGAATAAATTGTTTTATTTTTTTCAAATACAGCAAAAAACAAAACAACTAAGCCATGAAAACTATGAGTAGAATTCAAATTAAGTAGGAATTTTAAAAAACCAACAAAAATAATCGATCCCCAACCCTCGTCAACTCCTACCACACAGAAATGCAATATCAAATAAATAAATATGTAAAAGTTACAGGTTTCTAGTAGAAAAAGTACATAGACATGCATGCTTCATTGGGACTGGTGCCCTTTTTAAAATTGAGAGCGCAGCGTGCTTCCTAGCAGAAAAAGTCAATCCAAGAAAATTCCAAGTAATCGTCTATAAAAAGTAAAAAAAAAAAAGGAGTCCAGAGTTCCCAGAGTCCATACATGCGTCTTCATCTCCACATAGCTTATGTTGTCCCAGTAACTGTCCCCAGCTCATAACTCAAAGCTATTTCATTTATCATTCGAACAGAACAAACAGCTGTGAATCCTCACATTGTAGAAGCTGCAACTAGTCGTTTTAAATCACTTCCAAGATACTCCAATGGTTTGACAAGTTGCAGAGTGTTCGTATCAAATGTTTTGGGGCCTAGTCAGACTACTCGGGGAAGTTTATCTGATAGCACAGCGAGCATGAAGAACTTTTGAGTCATTTAATAAAATTCCCCACAGAGACTCTTTGCCTCGAGCTCGGCCCTTCATGCACCACAGTGGCAGTCGTTGCTCAAAACCAGGTCTCAGAGCTCCAAAGTGTCCCAGTAGCCTTTGTCCCAGCGTAGCAGGCTGCCGTTTGAAGGAACACTTAACCTTGCAGCTCAGCGTTCAGACTGCTGCTCTGTAGTAATTACCTCGGCAAAAGGAGGTCATGACTTTGGTTCAGTTTGTCTGCTAGTTAAGATATTTAAGTTTTATATACCGTAGTTTAGTGAATTCTCTGTATAAGGTTATTCATTCTTTGGGATTTGCTGTGGTTTTACACTTCCATTCATCTTCTTGGACTCGGGGAAGCTCTGCATAGGTCCTGTTTGCAAAATATAATTGTGGTTTTGCCACTTGGTGTAGCGGCAGGATCTTACAGACACTACAGCATTAGAATATTCTAGCCTCAGTCCATAACAGTACAGGCAACCAATATAACCAAATATGGCTAAATCCATGATTCTCCAACAGTATTTATATTTAGTCACTGTAAACACAGAGAGACAATGCTTAACATGTAAATAACCTGCAAGAAAAGATGGAGAGACGGGTGCAGCTCTTCTTCTTTCATGTTTGAACTTGTGTATTGTCGGAGGAGGATGCAGACTGTTGTCTCAGCGCTCTAGTAGAACTGGTTTGAGGTACTTGGAGGTAGAGGAAGTATTACCCTGTCCTTAACTAGCTTTTAACAGCCAGCGCCTTCCTCATAATCTGTTAATGGACTACCCCTCTACTCCTCCCCGTCAGTGATTCATTTTTAACCACATCACATTCCCCCGGCTTCTCCACTCATCTGCACGCACCTTTAAAACGCTTAGCGTGGTTTTGCTGTCAGATGCGATTGTAAAATCATCCCCGTCTGATCCTCTGTAGTCTTTAGCAGTCTGTCCGAGCTCACAGTCGCTCACCATTGCTCAGTGGCATGAAAATATCTGCGGTTAGCAGTCAGCGAAGCCAGTGTTCAGTGTCTTTATATCAGTTTTACGCCCAACCCTTTACACAGACCTTTTGTTATTGCCAGGGTGGACAAAAATATCTGAAATGTCATCTCACGGCAAGCTCAGATTTCTTGATGCAGGTGTATTGAAGACTGAATTTACCTGAAGGTGTGACTTTGTTTGTCTTTTTGTTTGCGGCTGTAACAGACTGGCTTTACCTGTAGTGGGTGGAACCTGCATTGCATGCTGGGTTATCCCCCAGTGAGCTTGTTTTGAGATAAGAGGTTAAGAAAACCGATTTCTAGATATTATTACGGTATTACATTACATTCAGAGAGAAAGGAAAGCGCAGTGTAATGCTGTTATTTCTGAGCCAGTGTTCAGCAGTGGTGACAGCGGTCCCGCTGAACTTAAACTCTATTAATATGCTTTATTGAAACCACGTCTGGACATAGAGTTCAAATTCATGTCAGATATTTGAGCTAGTTTATCATGTTCAATTTATCTTAGAAATGGAAGTGGCAAGAGTTTTATAGTTTTATAGTCCCATAGTTATCAGCAGTTCCATGTGTAACTGCCACGCCATACTTTAATTAGCAGATAAACTACGAATTAATAATAAAGGTAAATCTTATCTGAAAATGATCAATCTGAAATAGGGATGTAAACAGTTAATCGATTAATCGGTTAATTGTTGAAATAATTTAATCGATTAAATTAAATTAATCTGGTTAACTGAATCTAGGGCCATTTTCCACAGGAGTTTTTTTCAGCGAACGTACCTGAACGTAACGCGGCGACAGACCCGGAGTGGAGTATGGAGCATTTCAAACTAAGTAATGATGACAAAGACGCTCAGTTAAACTCTGCGGTGCTACGTTTAAGTTCAGCAGCTCTACGAGTTCACTAAGATACCACCTTCAAAACCCGCAGCCGAGCTGACGTGCTAGCAATTAGCATTAGCCACTAAGATTTAAATACATGCTAATGCTAACATGCTAATTGCTAGTGCGTCATCGCTGTCTGCTCCTGTGTGTAAATAAACATGCTCAGCTCACTCGTCACTCTCAACATTTCTGCGGGAAATTGTTTAATAGAGGCCCTCTAATTTTCCTGTCACCTTCCTCAGGGATGATTGAAGCTGTGTTCAGTACTACATGTTACTGTAAGTTTCCAGGGCTAGTAATCTTACTGTGACCTTTCTCAGAACAAGGGAGATTATAAGTGCTGCTGCTAATGTTTCAAGTTTTTCATCTAAGTACTTTACCAGATAATGATATGTAGGCGTAATATTATGTAGGCTAAGCCCATATTGTATAGCTTTAAAAAATATTTTATGTTGCTTAATGTTTCACATGCAACAGGTGAGCCAGTGCACAATTATTTTTTTTTAATGTATTTCAATTTTCTGTGCAGAATTTATTTTGGTTAAATCCCATATCTGTACCGTATCCCAACTGGTACAATAAAACATTAGTTGAGGAATATAACATGCATTTTTTATTCAGTATATAAGCAATATTTAGCTTTATGTTAAAGACACCGTGAGAAATGTATGTTCTTAGGAAAAAAGCCGCTTATCAGTTAATCGTTAATCGATCGATAAGGTCAATCAACTAACGATTAATGAATTAATCGATAATTTGCATCCCTAATCTGAAAGAAATGTTGGCATCCTTCCTGAGAACCGCAGCTGATGTTTGCTTTTAAATATCCGAGTAAGCGAGCGAGCTTGAGTTACAGCCTGCTGTCCCCATGTCGTCTTCCAAGAAGCAGCTGAGTCAGACCCAGAAAGAGAACTCGTCACAGATCTGAGCAGATTTCAATCAGCTCCAATCCGATAACCGATCCGGATACATTTGCTTCACTGCTAAACCTGCTTCTTTGGGAGAGTTGCTCTGAATATGGAAAGTCTGTGTGAACTGCCATCCAGAGTAATGAGGGAAGACTCAATGCAAATGACTCTTCCCACAGGGACTCCAAGTCACCAACACAAATAAACACAACGTGTGTGTCGCACAAACACACATGCCTTGATTGTGTTATAAATCGTAGACATAAGTGGGTCATGATTGTCTCATGACAGAGGATTATATAAATGCAGATAAACTTTGATGTGAACGTCTCACACACACACACACACACACACACACACACACACGTTCCTCCCCAAGTGTCTTCTTTTATCTCGGCGTCGCTCATTAGCAAGAATCAATCTGCAGCTCTGCACCAGTGCCAGAGCACTTGTATACACACACTGCTAATAAGGGCCCAGGGGACAGATATACACACAATAAACACACACACACACACACTTTGACACACACACATGCATATGAGCACCTTCCCTGATACACCAGCTTGTGAGGCTGGGAGGGGTAGGGGGAGGGGGGGGGGACCTGCCTGAGCCGCCGTACCCTGCCAGCGATAGAGAGAGGTGGAGAAATATAGAGGTAGGGCGAGAGAGAGAATATGTACCAGAGTCCTCAGCACATTTTTATGACCTTATATGGTTGTGAACCATGCGGGGGAGGGAGGGGCCGTTGTCTCGCTGTCAGTTTGACATGTGACCTGGAAACAGGAAGTGTTGTGGTGCAGCAGCAGAAGGGAAGTGAGGAAGGGGGAAAATGACTGTTCAGATGCGCTGTAGACCGAAAGAGACACACTGAAGCTCGTCGCTCCACCCTCCAGACCAGTGACACGGTAACATTACACCCTCTGTTGGCCACGTTGCATACGTATATTTAGTGTTTACATTGTTTGTTAAGGCATTAAATGAGTGTGCTTGCAGTCAGTCCAGCTCTAAGGTGAACTAAAACTTCAGCAGGAGTCAGAACTTCATTCCACGATTAAAACGTGTTCAGTGGGAACAGCCTATAAATCATTAGAAATAAAAAAAACAAGAGCCTAAGGTAATGTGGACCCTCAGGGTTTTTCAGATGGATCCATCATGTGTCTGATGATTTACCTTGTTGTTTTTTTTGTCTGCAGGTACGCATAGCAGCTAACTTTGTCATCCATGCCCCGCCTGGAGAGTTCAACGAAGTTTTCAATGGTGGGTACTCCATCACTGAGTTTCTTATCCTCTAAATAATGTGCCTTTTTAATCTTTAAATTACTGGTAAAATTCGGATCTTATTGCTCAGAGCTGGCTCTGTTTTAAATGTCCTGGTCGTCAGCATCTTACCCCCTCGAGGTATGCTGGTGACAATGTAATTTTAATTTGGGGGATTTAATTAGTTTTTGCAGCTTGATTACTCCTGGATCCTCTGCCCCACTACACTGTTTAGGATGCTGTCAGACACTGCTGTGTTAAACCGAGCGTATGAATACAGGGTTTAATCTCTAGCCTCCCTCTTGAGGAAGAGTTTGACATGGAAACAAAGCTCGAGCTTAATTAACTTGTCATAACCACGAAATAGTGCTTTGCTGTAGACTGGAGTTTATCCGCATGTCAACATAACGAACAGCCTGACACGGCGCAGCGAAGTTAATGAGAGGAATACACAGTTTGTCGAACGCAGGTGGAACTACAAACATTGATCAATTCACTGAACAGAATGAAGCCATTGTTGGTGCTATTACTGACTTACTTTCCCATTTTCCTTTTCTCAACTACCAAGCAGTCATCGTTGTTTTGACCCCACAGGTTTTGAACTTTTATTGCATAATAATTCACAAACTATGTTAACTACTGCACTGAGTAGTTTTTCTGAAGTACCAGGTTGTACACATTGAGCATTAGGTGAATTGGACAGGTTCTTAGACTTTTGTTTTTTTCAAGTGACCCTTGGCAGTTGAACCATTAGTTTATTTTTGTCACTGGAAACGTATGGAAAAGGACGTACTGACTACAGCAGTTTCAAACAAAAACACACACACACACACACACACACACACACACACACAGAAAGTTAATTCAGACTGATTCCTCCTGTGGAAACAAATGCTTCACCTCTTCAAATTTCTGAGCTAGCAAACAGCAAAATGAGACTATGACGTTTTGGCCAAACTGTAGCTCACCCTCCAGCTCCAGTGTTGACTCCATGCTGTTTAAGTATCGCCCCTCGAGAGTACGTGCACACGCGTTTTGGCATCGTTAAAACCTCGTCCCGCCTCAATAAATGTCGTCACCTCGAAGGAGTGCCGGCGGGTCGTCTGTCTGCCTCTTATCACAGCCTGACAGCTACACACGCTGAAACACAGTCCCCTCTCGCCACTTTGTCCCCTTTCATCTCTGTGTGGTTTTACAGCCTTTTCCACTGAGATAATTTACCATGTCTGCTTCATCCCCCTGGCATAAATGCTGCAAAGACCGACTGCAGGAAACGCTGTGCTTTGTGCTGGGTGTATGTCGTGGTGCTAATCTGTTGTAACTGTCGTCCTCTCCTCTCCTCAGATGTGCGATTGCTGCTCAGCAATGACAATCTTCTCAGGGAAGGTGCTGCGCAGTAAGTCTTGCACTATTTTCCCTGTCTTGAGACTTTTTTAAAATTAAAATAGTAATATTACATCTTAAAACCCAGCTGATGATTGTCAGTTGGTAGTAGTTGTCGTCCTCTGCTATGAACTTATTATGGCTTCAGTCTCCATCCATATTGCCCAAACACTGTCAGCCATACAGACCTAGTTTGAAGTGTATGAAGTAAGTCTTTGTCTCTCCTCCGCAGTGCATTTGCACAGTACAACTTGGACCAGTTTACCCCGGTGAAAATCGAGGGCTACGATGATCAGGTGAGTTTGTTCCGACAGATTTATGTCTCCCAGTTCTCCTGCTGCTCACCCGTCACTATTTTATATTGTGAGGTTTCACTAATAGTTTTGGCATACTAGAAGTGTCTAAAAATATAGAACAAAAAAGATCATACATGCCATTGTGTGTTGTTCAGCACAACAGCTTTCTGTGAAAACAGTATACGGTGGAGTATACAAACGCAATAGTAAATGAAATGATTCATATAACTCCAAACTCATCATTTCAGCCGTGATTCTATATTGCTATAGCTGATGCACGTCAGAGCAAATTGTAACTCTATCTGAGATAAATGTGTAGTTTAGAAACTATATCCATATTGGTATAACAGTCAAATATATCACTGGCCAGAAATAAAAAAAACAAAACAAACAGTTTTATGGAGAGCTATAATGTTTGTTTATGCTTTCTGCAATCGTGCAGTATCACAGTATGAAAACTAAACCACAGTTTACTTGAAATTGAACATAACAAGGCAAGCAACTGGCTTATTCAGTTTGTACTGTTGTTGGACTGATATTGTGGTCTCATGAGCTTTAATTCAGAGGAGGGGGATTGGATTAAAGGACCAAACGAGTCCCCAGTGTTTTCCTTCACAAGATCACAAACTAGTAGTTCTTCTATTGTTTAATTTTCTGTGATGAATGAATGTGGCTGTGTTCACTTCCGTAATGATTGCAGCGTCTTACGTAGAAGTGTCATCATGTCCCTCTGTTCCCACATCACGGGTTGAAATTCCCCTGTCTGATACCCAGCAGGCTGAGCTAAGTGTTGAGGAGGAAGACAGGCGATGGAAAGTTCAGGCTGACGTCTTTTTCCTTTTCTTTTTTTCCCCTCATTAATTCATCTCCTGATTTTTCTGTCTGTGTCTTTGTTCTTTTCTTCACTTGTGTTACTCTCTCTGTTGTTTATTCATATCCTTTTTGTTCACTTTTTCTGTCTGTCATTCATCTATTTTTCCTCCATCTCTTTCTCTCTTCTCTTTCATTCCTCTCAGGTCTTAATCACAGAGCATGGTGACCTTGGGAATGGCCGGGTCCTGGACCCCAAGAACAAGATCTCCTTCAAGTTTGACCACCTGAGGAAGGAGGCCAGCGACCCCCGGCCTCAGGATGTCGAAGGCTCCCTGGAAGGCTGGAGAAGCGCTGTGGACTCTGCTGTCAGGGCCTATGTCAAGGAGCACTATCCCAATGGAGTTTGCACCGTACGTCCAAACCTACGCCTTTAATACAAAGATATACCTTTAGTCACTTACAGGAACATTCTCTCAGTGAAAGTAGGTCAGCTTGTAAAACCATTAACAATGTATAATACGTAGACAGAGCTTCCGGGTCTTTAAATAAAAGACATTGCTCAAGTGTCTTAAACATGCATTCTTTATCATGACCAGCAGGGGGCAGCTCCATCTGATGCAATAAAGAAGTCCTTTTGCAGGTCTCACTTGATTTATTACTTTAGTAAACAGTTTCCTCATGAGTTTCTGGGATCAGTCACTAGTATCAAGTCTCTTCCACACAGCATGATGTTCATTTTGTAAATTTTGGTCCCATTTAGAAAAATAAACGATAAAGCAGGGCATGCTTCAGGGTGTGGCTACCTTCCTAGTAAAGTGATTCTAAGTGATTCATCCAATACGACACACCGGGCTCACGAAACTCCAATCAAACTGTCAAACTTGGCAGTGCTGATCAAATATGAATTAAGATTCTGTTACAGTACTGATTGTTTGTCTGCTCAAATGATTTCAGGAACATA
Organism: Larimichthys crocea; assembly: GCF_000972845.2. NCBI lineage: Eukaryota > Metazoa > Chordata > Actinopteri > Sciaenidae > Larimichthys > Larimichthys crocea. The sequence goes on along the minus strand of NC_040020.1, from coordinate 21,194,330 downwards.
TTTTAGTCACAGTTTGGGTGTAATACGTTTATAACCAGTGAGACCACCGTTCTATCCTGCTTCAAGATCAGTCAAAACCAAACACAGTACATCACTCACCAGCTTCACGCTCTCCTCTAAATATGGTAATACAAGTATCAAGTTTAGTAATCTACCATCAAGCATCCACCAATCATTAAACCTTATTAACAAGACAGTCAGTCCTCTCCAGATCCAGAGTGCTGTTCTGTAGCTGATCTTTTTAATGAGAGGAGAATTTAGCTGTAGAATTTTTTTAAATATTACAAGGACATGCTTAGCTTTAAAAAAAAAAAAAGTATTTTGATCGAGTGTGCGACAACTGCTTTTGACCAAGACCTGAACGTACCAGTACATTTATATATCTAATGTGATGATGAGCAACAAGGACAAGTCTTTCTTTCAACCCACCCAGCACAGAGCAGGAAGTAATGGTCGGCCGGTAATGTAAAATGTTGCAGTCAGCTTGATAGCACTGCTGTTTTGCTACTTATTTTATTAATGCAAAGTGAACTCTACAGCTGCAGCTGTGAATTTGTTGTCCGTGGTTTTCCAAATTTACACTGAATGTGTTGTGTATGTAGAACATGCAGGCCAGCTTCATTTAGAGCTCCTAACCACAAACCACTCGCTCATATAGTTGCATCACATGTGCAGCAGAGAAGTGTGTGTTGAAATGATCCTTGCGTGTGAAATGTTTTTTTTTTTCTCTTCTCCTTTCAGATTTATGGGAAAACCATCGACGGAAATCAAACCATCATTGTGTGCATCGAGTGCCATCAGTTTCAACCAAAAAACTTCTGGTATGTTTGAGACGTTTCTGTGACATTCGGTGTACAGATTTCTCTGAGAGGCAAGGCATCACAAAGTGGTGCAATGTTCGATTCCCTCCAGTTTTAGGATGGAGTAAAGATAACGGCCTAGATTGGCACTTTTACTTAGAAGCAAAACTTTTCATAAAGTTTAACAGATCGTGTAGAATTCCCACTGATGGTATCTAAATCAAACGTTATTTTAAAAAGATGCTGAAATACTGAATAAGCCTGTTTGATGTGTACGAGACGCTTCAAAGGCATTACTTTAATTGGCACTTAACTCTGGAAGGTTACACCGTTGGACCTCATAAGCGTTTCTGATCGGGTTAATCTAATTGGATAAAAACTGCGTCAATCCTCTTTGCTGCTGAGTCTTACTGGGCTTATGGGCTGCTGGGTGTAATGATCCTACACCTTTTGTATGTGACTGCCACTGATATCTGCTAAATCTGAAGTAATGAGAACCCTGAATGGCAGATTTGAGATACAATTGTAAAAATAAAGATGACAAAGACACAATATACTCTGAGCAGTAGAGTTTTAAATTCATATTAACTCTACCTTTTTGGTGGATAGTGAGTATAGATGAATGATAAATTACAGGAGAAACCGACAGGTGTCTTGGTGAGGTGCTCGGGCCAAAATCAACCCCCAGATGAGCTTCATTGCTCCTTGCTGTCTGAAACGTTACTGTAAGGCTAAAACGCCACCATCCAAAAGATTTATTTGTGGTTCCCACAGGTGTTGAGCTAAATATATAATACATACAGACAGGTGTATATGATATAATATAATAGACACATTAAAAAATATAAATTTACAGTTATCCTCAGCATACATGTTAATGTTGAATGTGTCATTATGTGTCATAAGGCAACTCAATGAGAACACCCTAACGTGTTTCTTATCTCTTAGTTGCAGATTCAGTTCATTCTTACATGATGGGACATTTCTGTAAAGCAGTTAGGGTTAGAGTTTATAGCTAACCTCCTGGTGTGTGTGTTGTTGTCATAATGGTATTAAAAGATGTGACAAGTGATTGAAGTCTGGCTTTCCTCTGTCTCTCTGCACAGGAATGGACGCTGGAGGTCAGAATGGAAGTTCACCATCTCCCCCTCCTCCACTCAAGTGGCAGGAATCATGAAAATCCAGGTATTGGTTTAAATGTTCCACTCTGTGAAATAAAAAAAAAACGGGTTCACTTTCCAAACAAGACATATTTTGAGACTCTGGTTCCTAATTTACCATGATATTATTTTCACAATATGTTTTGTAATGTTCTTATAGAGCTCTTGGGGTTTGATTTAGTCTCCCACACACCTTTTCTTCATTATTTTTATTGTTTCCAGTTACAGAGTGAATTTAATGTTGACAATGAAGAGAAAAACTAAACCTGTAATCGTTCCAGGTTCATTACTATGAAGATGGCAACGTCCAGCTGGTGAGCCACAAAGAGGTCAAGGAGTCCATGTCAATTTCTGTGAGTATAACTGAACACACTTTTTTTATGTGCACACAGACAAATGAGGAAATGCAATGTGGTTTGACTTTCATCTTTATCTTTGATCTTTTGCAGTGTTAGTTTGTATATTGCCTCAAGTTTTGAGCACACAACTACTATGTCTTTTCCCCCTCTACTCTTGAAATTGATTATATATCGGGTCCTCTTTCAGAACGAGGCTTCAACTGCAAAGGAGTTTGTCAAGAAAATGGAGGCTGCAGAGAGTGACTACCAGGTATGCAAATTATTTTAAGACCTTAATTCTCTCTCCTAGGCTGTTTTTTAAAGTATTATCTGAAAATCAGATTAAAACTTCAAAAAACAAAAGTTAATATTTTAGCTTATCGTTCTGTCTCTGGCAGGGAAATCACCCAGACCGTTCAAAACCTGGACATCATTTAAATGTATTTAAATGAATTCTACCTTCTACTCACCCTCCCTCTCTGCCTGTCTGTTATTCCTTGCAGAAGGCCATCAACGAGAATTACCAGACCATGTCGGACACTACCTTCAAAGCCTTACGCCGCCAGCTTCCTGTGACACGTACCAAGATCGATTGGAACAAGATCCTGAGTTACAAGATTGGCAAGGAGATGCAGAACGCTTAAAAAAACATCGGAGAACATAACAGACAACTCCCCCTCACACACACTCCCTCTCCCCCTCCCAAACAGCGTTGCATGACTGGATAGTTGTATCGTCTTTGTACAGAAATTAGAGAAACGGGGACAAAGAAAGGTTTGGTCTCACAACCAGATGTCACATTACACATTGGATGTCTACTTTTAGCTATGTTATTTTGTTTTTATACAGACACTGATTACTCCTCTGTATATTGAATCTAAGATAAAGATAATCGTATTTGGGAAAATATAAGTCGAGGAAATATTAAAAGACATAGGAAAGGGAGTGGACACTTGTATGCAAAAACATCCTTATAAAATACAATATCACGTGTGCAATATTTATTGTATCAGTGAGACCACACCTTTTATTTGACTTGCTGTAAAACGGTTTGAATTTGCAATGATGGTGAAACAAAATCATTTTTTTGGGAGAATTTTGTGCGCATTTACAAAAAGAGCTCAGATATTTGGCTGAAAAGTATGCTTCCCTTCACATCGCGGTCAATGTCCCATACAGTCAACGAGAGAAAAAAAAAAGGAGTTCCTTGTGTTTGTTGACTGGTATCTTCGGCACAAGCAGTCACCACTGTCAGCCACTCAATGTTCTTGTTCCCTCATTTTGGTACTTCCCTCACCGTTTGTCCTGTATGTGAGTTCTCAAGCTCACTGTGCTCCTAGTTAAATTGCCTTTTTGACTGGACATTGTCTGAACTCTCACACAGCGCAGGGAGTTCTGTGACCACTTAACAAGCTTAATTAACAAAGTCATCAGTCGCTAAGTAATGTGCATAATGTCCAATTTACAATAAAATCAAAACGTACCACTTTCTCCTCCAGTGCTTATTTTTATTAAAAACAGAACCTGACTGTATTATATAACAAGGCACATTGTAATATATACCTGTATGAAACATCCTGTCTGTCAGTTTGGTGATTTATTTCCATGAGATTAATTGTAATTCAGTCACAATTATGTTGCATTAAATGACAAATTTTCTATTTACTGACTCACTCATAATTTCTGATACCTCTTTATTGTGATACAGAAAAAAAACATAGACTTTAACTTAGTTCTTCAAGGTCCTGAACCTTCTCACACCTGCATTACACTAAGAATTCACTCACTGCAGTTTGTGTTTAAAAAGTTGTTAGGTAGATCTACACAGAAACATTTAGAGAACAGATAACAGTGTATTAAAATATCGCCTTGATGGTCGAGAATGAAAAGTCTTGAACCACACTTAATTAGGGAAATAATTAGGATGATTTTGTTTTACACTTTGACTCACTTGCCAACTGTTCAGATTAGTGGTTTGTAATTTACCAGTAAAAATGTCAACGCCTGTTCCAACTTATCAAACTATCAACTCATAAAACTATGATTATTTATGAGAAATGGAACATATGAGAAACTGAGAAAGACTTTCTGTGTGTGGTTTTATGTATGCATACTGATGTTGGGAGACTCATTCCTATTCTTCAAGGTATGACCATTTTAAAGTATGTTAGGGCATCATAATGCCATAGCTATAAAAATAAATAAGAATCCATCTAAAATACTATGTAAAATGTGCACACCTCACCATGAATCACATGTGAGGAGTGAAATGACCTTTCCTATAAACATGTACTAAAATAGCCTTACATTTATGTATAATCTGGATGAGGAGAGACTGAACCATCACAGCATAGACATAGAACCTGATGGACCAAAATGAACTTCAGAGCAACAAGTCATTCTTGGTGTGGTGGAGAAAAAGTGTGAATTCATAATTAATAATTCATAATGCATTTGTTTGACAAGTCTTCATGGTAAACCTGGTGACAAATGTGGCCTCATATCAGGGCAAATAAAAAAACAAGTTAGATTTATCATTGAACTTATAGAAAATATTCCCTGGGTGACATGACATTTAGAAATATGGCATAATAAATAGAAACAGGGCAACATAAAAAGGTCCGGTGTGCAGAATGAGAGCGCATGCGCACTGGGATAACGTTTTACACGTTTAACGTTTAACATTCGGCGGTCTTGACGGTCGTGTATGTGTGTGTTTTTACTCTTTTTTTTCTTTTATATATCGCTTTATAAGTGTGATACTACACTATAATAATAATGTTTTGAGCGGCTGAGCTCGCGCTCAGGACGGACAGGTAAACCGGCGACAGCGACACCTGGAGGCGGCGCGAGCTAACTGTCCAGGTTAGCGAGCCGGTGGCTAACTGTAAGTGGAAGCTAACGTCAGTCAGTTTGCGTGCAGACACGTCTACACACAGCCGGGCTTTACTTCACACATGTTGAACTGCTGCTGGGAGAAATGCCAGCTACGGATACGGATTTAACTGGCTTCCCCGCGTACACGAATTGAGGTAAAGCTCACACACACTCACACACACGCGCCTCACCTTTAGCAGAGCCTCGACTCACGAAAAGTTTGTGTTTGTGCAAACGTTAGCCAGTTAGCACTCGGCTAGCCGTGCGAGGGGGCTAACACACTTGGCCAAGTTTAAATGGAAAGCCTCATGTTTGGAAACGTGCGTGGCTAATGTTAAACGTAATAGGACGTTCCGAGCTACTGTGTTGTTAGTTTTCCTCGCCGGGCATTCATAAGCCATGTCAGACAGGGCAGAGCAGCGCGGTGTGTTGGCTTTAATCGTCCACAAAATGATTCAAACCAACATCTCCTATCTGGCACTGCAGAGTTCACAGTGTCAGCCGTGTCCCGGTGTTATTAGTCCATGCTGTCAGTGTCTATTTGCCAAGTTTCCTCTCCTCTAACAGAGGGAAGTCTCCTCCGATAGGGATGCAACGTTAGTGACTTTTAAAAAATAATGAACCTAAGCCCCGACTTGGATCCCTAAGTTTACCGGTGCTTGTTAGCCTTGTGGACCTCGAGTGTTTACCTCTGCTGGGCATTGAGTGTCGGCTCTGTTGGCATTGTGTGTCTCCCTGCGCTCACAGCAGCCGGTGATGAGTCTCCTGTGACTGTGTGCTGAGCAGCAGATGGAAGAATGTGCTCTTTCACAAAGCCAGCTGGCTCCAACTGGAGAGGGCAAGAGAGCCTTCAGGCACATGTAGGATGGTTGAGGAGTCCTAATAGTACACATAGTGTGTGTGTGTGTGTGTGTGTGTGTGTGTGTGTGTGTGTGTGTTGGACCTGCACAGTTCTGACTAAAAGCATGTGTGTTGGAGTTTTATGTGCTGCTGCCACTCACTATGACACTTCTTGCACAGAAAAATGTTAATGCACAGTCTTACACAAGTCTAGATTTTTATTGTACAGATTCAAAATGATCAAAACAATCACTCATGAATATGATCGGCCAGCTTCTTGAGATATCATATTTCCTAACCTCACTGTTATTAAGCCGTTTCCTGACTATAGACAAAAGTCTCCGAGTGGAAAAACACAAACAGCATTTCTACATGGAAAATATGTGCGAGCCCTTAAATCACAATAGCCTCTCTTCCTCTTTGTTGATTTATGGCTGAGGTTTTTATCCAGTGTGGATGATGCCACCATTCAAAACTGTCATCACAACATTCAAAATAGCACTCAGCGTTCAGTTCATGTTGAATTCTAAACTTCGTTAAGTCAGTTTTCAATGAAGACACTGAACAAAGCTTCTGAAGTGTGAATTACTGCAGCGTTAATAAATAAATAAATAAATAAAAATCTTACTTCTTTTTTTGGCCTCTTCAAGCCTTATTTGATAGAGACAGCTGAAGAGTGACAGGATTGTGGAGAGAGAGAGAGAGAGAGGGAATGACATGTGGGAAAGAGCCACAGGTCGGATCTGAACCCTGGGTTTCTTCACACATGGGGCTGCTGCTCCACTAACTGAGCTAAACACCAGCCCATATTATTTATTTCCTGACCTCGCTTGTGTTTACTTTCAGCATGGCCGCTCTTATCAGATTTGACTAATGTCATGCAGGCAGTTGCTCTCTGCTGCAACTATTATTGTGTGACACTTCATAGTGGGATGTGTGCACCCGGGCTAACCTTAGGTCATATATGATAACATACTTCCTCTTCCTCACTAACGGCTGTATTTTTCAGTTTTGTATTGGCTGTGCACTAAAGCAAGACTCGTGTCCTTCACTACCAACATATCTCAGGGCTTCTCTTTTTCCATGAAACTGAATGCTAAGTTAATTGCTTATTTTGGTAGATATGATAGCTCCTGCAGCTGAAGCTTTTTGACAGGAGATCTTTTTTCAGACTGAAGTGTTGAACCAGTATAAACGTCATGTGTCATCTGACTGAATGAATGTGTTTGTATTATCTGAAGCAGATCACGAGTTTGATATGAAACGGTAACAGGCCTCTTTGGCCTCATCCACAGAAATAACCGAAGCGTCACAATCCTCAAACTCTCTCAGCCACAGTTTGAGAGGTTGCAATGAGCTTTCTCTGCGGTTAGTTTACTAACCCACCAAACAAATAAATCATGCAGAGTTAAAGGACTGAGTGAATTGCCAAAGGTAGCAATAACACAGTAAGAGCAAGATGGTGAAAATCATCATCCCTCACTGAATATGCAGCACATCTCGTTGCTGCTTTGATTCTATTTCATCTATGTTTGCATCGTTAACTAAAGTCATCTCTCTATTCTGGTCCAGAAATACATCACACAATCTTCACAAGATGTACACATGACATCTAGTGCATGTGTGTCCGGCCCGGGACAGGGGTCCCTCCTCTGCTGCTCTTCCTGAGGATTGAGGTTGTTGTCAGCTGCACAGATTACAAAGGCCCTTGAGGCAAGTTGTGATCTGTTCTATTGAGCTCCGGTACATAAGATAAATGAGATTCATTTCTGCTGGTGGGGAGCTGCTCACATCAAAACAATAACAAAAGCTGACATTGTGAAGTAGGGATCACGGGAGTTTCATCATTGTTAACGAATGACCGTCGCTAATGAAGATCCATCTGACATGACTCAGGAAGAAATAGTTCATGGACAATATTTTTATTCGCATCATGTTTATTCATCACGTTCGCTGACTTCCTTCCTTGCTCGCTGATGTGTTTGTCTGCTTGAAGTTATAGCAACTAGAGGCAAGCAAGGAAACGCGCTGTTACAGGAATGAAATCAGATTCTGGGTTATTGGAAGCACTTAGGATAATGTAAGTACACTGCTCAACAAAATACATATTCTAGGTTTAGCTTTCTTAGTCCTTTTAATGTGGGAATGTTACATATTATAACTTTAAATCTGAGCGGTGTGTCGCTTTCATTACTTACAAAAAGGTGTGAAACTTGTTTTCATGTTGTTTTAGCTGACATAAAAGATTTTGGCCATACATTTGCACCAGCGTCAAGCAAAAAGACGCATTGCACAACTCTTATCAGGCTTGATCACAAGCGTTTGCAGATGACCTGCTTCATCAGTGTGCAGTGCAGTGTCTGAAGTTATTTCCAGTTTCATTTCATACAAACCACCCATCAGTCATGTGACTTATAGACTCTGCATGCATGTAGCATGTTTTGTGTATCTTTAAGTCCCACCACTCTGGTAAAGCCAAAAACGGATGGATAAATCATGGTGTACCGGAAAAGAGTTGTTAGACACAATTTCAGTTTGATGGACTGAATTTCACACAGGCCTGATTTACGGATCGTTTTGTGGTACCATATCATCCACTAGTAGCCCTCAGTGACCATTGGAGCCGTGCTGTAATTGAAGAAATGGCACATGACGTGTCTTTATGTTTTTGTGGAGAATGGTGGCTCTGGCTTGAAGTGCGGTGATGATTACTTATATGTGAGTCCAGACTGCAGAAGCAGGGACATGTTTTCCCAGGCTTCATATTCCCAAGAGAATGAATTCATGCATTAGAAATAAAAATCTCTTTGAAGACTGGACTTTTTTTTTGTTTTTACTGGAAAGAGATCTCACCATTGTCAGCCTGGCAGTGACGCCTGTGCTCTGGGAACAGATAACGTTCTTTGAAAATACACAAATAAATCCACAAGAGGCAAAAACAACATTTTAAACATTCCATGGTGCTGTAAGACAAACATTTCCACACTGAACACTGACCTAAGTGTTACAATCCAATCCAAAATCAAGGTTCAGTGCAAAAGTCTGATTTTAAAAAATGGAGAATATAAAGAAACCCTGTGAGTTAGTGAATGATGTGGCACACACACACAGCACACATTCACCACAAAGCCAGATCAGACCAGTCAAGAACCTTTATTTAGAACCTGTGCACCGCTTTGGTAATGTGATCTCAGCCAGAAATGTTTGCCCTACCTTTGACAGGGCAGACTGCCCCGGCCTGCTGTGGTGTGGCTGGAAAAAGAAGTCCACAATCAGAGTCTGTTTTTTCGTCCACGTTCTGTCTGCATTCAATCAGCTGTACCCACTGAGAACATCCACATCAGAAAACCTGGATCACCCTTTAGCCTTTTGCGCCTTGAAGCACGCAAAGTGGTAATTCAAGGCAAACACTCCAAAGCTCTCACATCTGGCTTTCCCAATATCTGACCCGCCGTGCCAGTGAGCGCTCTGGCCAAGTGAGGGAAAGGTCACAGTTGCTACACAGGCACCCGGACCATATGAAATGTCAAAGACACTCTGCTAGTGAAGTACAGCAATGAGGTGAATCAAGGTAAAAGCCACTATCTAATATAGATCCCACTCACTAAATCTATGAGGATGAAAGGTGAGTAAGAGGATGTGTGACCTGAATGTGTTTTAAGGTTGGAGAATACTGACCAGCTGATTAGATGATGAACTCATCAACCATGACCACATGCAGTCAACAAGTAACCTCTCTGTCTGCAGAACCAGCTGAACATTTCAAACAGATTGGACTTTTAAAAGACAATGACTAAATTGACCAGCAGTGTGCATCTCACATTTACACTTTGTGGCAATTTCTTTCTTTCACTGTATACAAGTTACCATGGGAATTTTGGGCAAAGGAGCTGTTAGCCAGCTATTCTGTACCTAACGAGGAATGCAATTTAGCATCAAAGGCGTAACCTGTGTAATTCCACCACAGAAGAACACTGACTGACATAACAAAATGGAAAAAAAAACTCTGCAGAGCCACTGGTTGGTTACATGCCAAAGAGATTAGTTAATCAGACAAGGCTAGCAGCCACAGTCAGGTGGTTGTTATTTCCCCAGCCTCTGTTCCTCATCGAGGCTTCCTACTTTACATACAGAGACAGTTTGATGAATGACACGTCCAGTGGCTCGTATTCAAATGTCCTTGGGATTCTCCAGATTTGAATGCCTGCACACATTTGAATCTATGCAAACTGTATGATTAAAGAATCTGCGCACTACCAGGCAGTCTACCTGAAGCACCCATCAGGTATGTTCTGTTACATTTCATCACACATTTAAATGTATAGTAGCACTAGATAACATCTTTGGTTTGAAGTTGTATTTTGTATTCTGCAGTTGGTGTTTTTTTTAGTGTGTAATTTTGTAATTCTACCAAACTTCTAGTCCAGAAGTTACTTATTACTTCAGACTCCCTCAGGCAGTAAAACCTGAGCACGCTGCAGTCTAATATATTCGTCCAATTAGATCAGTACATCACTAGTCTTTTGGAGGAGTGGTCTCTCTTCTTAGCACACTATGTTGTTCATAGTGGGACAGAGAGAAATACTGAGGGAAGGAGGAACTGACAAAGAGTGGAACTGGTTAGTTGCATCAGGGAAACACTGGTTGTAATGGACACTACCAAGTGTGAATGGGTAAATGGACAGTAATTATGAAATAAAATCTGGCATGTGTCAGAGAGGCTGGGTGAAAATTAAAGCCTGGCCGATATTGCCCTATTGCAGACATATCAATATCTGTGCATATGTTATCTGATATGCAGCAATATGACAACTTTCTTTTCTTTCTATATTGGTGTCACTGCAAAGTTTATAGTAAAACTGTGATTTACAATACTGTGGCAGCAGCACAGACTCAGAGAAAAGAAGTAGCTCTCCGCCATGTCAGCACAGAATTGGATGACAGTGTATATAGTAAATTATTTAAAGTCAGTGTGAAGTAAGAATAAATGTGTTGTGAGTTCATCAGACCAAAGAAGAAATTGTTATGAAGCACCCAGCCAAATTGGAATTATTAAAAATATTGCCATGTTTAAATGTAAAATCAGGTAAAAATGATTCTCAGCTCCAGCACTGTGGGGGCGTGTCTGCTGGATGTGCTGAAGCCACACCCACTCGTGGGAGCAGTCAAGCAGCCATTCTGAAGTGACTGAAACGTGTCCGATGAGTTCAGAAGATGACATGACTAAATTTGGAACACTGAGTGAGATTAATTAATCTTAATTAGGGGTTTGCTAAAGGTGGCCTCAGCGTGTCATCGAGCCACCTTTTAGGACCGCCCACAAAATCCTGGACTGTTTTAACCTCTCCACATTTCAGTAATATATTGTTTTTTCACATTTTTAGCAACTATTTTCTAACATTTCATATATTTTGAAAGAATTCTCAGAATTGCCAGCACAAAAATCCCATATAAGTCAGACTCCAGTGAAAAGACGAGTATGCCCATCTATAGCAGGTTTTGGAATGCACTGAAAGAAAACCAATACTATCTGTGATCTCAGTAAAGAAAATGCTGTCTGAGTTCCCTAAACTCGTAGACCGAATTGAAATATTGTTCTTTCCTATAAACATATTCAGTTTCCTTTTTAGCCTTTAAAAGCCTTTAACTGTGTGAGTATGAAGCAGGAACAAGAGAAGATGTGCTTTACACGTATCCTCGATAAAGATTCAAAATAAATAAATTAATCTTTCCTGCATCATCCGCCATAACTGAGCTCAGCTTGTCTGGACCTATTCAGATTAATTCTACCATTTAAAGGAACTGCTGAAGAAGAAGTGACAGCCCACTGCCCCAGTCTCTTATCAAGTGTTTTTTTCTTTGTGCATTCACTTCAGTGAGTTTTTGTCTCTGAAGTCGCTTATTGATGGTGCAGAGCCAGCATGCACTAATGCATTTCTATTGCTGTAAAGCAGTTTTTATGATAAAGAACATTTAGTCTTCAGTTTCAGCTGTAATAGATAGGTTTCATCCATTCGATAATTCATCTGTTTTCGCTGGTTGTCCGTGCATTGTTGAGCTAGTAACAGGAGCTCTGGGTGTCTGGAGACATACACTTCCCCATTTTGACCAGTTGGTGTCAGCAGCGACAGTCACAGCGCTCTTGACCCAGTTAGCTAAATGGTGCTGCTGCGTTTGAATTGTGACCTGGTCGAGGTAATCAAAGCCTCACTGACCTTTCTGTTGTGGCAGACTCTAGTTCTTCTGAAAAGAAAATGGCGTGTGTGTGTGTATGGTTGGGTGATTGGGTGAAGACTGCCAGTACCTGCTGGTGGATGTGGCGAGCACAATCCATTTTTTACATCATCTGGTTTTGAGTGCCGTGAATTCATTCCGACTGAATCAAGAAATGACCGCTAGTTAAATGTTAAATCTGACTATTGGCAAATTCGCCTCTGGGTTGGGTCGCTTGTCAATTCTTAACAGAAACACTGGTGGGGAACCTGCCATGATTTTCAGATCCTGGCCTTCTCCTGAAGTCTATGAAACTGCTGGAAATTTTGAGGCTGGTGAATTTGAGGACACGGTGAAAAGGACAAAATGGCTTTTCTTCTGTGATTCTCCCATTCAATATGTTGGCATATTCACATCAATTCAGTGCTCAGTCTTTTTCAAGTAAAGGATGGGATGATGCGTAGCTGGTGGCACAGCAGCCAGATGGCACATTTCAACATTGAATAGTTTGGTTGTTTGGGCTGTTCTGCTTTTGAAGCTTGCACCTCACCTCAGCTCTTCGTAACACACTCTTGCCAGCATCAAGTCTTGTGGAGGATCCCAGCTTGGCTTTCTCTAATAGACTGTCCTTACCTCCTCCTCTTTTATCCTTCTCATTTTTTTTTCCTCTTGGCGAAGGGTGGCCACACTCCCCTCACGCTTATTTTCAGTTTCCTAGCAACCAGGAGGAGATGCTTTTTCGGGGTGGTACTTTGTGATGAAAGCGGGGGCGGGGTGAGGTGTGCATTGTTCAGGAATAAATGGCTCATGAATGCAGCTCCACTGAAGAGAGGCGGTGAGGAGCACTGTTTTAAGTAAAGCATTCATTGAACGACAGCATTGTTTCATTACTCAGTGTTGGACTTAATTAGTAGCCCCGTTCACTTGGGCTTTACTGCTGTTATGGTAATGGGTTTGCATCCTAATTATCAGTGTGGCAGTGAGAGAGCAAGGTGTGCAGCCATAGGTCATGTGTGACTGAAACACTGACTGAAGAGAAAGAGGCTGGAGTTGACAGTGAGGAGCTCTTCTCTCTCAGAACACAAGCGATTGTGTTCTCGTTCTGCAGCCCGTCCTGACAGATCTCAGCAGGGCCGTCCTGAGTTTGTTTTGTCCCTGATCGGAGTCCTTTATTATTGAATATCTGCCAATACTGTGTCCAGATCCGATACTTCCAATACAGGTGGACAGGGCACACATAAAGTACATTAGTTATTAAAATCTATCTAATGTATGCTTGACAATTGAAAAGGGAGGGGGGGTGACTCCGTAGAGAGGTCTACGTGTCTTAAAAGTTTTACGGTACAGGCCATTAGTTCATTTATTTCAAATATAGATATTGAAATGTTTCAAACCTACGTGTTTTTTTTTTTTTTAGAACGTCATTTTGGAGCACTTTTGACAGCCCTAGTACTTTGACAGGTGCATTACCCCACCAAAGGATTACATTGCAGCCTGTTTTTGGCTGCCTGCTACGGCGATCAACTGGACCAATTCCAAAACTTTTTGTAGCTATATAAACAATGGGTCAGGCTTAGTTTGGTGCTTAATATATCTGACAGCGATCAGTTAAATAAGGCCCCAATCTGCCGTGATCCTGATGTTTGACAGTGGTTCTCTCATCTCTAGATCTTACAGCTGTCTTATGGAACAAATACAATAAACATGCAAAAGGCTTTGGGTGACATTGATGCAGGATATGTGATTCCATGCGTGTTCCAACCCCTGAATCGTCAAGCACACTCTGCACTTCCAGATCAGATGTCCAATTAGTTTATTCAATTACTAAATTAGTTTAGATCAGAAAAATACTTGTGGTTGTGTGTGGGCGCCTGTTCAGCCTCAAAATGTTTCCTCAGCGAAGCATGTGGTGTTTTGGCAGAAGCTGCATTGACAGGTAGTGTAGCAGCATATTTTTCTGTCTATTTATTCAGTTACCAGTAAGAAGAGTTTGCCAGCGCAGACCATCACATTCTCTGGTTAATATGACCAACATCCCCAGTGACAGAGCATATAATGTAGGCTAACCTGTCTGTTGTATGGTTGTGCTCTTTGGAAGTAGGTGTCTGATCACATCGTGCCAATTTCAGGAGTCGCATTCTCCCAGTGAATTCATATATCAATAATTTAAACTTTTTTTCAAAATTCTATCTAAATTTAAGATTTTTTAACCAGGACCTTCATTATTTGGATCAAGTAGCTTGATAAAGAAAAAAAAAAGATTAAGTAGCTGTTGTTTAAGTGTGTCAGTTACTTCTTTAAGTAACTATAAGAATCGACAGATCGTCGACATTAGAGGACTTGAATCAGTCTCACAGCCTCCTTTACATATTTGAATTTGTTTCTTGAGACCAACATTATTTGCAGTGTAGCAGGAGTAGAAAAGGGGTCTCTTGCCTGTGCTTGCAGGACAAAGACGTGGGGAGAAGAAGAGGAGGAGGAGGGTGGCCACGTATGAGACACAAAAGAACAGCGGCCTCGGCCAGCGCACACTCCTCTATTCAGCGACCGAGCTAATCCACATGCTAGCTAGCTTCAATCCATTCACAATGGGGGACACAAGGACGTCTGGCTGACCTCCCGTCTATTTAGGTTAGCAGACTGTTAGAAAGGTTCACCACTGTACCCATTCATCCACTGAAAGCAGGCCCAGCCTGCACCACTGCTGCACAGATACTGGGTTATGCGTGCACTTAACCTGCTATATTTAAGGCTCCATACTCCAGGCCTCATTAAAGTTTTACAGTGTGCATCAATAATGAGACTTATCACTTGCAGCGTGTTCACTACAAGCACATCAGGGTATCCATGCAACCTGAAAGGGGCAGAAAAAATCAAATCAAATAAACATAAAACATGTCCAGAACACAGAGGCCGTCCAACAAGCAATGATTTGCGCACGGTAGTAGAGCTGCAATGATTGGTCGATTTAAAAAAAAAAAAAAAAAAAAAGCTTTGTTGATCAACAGGAAAAAACATCTTCAATTCAACATTTTCAACATTCTCTTCTCATATGAGACCATCTGCTGTTTTTCTTTGTCATATGAATTGAATATTACAGGGTTCTAGTGTTAGTCAGACAAACTGAAGGCCTCTCTGTGTCCTGAAAAATGAATTGGAAAATAAATTTAATCATTTTATAATAAACCTAATCGTTAGTTGCAGCCCTATACTAGTTCAGTTCATGTTGCTCACTGTGAGATGAATGCAGAGCAGCTTGCAGAAATGTCTTTCTTATTATTTTGGTTTGATTTTTCTGATTTGAATTCAGCAGAAGGGCTCATACACAAGTCCTGAAAGCATGCAGATACAGAATAGACAATAAATGATTGAGATATTCTTTAACTATGTACGCATCATGTGGATGGAAACCTATTCAGACGCGCTACAGTACATTCATATATTTAGCTTATGCATGAGGTATTAAAAGATTTGAAGGTTGCAGCTTTTAGTCATTTTAACACCTCATGAGGATTTTTCTGTGAGCAGCGCATATGAGATATGATATGACGTGAGTCAGTGTGTTTCTTATTCCATATTTTTCTGCAGTATTTTTACAGTAGTACATGTTGGGTTTATGCAGGTGTGATAGATGATGTTATGATTACAACAGAAGATGTGTTGCTTGGCTCCCTGATGGCCGTGTGTGTGTGTGTGTGTGTGTGTGTGTGTGTGTGTGTGTGTGTGTGTGTGTGTGTGTGTGTGTGTGTGTGTGTTAGGGCTGCTTAATTATGGAAAAAATCAATATCACGATTATTTTGGTCAATATTAAAATCAGGATTATTCAAACGATTAATTTTGAGTTTCACAATGCATTTATTCAGCATTTCTCTCTCTCAAAAAACACTTTGTTATTGATTCTTTATGCAAAATATTACAATTAAAAAATACATTTTGGCTACAAATATGTACTTTACAGCTGTTTTGCAATGTATAAAACATTAAGTCAATAAAATAAATATACTTTATGGAACATTAAATAAGGCATAGAAAACATAAATGTATCCAAAATAAACTATGGATCCAGCTGCTCTGCAAATTCTATTTATAGAACAAAATAAATATAATAATAAGAATAAGCATCAATAACATCTTCTTGAAACCCTCACCCTTGACTGTATTAATGGGTTGCATATCTTTAGCTAAGAAATATCCAATGGCAGCTGTTAGACCCCGTTTACACGTACATGGGTATTTTAAAAAACGAGACATTTCCCTTCGTTTGTACCGATCTTTTACACGCAAACAGTGAATTCGCCTCTGAAAACGAATCGAGTTTTAGGCAGCTGATGCGCCAAAAGTGTGACCAGTGTTTACCTTTTGCTATGACGATGATCATGGAAGCAGCCGCCCATAGGCTTGGTGTAGTTATGATGGCGCTCCATGGCATATTTATGCAGGTTGATGTAAACAAAAACTTTTTTGAAAACGATGCTATGTGCACGATGCTATTTTGGAAAAATGGAGGGAGGGAAAGATTCGTTTCTCAACATGGCTATGTGTAAACGTAGCCTAATGTCTTGTGCCTCCGAACTTGTCGGATAAGGAGTAGCAATAAACAATGTGTCTGTGATCGATGACTGAGTTTGCGTTGACGTCTTGCTGGTTGTGGCACTGGCTTTGTCTTTTTGTTTCTTTATTAATTCGTCGTGAGTGACTTAATGCTTTTGTTTGAGATGGTTGAATAAATTTGTAGTGTTACCAAGAGGAGCAGCTGTTATCTTGTAGCAAATCTTGCACATTATGTGCTGCTGCTTCTCGTCGGATTCTTTGATTCTCGCTTTCAATCTCACTCACTGTTTTTGAACACCAAACGACACACCTCCTCACTCTTCAGCTGCGTGAAGGAGTATGGGCTATCCGTGATCAAAATTTGATTAATTGCACAGCCTGTGTGTGTGTGTGTGTGTGTGTGTGTGTGTGTGTGTGTGTGTGTGTGTGTGTGTGTGTGTGTGTGTGTGTGTGTGTGTGTCTGTGTCTGTGTCTGTGTCTGTGTCTGTGTCTGTGTGTCTGTGTGTGTGTCTGTGTGTTACATTAACAGCGGTTAAACACACAGCAGCCTCCAGTGCTCTGCTCCATACTCGTTTCAATATGTCCAACTGACAGACTGCGGCCCCGTGCCCCCCACTCATTACGCCGTCCACTGTGTGTGTGTGTGTGTGTCCCGTTGTATCTCTCTTACCCCCCCTTCTCCGAAGTAGACAAATCATTTTGATTGGCCTGGTTCCCTCTTCGTCCCTCCAATGCCCCCTCAGCCCCAGCTGCCTTCCTCCTCCCCCTCTGTATCTCTTTATCTTCCCCCCACTCCTCTTCTCTATCTTGCCCTCCCACTCTCTCTTTTTTTCCATCATTCCCTGTTTTGTCACCTTTTGCTTTCACCTCCTCCTTCCTTCCCTTACTGTACCTCCTCTCCTCCTTTTACTCGCATCTTTTTTTGCCCTCCTTCCTTCCTTTATTCGCCCCCTTTTGCTTCTGCCCTCCCATCTCTCCTTTTCTCCTCTCTTGCACTCCGCTCTCCTCCATCTTCCCCTCCCCTTTCCTCCTGTTTCTCCTTTTTTCTCTTCCCCCAGTCTCTCTCTCTCTCTCTCTCTCTCTCTCTCTCTCTCTCTCTCTGACGTCACTCTCTGTTTGCATAGCTATTGTCTTACAGCGGCTGCAGCAGCGGTAGCAGCTCTTCACCAGATTTTTTGTCTCTTACTCCCTCCCACCCCCCTATCCTTCTCTCTTCTCTCCCCGGGAAAGCCTCTCTCTCTCTCTCTCTCTCTCTCTCTCTCTCTCTCCATTAGTAAATCCTACAGTGGAATGAGAAGTGAGAGAGTGACAGAGAGGAGAGGATGATAGCAGGATATAGACTGCAGAAAGAGGAGAGATGCGATAGCTCGCCACAGCCACATCTCTGTGTCTGGATTTGACCACAGTTTGCCTTCGCAGTGAAGGATCCCTGCTTGGTTTTATTTTCTATTTATTTTATTATTTATTGATTTAATCCTCCACAAGGCCTTTTTTTTTTTTTTTTTTTTTTCGCGGCTGGACCATCAGAGCGTGTGTGTGTGTGTGTGTGTGGAGGAGGGCTTTTAAAGCAGCGACGGATAGCGGGAGCCGGGGCATCTGGCCGTCTGGGAGGCAGCGACGGACGGCTGGCTGCATTGTTTTGCTTTGATGAACCCCGCTGTGTAGCTGCCTGCTCATCAACCTCCCCTCTCTCTCTCTCTCTCTCTCTCCCCCTCTCTCGCTCTCTCACCCTCCCCTTTCTCTCTCCTCTCTTTCCTCCTTCTCCTCCTCCTTCTCCTCCTTCTCCTCCTCCTCTCCATCACAGCTCCCGGCCCAGCCATGTTCGGCACAGAGTCCTCATGTAAGTACCACCAACATCCTCCCGCCTCCTCTGTGTTTGTCTCTGTTTATGTATCTTTTCATGTTGATGCGTGTGCTCTTATCACAGGGAGAGGTGGGAAATGAAATGGCTAGGTTTCCTCTGCTCTTGCATTCCTCCTTTGCTATCCTCTCTAGTTCCTGTTTTGCCTCCATGGTTGCTGGTGGCAGGTTGCATGGGGAGAAATCTGGGATCTACCATTTTAGCACGGAGGGTCGGCACAACAAGCTAGCTGGTCACGCTGAGCTTACCGCCTGCCTTGCATTCTCTCACTCTTAGCTTTACTGTGTATCTGTGTATCTGTGTGTGCGTGTATGTGCTATCATCTCCTCTCTGTATGTATTCCAGTCCTCTTGAGTGTAATGGCGTGCCGGTTGAATGCTGTTTCAGCGCGTCTCTGTGCATCTTTGCCTATGTGCAAGTGTCAGAAGATGGATGCTTTCGCTGGAGTTGCATCGTTTCCAGAAGCATCAGCCTCCCCAGTCTTCTGTCTCCAGCTCAGTCAGATTGCTGTAAGGTGTGAGCGAAGCATTTCCATCCATAGATGCTCTCCGAACTAACATAGCATACTGCTGTGGTGTATGTATTTGTGCACGTGTACATTTTGGGGCACCGTGCAGCTCATAACCTCCCCCAAAAGAGTTGTAGTGTCGATCTGTTGGTGGGCAAACGTATCCAGGCAAACCCGTTCTCCCCCTCTACCCCACCCTGTCAAGAAAACC
This sequence comes from Larimichthys crocea, assembly GCF_000972845.2. NCBI lineage: Eukaryota > Metazoa > Chordata > Actinopteri > Sciaenidae > Larimichthys > Larimichthys crocea. Next base: position 21,174,971 of record NC_040020.1, on the reverse strand, counting down.
TTTCACTTTTATCAATAACATGATGCCTCCCTTCACTGCCTGCTCAGTGCTTCATGTAAATCTGAGCTGATCTAATTGATTCTGTCATGGCCGCACAGTCAGTGCCTAAAGTAACTTGTTTTTTGACGTCAGATCAGAGCTAGCATGTACGCTGGCAGCAGCACAGACTGTGGTGTGTTAGCATCCTGGCTGTTGTAGTGATGGAAAGCTGTCATGCAGAACCTCTCCTCTGAGCTGTAATCTTTGTTTATGAAACATACAGCTCAGTGGACGGCACTGTGGAGTATTCTGGAAGTACAGCCCGGTAAAAATCACATCTTGCATTTCACCAAAGCCTAGCTGAGGTTGTCTTGTCCTTGTGGTCTGAGACTCTAAACTTGCCAAAATTTGAGGGTCATTTGAGGGTCAGCCTTAATGTTTTCACTCAGTGAGTTTGACAGCAGCTTGTCCTCAATGTTTTCACCTTGTTGGCTCTGTTTTCTGCAGACTATCTCGTCTTTTGATTTAAATTCAATAAATCTGGGATCATGTCATGTTAAAAGTTGTCGTTTTTTAATAAATTTAGACAATAAGCGTGCCCTCAAATGTTTAAAAAAATTCTTATGCTTTATATTTTAAACCTTGCTTAGATGATTCTGTTTTAGCTGCATAGACTCCAGTAATAAAAAATTGAATGGAAGAAAGGTGTAGAAGAATTGCTTCACTAAAACACTCGTAACACACTCATAAAATACTTGAAGTAGAGCTCATTCTCATTTTATTTCACCCAAAAATCAAACAATAGTTTGTTAATGGACACATCAGCTGAGGCAGTGATGAAAGCGGTGACATTTTGTCATGCATGCAGTTTGATACAGACATGCTAGAAAAACTGTGCAGCATCTTAATGTAAAACTAGCTAGTGATGCTGCACCAAGGCCCACAGCTCCAAAGAAAATGAATGAATGTGAACCAATGAGTTTGCAACTCACAACCACAGTTTACGGGATCTGATTTAAAGGAGTGTCTAAAAACACAACCAAAGTTGATCATGTTGCCTTTTGTAATGCTGCATTTCAAAGAAATTGGATTGACTGTTTGTGGCAGATGAACAAACTATAACCAACTTTTCACAGCTCAGCTTGTTGACTGTCAACATGTCAGTTTCCATGATTATTCAGCTCTGTGATGAACTAACTTGCTGATTGGCGTTTTCAGTGTGACCACAACAATACTGTGTACTAAACCACTCGAATTAGAGGGTATGTACAGTACACGTCATAGGTTCAGTACAATATTATTTGAAACCTAGTCAAACCAACAGTTTCAGCTTGATCACCGCCAATCTTGAAAATGCCTCTTTGTTGTTGGATTTTCATGGAAAATAAGCAGTTTCTTTATTCCACACAGTTTTGTGCAAATTCATTCATAGCTTTTTGAAACTTCTCTATAGACACAGACAGATTAGGGCAAAACATATTACCTATTCAACTCTTTAGGTTCAGGTAATAAACTCACCAGTGTTTGGTAGAAACACTGAAAGGTAAGTGGAGCCCCTTTTTTATAGGCTATTTCATTGTAATTGCTTCCCTAGGAAACAGCTTGGGTTCAGGTTTATTTCCAAGCAGCAAACAGTGCATCAACAAACACTGCAACAGGAAATGAATTTCACATTTAGAAAGTTTATTTAGTATGAGACAGGAAATGGAGCCCGTGTTAAAGATATATTTATCGAAGTGAAACGTCTTACACTGTATGAGGTGCTAATCATCTGCAATCTTCATGTTATTTTTTTCATAGCGTATCAGACTTTTTTTTATATAATGCTCGAGATGTTTTGACGTCATCATAATCACATAGATCAAGCTGGCTTTGGATTGTCCGGATCTTTCCCATCAGACTATGTTTTATTGATGAAGACACTCAACCAGTACCCCGGGCTTGTCAGATTTCGTGTATTTAATAAACCAACTCTAGTCTCAAATATTTTCAGATCAAGAGTAACAAAAAAATCTGGCAAGAGTAACAAAAACCTGGCGAGCACTCACACCCACAGCTGGTGTTCCCAAGCACTGCCCTTCTGCTCATCCCTGCTCTTGCAGTGCTAGATAGTAGAATGATCTGAATGTCTAAAATAAAAAAGCTTTTACATATTTGCTTACATCACAGGGTCTTAAAGTTAGCCATAACCACATTCATATTGGGACAATAGTGTTGATTGCCAAAACTGTCAAAGTAGAAAGAAAATGGCAACCTTTGTGCGACATTTGACATTGTGGGTCAGTGTTCAGGTTTGGTGGGAAATGTGAATTGCTTCCTGGCAGCAAACGCAGACGACTCTAATGGAAGATGGTAGAGAGTAAAAAGCTAAGATGATCACTTCCAACATAAATACAGCTGATGAAACAAAGACAAGACAAAACAAATGTAAAACATGTTTGAATACTACTATATTTACTATATATTTAACAATACACATTGGATAGTTTAATTTACACTTCAACTACAGTCAACCTAATCTCTATAAACAGATATCTCCATATGAATGCAGAGTCTGTAGGCAAGAGACCATTTTGGTATTGGAAGCGTTCTGCTTTCTGTTCTTAGTCTTTCAAGTAGTATTGACCAATTACGTTTGAGTAGGCTTTAGTTGCACGCAGTACATTTGAAGAGAGGAAAAAAAAATATATAATTTCGTAACACATCAGCTATCGTCTTTGAATCCATATGTAGATATGTGCTTATAGAGATTAGCAGAAGTGTCCTTTTCATCATGTTTGTGTATGAAGTTGTTAATTGGACTGCAGAGGAAGTACCCACTATCCAGATATATGCAGGCTACAGTGGAACCCCTGAAACACTGGTCATTGTCCCCAGAGGCTAAACTGTTGTCTGACGATAGCTGATGAGTTTCAAGATTGCAATTACTGAAACATATCGACTCTTCTTAATCATTACAAAAAAATTAAACATTACTTTAAAACAATAGAACAAATCTAAAGATGTACAAACTGTACTTTTTTGTATTTTAGACTTTTTTAGATATGATAATGTCATCCCAAGTGTTAATTCGTATTAGACTTGAAAAAGTGTCTCTTTATTAATCATTTCCTTCCATTTTCAAGACACCACTGTGAGCAGCAACATTATCCACTGCACACACTTCTGGACAAATGTAATTACCTTGCTACACAGTCAGAGGTCCTTCTGAGACATTTGACCTCATCAACTGTCACCTCCATGCTCCCCATCTCTCTTTTCAGCAAATCAATCCAGCACAGGTTTGGGTAAATGGCGACTGCATTCTATCTTGCTTGCTCTCCTTTGGCCTCTGTGTTATAGGAGTTTGTCAGGAAAAAGTAGATGATTCAGTAAGTCTACACTTTATCAAAATAGAGGTTAGAACTTGCAGTTTTCTGGGTGGTGGAAGATTTTATTTCTGCTTGAAAGGTCATAGATTTTTTCCTTTTTAAAGTAATTTAAACCTTATCATTAGCACACAACAAACACTGACCGAGAGTGAGAGAGAGTGGAACTACATAACTCACTACAAAAACTTCAGGTCGAAAACCAGTGACGTGTAGTTAAAATGAAATGCATCTCAGCTCATTCAATCAGTGCTGCAGCCTCAGGGCTATTGATTGTCTGATGTCAAATTGTCTTGGAGGAAAAGAGGTCTTATTATCACTGATGTGAACTGAAAGGACCAACAGTGACATAGCACTCTTTTGTTACCCTTACTATCAGTTCTGTTTTTAGATGTTGAGGTTGAGGGCTCCATTGGCGTTTGTAAACCCATGATGGCAAAATGCTGAATGATAATCTAGCCTCTAGTTCATCTTTTTGTTGATTTTGTTGTCACAGTTTGTTGCATACGTCACCAAGCAGTGCACATGTCAAAATGCACTACACATGAATGAAGGAAGAAGGCAAATACTTATTGTCATTGTGCATTGATAGTTTTAGAACATCTTTTTTGGAGCTTGTAACTAGTGTTCTTTTGTAACAACACTTCACCGTGGTAGATACTAGAAAATATTTTGAAGCCCAGGCCTCCACTTTTCTTGGTGGCCTTCGTACACTCTGGCCTGTTTAAGATCGACTAGACTGTGCCCCGGCTCTAGGGAAATTATGAGTAAGGTTTAGTCCAGGACAGGGGCTTGAAATAAATATCAGTTAGTGTCTTTGAATGCGAAGAATCAGCCTGAACTGATACATTTTAAGTATTCTTTGGGTGTTTTATGCCTTCATTAGGGAGGCAGCAGTTGAGAGATGCCAGGAAATGAAAAAGCAAAGACTCTCAAAAGCCAAGAAAATAGTTGTGTGTTTACTATGAGGTGAACTGGCTAAGCTATATTAAAGATGGGGTAAAACGATGGGGTAAATTCTACCAGCTGATTTCACTCTTTTTGTGGCTAAAGTACTGGCAGCTGTAGTTTAGAGAAGATGGGACATTTTCCCTGAGCCAGCACACTAGCTCCAGACAGCAATACTCACAACTCCCCTGCTACTATAGCTAACATGAACAACAACAGCATATCTTAGCATAAAGTAAGCTGAAGGTCTGTGGGCAGTTCATTTAACTTTACCCCACAACACAAGGTAAAGTACCTTGTGTTGTGGTGGCTCGGTCGGAAAATCTAGCAGACCATGAGATATTCACTGAATTTGACAAAAAGTGTAATGGATTTGAATTGCATTACCCAGAATCGCTTACCCCACCTTTAACGTTGATAATAATGCAGAGAGAACGGTTTGAGGTTTCTGTCCTGCAGAAAATATAAGCTTTAAAATTCACTATTGGCACCACTGTAACTAGTAACAAAATATTGGCCACATCTCTGCTCCAGCCCTGTTCTACACAATAACCTTTTTTTTTTTCTTTTTTTTTCTAAATCCATATTAATCCATAACCCTGTTGCATTGACATGCAACTTATTAATACTGATCCACTGGTTTGCATGACTCCCTGTGTGATTACAATTCTTGACATCAGCAGGATTATATATGTGAAATCGTTATTTCCTCATCTGTTGTGAGAATATTTACAGATTAGTGCCTAAAGGATCTAATATGCAGTAGATGTAGAAAGCAATGCAGTTTTGATCAGTGAGGACTTTGAAGGTCTTCTGGGGTGTCCCCAACTTAAAGTAGAGTGATGCTAGTCCACAAACTTTGTCGGAAACCTGAACACTACACTAATTGTAGGCCGACTATTCCTGCGTGAGATTAATGTTACATCACTAACACTATGATAAGAATGAGCTCAGGGAAATGCAATTGGCAAATGGAGGCATGTTTTGATTGTGGGAGGATTGCTTTAGGCCATACCTTTAGTCATATCACTCAAATGTTGTATAAGTGCTATTTCATCAGTGGCCATTATGTTTTTTTTTTTGTTTTTTTTTTTGTTGCTTATTGCTTTTACAAGATCACATCATCTTTCAATGCAGTGATAAGCCACTAATGGGCTTTGAACTATCTTGCTGAGGTAGCTCCAGGTTGTGTGTTGTTCTTTGTTGCATCGTCAGTGCCTATGAGCAGAATAAGGTGCTTACTGAGAATTGCCATTTGATGAAAGCCAAACAGCACTCTGGCAGCAACCAGTTGTCTCTGTTGCTGTGGTAACACTGTATGAACGGCAAAACGGCAGAGCGATCAGGTTTCTGTGGTAACTTCTGCTATTTTTGTCTCTTGAGCTCATACGTTGGCTAGAAGTTGAGCGAGCCAAGAAGGAGGCTTAATTCAGATAAAAGATCTTCAAGTAAGGACTTTACCTCACATTCTATGAAAGAGACATTGATGTAGTCCCACGGATCATAACCTCTGACCTTAAATCCTTACCCAACAGATGCAAGATCTGATAACATCTTTGCATGAAGCTTGGGCACTCTGTTGTGATGCTGATGTTGTTTACATGTGGTTGCTCATTGGTTTTCATGGAGACATCCATACTTAAGACATACAAAATCTATTTGAAAGGGTGTTGCTCATTGACAGTTTTGTATTTATTGCCAAATTCATTGACAATTAGATTAAATGGGAGCTACCTCAGGTATGACTGTAGCAGACATTGTTTCCTCTTGGCTTTGTTGTGTAATACTTGATGATATTGTGTAATACTTGTATGATGATTAATTTACTTCTTTTTATTGTTCGTAAATAAAGATGGTCCGTTGCCTTGTTCATTCATAGCCATTCACTGATTCTAGGATTAATCCAAGCTCAGTGTGTTCAAATAAGACCTCAGCTATTTAATAGAAAAACCTGGGAACATTTTTACATCATCTATAGTCATTTCAGTGGCAATCGAAATCTCCATATATGGATCTAACACTGCTTGTGAAACTATTCAGCAAACAGGAGCAGCTCCCAGGCCATTTGCCGCTGCCATCCATAACTTCAGCGGTCCACGGCCCGTGCCAACAGTAACAGAGCCGAGACTTTTAATGATCATAGGCTTGGCCAGATCCAGGGGAGGTGAGGTCATTCTGTTGCTCTTTAATTCAATCTCGGCACGCTCACCCGACTTGCTATGAATATAGTCCAATTTCTTTGAGAGTACAATACAGTAAGTTATTTTCCTGTAGATCAGCATATTAAGCATAGAGCAATCATTTCTGGAATTTCAGTGGGGCTGGTTCCCACCCTTTCAGCTGTAAAATTCCTGCTTGCCTGCATAATAACACTCGCTAATAACGTAGCAAGTAAGAGGACTGACCGTAGAATTGATAAAAGATTAGAGAACTCATTGCGACTAACCACATAAACCAGAGTGCAGTGAACCAGTGTCAATTAGTCATTTGGATAAGTTGGACCCTCTGCTGTGGATGGCAGAGGTAAGGAATGAAAACATCACTGTTCTTGGCATACTCCCTCAGCCATAATCATTATGTGTGCTTGGCAACCGATGAAAAGGCAGTTTTTGGGCTAGCTTGCAAAATGAGTTTGAATATGATTAACACCCGGAGCTGCATGGTATGGACAGAATATTATTTGGCTGATACAGGCCTGAATTATTGGAGAGTATTCGATGGTGGATTTAAGGGCCAGAACACTCATGTTGGAGTTTAATGAAAGGAAAGCTTGTGATTTTTGGAAACCTCTTCCTCCCTGCCTGACAAAACAAAAAAACCTGTCTAATTTCTCTGTTGAATGATTGTATTCAAATTATAGGCCTTCTGAAAAGGGAGGAATAAATTATGGAGACTATGATTTGACAAGTCTTTACTGTTTTTTTTCAGTCTGTCATCATGTTGCTGTTTGCACTCTCCGAGAACCACCGTTCAGATGTTAATGTAGCAGCTGTACACCTGCCTGTTAAATTTCTAGTGAAGTTGTAAGTGTGAACACCTGGATGAACACTCTTCACGTGCTTGGATAACATTTAACAACACAGAAATTACCGGTCATGTTATTTAGCAAATCTTAGCTTTTAAGAATGCCATGTCCTTAAAAACATTTAATTTTAACTGATTATAGTGTAGAAATGTGAATTTGCTTGATCAAAACTGTCTCTCTCGAGTGTCGTTTAGCTCAGTTGGTAGAGCAGCCGCCCTATGTACGAAGGCTCAGTCTTTGCCATGGCAGCCCAGGGTTCAAATCCGACCTGTGGCTCTTTCCCGCATGTCATTCCCCATCTATCTCTTCCCACATTCCTGTCACTCTTCAGCTGTCTTGAAAATAAAACAAAAAGCTTGAAAAGGCCAAAAAATATCTCTCTCAGCCCTACTTATTATAATATTGTTGCTTGTGCCTTCTAGAAAAGGCGTTCATTGCGGGGCTGTCGGTAAAGACTGCTGCATAATTTTTCATGGTTGATCTTCAAGGAAGCGCAATGATAATTAAATCGGTTCAGTGGGATCTCGTAAAGGGAAATCACTGCATTTGTCATCATCACGTTCAAACGTTAACATAGAGATGGAGCTAACCTTGTCAGCCATTTAATTTCACTGGACTCTCCTCCATCCTCCTCCTCTAGTATCTCAGCAGGCTAAAAAAAGAGAGAGAGAGAAAAGGTCACTGGATCTAATCAATGGATCAAGTGGCAAATTCTGCTGAGGGGCTCGATGGCAAGGCACGTAAGGCCCAGTTACTCCACTGAAGCTGACCAGTAGCCTTGTGTAAAACTGGAGCAGCACAGGGCTGATACCAGGGGTAAATGAGTGTCAAACAAGCTGCCTAAAAGCAGGATTAATTCTTTTCAAGGCTGTCTGGATAAATAAAAAATATTTCCATTACAATAATCACAGGACTGAAGGACTGAGCCTCAGCTCTCTGTAAATCTACACTGAGGAGGCTCCTTCATCTTCTTCTTCTTCTGCTGTAGGGTAATTTAGGGGTTGTCATGGTTACCTCTGCAGGAGGAGGCTAAGGAGCACCTGCTCCCGCCCCCTTTCATTAAAATCCATCTTATTGATTGGCTGGACTTGTATCCACAGACCCCCCATACCTCCCCCCACTCCTGTACTTATTCTGCTGGGTTACTAGCAGGAGAGCAGGACAGAGCTGTGTTACAATTGTGCTGGCCTGCTGTCACTCACAGACAGCGGCCAATCAACGAAAACAAACCAGAACTGGGGCCCCCACTAGTAAACGTGCTGTATGAAAGACAGCGAGCTGCTACTGCTGTATGAATGTGGACAGCCAGGGGAGACACACAATCTAGAGTTCTGTTGGAAGAAAGACAAAATCTCACTTTGACTGAATCACTGGGTGATTTTCTTTTAAAGGAGAAAGGGCTGCATGTTGCCGGCGTGTTGGCGGCTCTAGTGGATGTTTCGGTGGAATGGAGGGTAAGTAATGTGGTGTTGCTTCATTTGGTTTGCTGTGTGTGTAGTCAGGGACTCCATGGTAGCTGTGTTTCTGATCTTTTCCCTTGTAAATGGCCTTTGTATCGTGTACAGCAGGTGGCCCTGTACATTTTGTATTGATATTCATGAAGTGGACGGTTTGCTCAGCGCGTGGGCGAGGGCCTGTTGGCTCTTTGTGTGTGTGTTAGTGTGTGTGGATGCACTAGTGGAAGCAGATATCTGTGTTTACATAGTGTCTTGTTGAGCAGAGCTAGATTAAACCCAGGTAGAGGGAACGTCATTCAATCTTTGTATCTATTTTCTGTTGATGTGCCATATGTTTGCTTCCCTGTGGTTCTGGAAAATAATTAAAAATTAAAGGTGGTTTGACAGATTATGTCAGCCGTCACAGCCCATTATCATAGTTTTTGTTTGAAAATAATACAGCTAGGGAGCTTCCTTATCCACCAGCCAGCATGTAAAGCAAAGCAATAATAACTTAATCTCTCTTTCTTTCTTTCTTTCTTTCTTTCTTTCTTTCTTTCTTTCTTTCTTTCTTTCTTTCTCTCTCTCTCTCTCTCTCTCTCTCTCTCTCTCTCTCTCTCGTTCTCTCGTTCTCTTTCTTTTCCAGTTGCTTTGTTGTCATAAAGGGAAAATGATGATAATAGTAAAACATTTCAGGGATGCAAAAAACAATTCGTCCAGTGCATTTAATTTAGAATCAATGCATCACAGACATTGAAAAATCAGAAACAAAACAGAAAACACAGTTGTTAATCTCGGAGAACAGTTACATTATGTTGCTGTTTTCTGCCAAATTAAATACAAATCGATAAAATGAATCAAAAGCCTTACCTTCGCAGCAAACACAACATTCCTGCACTTCCATCAGCATCCAGCATTGAAGACATCTTGGAACATTTTATTACCAGTTCAGGACAATATTCTCTCTTGTTGAGTCAAACACAAAATAACATTTTAAAGCAGTGACAGTTTAACAAAATTTCTTTTCTCTTGGCAGCCAGTTGTTTTTATCTCTTTGTTTGTGTCTGACTGCCAAGTCTTCTTTTAGATAATGCTTCATTTGGGTTTTGAGTACTTGGATACCACTTTGCAAGAAGAGTCCAGCATAAAATTAAAAAAAGTTTTGAACTGAGATTTAATGTCATTCTCTTTCAAGTGGACGTCTTGTGATTTTTTTTTAAACAACTGTGACTCATTTTTCAGGTTCCAGGTTCTGTATTTGTAGGTTATAGGACGTTTAGCATTGCCTTATTTGACTGTGTGTTTGATCGATTTCCTGCTCTGCTTGGCAGAGATGTTGCTGCTGCTTTTTCAGTGTTTCTGCACACAAATGAAAAAGTACCATTTCGGCTCTACCTCTGTTGTTTCGAAGTACTTCCACTGGCTCCCAAAATAGATTTCCAGAATTTTAAATGAGCAATTTTGAGGTAGTCCTTTATCTTTCTCTGTCCTTGAAAGACACACTAACACTCTCTTTCTGTCTATTTCCTTCTCATGTTCAAGATGAGGTTGAGCAGCATGAGCAGTGTCAGTACCCAGAAGTCATTTTCTGCCACAGACATCAGCTGTAAGTCTGCGGTTAGCACCAGATAGGGATCAATCTGCATGTTGTTCATATAGCTGGTCAATTCTTCTTCATGGCTTGCAGTGTTTACACACCATTGCAGATACATGCTTGCCCTACTAACCTACACAACACCAAGTCTTTTGAACACACGCAGGATACCCATACACATTACGCAAAAACTGGCTACTTGCTGCTGCCGGTGTGACAGATGCTGACTACACGCCGCCTTGCTCAAAGGTCAACAGAGGTAGTTAGACCCAGACAGGCTCTGCTAGCAGCCCCATCAGTCAGGGCCGGCCACACAAGCCAGTTCTATGAGATGCTCCCTAATCGGCTCTGCCAACAAACATTTCAGGCATGAGCAGCCGAGCTAGAGTGACTTACAACTCAGGTTAGGATGCAGCAGCCTGTAGGAACTCCAGTTTGTCTCATGTTACTCACACGTGCTTACGGTAATGTTTGACATGATAGTGTTTTCATAAGCAAAGTTGGCTTATCAGGGCTCTCTGCCATGGCTGAGTTCTGCTCTGAAGCTTACTCTCAAAGGCTGTAAAGAAGTTTTTTACCAAATAAAAAAAATATTCCGAAAATAGCTCAGTACCACTTTCTCATGTCTGATAACAGTCCAATACACATTTTCACATCTTAACATCTATTAAGTTGTTCTGAAACCATTCAAATGTACTATTCAATCAAAAACATGAAACTGAAACTGTCAAAGACTCGAGCCCACAAGTGAAGTACACGACTCACATCCTAGAGGAAGCAACATTGTTGCTGAGCCAGTGAGGGGCCAACTTTGAATGTTGTGTAACCTGCAACTGTCATTCTGCCTTTAACACTGATGTCCTTCAGCCATGTCTGCAAACTTTTGGCTTTATGTTTTCAGTTACTGTTTCACAGTAAAATGATAATTCTTAGATGTTTCAGAGTGTCTGAGGACAATCACATCGGCAAACAAACAGTATAGCACTCAGAATTTGATTTCACAGACATTTAAAACAAGGGGATCCGATCTGAACGTACAGTTTCACTTGTTGAAGACCATACTGAAGAAGTGAAACTGCAGACAGGCCTGTCAAAGCATCACCATCAAAGTATCTGCTGATGTCCATGGGTTGGAGACACGCAACTATTGATGGCAAAGTATTTATAAATATTGAAAATAAGTTTTAAGTTTAAATAAGTTTTTGTTAAAGTGAAAAAAAAATAAAATGAAATAAATGATAAATAAATTGAATTCTTTTGACCTACTTCTTATCCAAAACTAGACAACCAGCCAAACATCAAGCAACAACACAAGACATAGCAGCCAGCTAAAATAACTTGCTAGTCCAAGAACAAGAAGCCCAGCTCGGTGTCTGGCTTTCAGCCTTTTATCTTACAAAGCTCTCATCAACGAGTAAAAGTCAGTCCCAGATTTACTCTTATATGACAGTTTCTTACTCGGTCACATCCTCTTCACCTCTGCCGTTATGTCTGTAGACGCTGCTAAGCTCCGAGCTCCGGTTCTACGCAACAACGCCGTCATTCTCCACCAGTTTTGTAAGGCAGAATATGTGTCAGCCTATTTAGACATATGGTGGGATATTAAAAACAGAAGAGTTTTTCATGAATACATAATGAAATAGACATTTCTTTTGTTCTCTTTTGAAGTTAAAGGACATGGATCCATGTGTGTGTGACTGTGCATTAATGAGAGTCATTGTAACGTCTGAATGTGTGCATGTTCATGTGCATCTCAGTGTGTGTCTTTTATCATTCCGGTCATGCCAGCAGTCTGCCGTCCGTCCCCTCTTCAGTAAAGGTCACATCTCCCGTTGTCTCCGGTGACATTTAGTCCCGAGTCTGTCTGTTAGAATTTGTCCCTTCAATTCATCACTTTATCTTCCCAACATGCTCTCTGGCTGCCTCCTAATATTATGTGAACTCACACGAGTGATATCAGCTAAAGAGGTAGAGAAGTGAACTTTTGACATAAACCGGGTCATCAGTTTGATTTATTGTCCATGAATGAGAAATTTGTGAATGAGAATAAAAAAAAAATGCTGTTGGACTTACTCAAATAACAGCAAATGAATTGACTGAATTTTTACTAATTGATTATTAAAGCATTTATCAGGCAATATTTTGCTGCTGTTCAAATGTGAGGATTTGCTGCTTATAATATTGTAAATGGATTAGTTTGTACAAGAGAGCCAATTTGAAGATTCTGCTTAAGGTTCTTGGCAAACGTGAAGAGTGTTTTTTTTCCTGGTATTTGATTGATTTAAAGATGATTCGAAAAAATAACGGAGTTATTAAGAAATGATGACTTGTGGGATGGTTGAATAGCGCTGAAAAGCCCCTCCCCCCATCCCTTTCAAATGTGGGGGTCTTTGTCTGACAATATCTCTTATCTCTGTGATCCATGATCCAGCCTTCACACCCACTGGGTTTCAACTTGTCTCTCTTGCTCTTTTTAAAATGTATTTTGCAACCATTTCTATAACCTTTCATTCAGACAAGCAGCACTATGAATCCTGGACGAGCCCCCAATTTGTGACAAAGCAGCTCAAAGCCGGACAACGGAGGGGAGAACATGAGTTATAAGTAAAAAGGAGTGTGTTTTGCAGTGACCAAAAAAAATGTTACCTAACCAAACAGGGTTAAAAGTGAGCGGAGAGAGACTGTGTGGCCAGTTTATGTGGTATGTTCCTGCCACTGGACCAGATGAGCTGAATCCCCCTGACAACCTGACTGCTCATCAGGTTCCATGGAGGGAGAGGCCTCCTTAGAGGGGCGTCTGAGCCTTCCAGTGGAGACAGCCTAAAAATGTATTTTTTTCCAATACTTAATGATAACGAGTATCTCGACTCTATCGGCTTTTCACTCTGCCTTTGTGTGCGGCCGTTCGGAAAGACTATAAACACTGTTGATCTTACAAACTAGGTCTGACTGAGCATACGCTGACACTTACTCAATGACAGCAGGACACATGAACACACAGTCAGTGTTTTGAAGCAGTGGGTTTTCAGACAAATCAACAAGACGTCCTTTTAGCATGATACTGAACCCCAGTTGCACAGTTGGCAGCTGAAGTGGAGCTGTATGAATGTGAAAATACTCTGTTATTGTGCAGAACCAAATAAATGACAGTTATAAAGGAGTTTTTTATTATTATTATTTTTACATATTTACTGAGAAATGTCCTGAGGAACAAGTCCCACTCCTCCCGGCAAAACACACTCCTGATTCTTTTCACTGGCTCGTTTGATGATGCACACAAGGAGGGAACAGGAACATTGAGTCTTTGTGACCTTGTTATATACATGGCGCAAGTACAGCCGAGTCACTGGTCTATAATGTGTGTGTGCATGCATACAAGCCAGGTGTCCGGCGGTAGTTGAACAAACCATCACGCATTAAAAGAAGCCAGAAGAGGACAAGTGTATTTGCCATTATGCTGTTCAGACCATTATCTCAAAGTTAGGTCAAAGAAATTTCTAGAAAATCACATAAAAAGGACTCTCTAAATCCACGTTGCCATGACACCTGAGCATCTGTTTTGGCATCAGACTTCTGATTCTGATTCTAAAGTTAATTGTGTGACATTGAGGCTTGATTACATTTTAGTTTAATTTAGTTTGATACGCAGTTGATCTCCAAATGGGAAATTCATGTTGGATAATTAAATTACACAAGAGGGATGAATGATTTTTGTCCGTGGGGCTTGCTGCCAGGACATCCAGTTATGAGTTCTAATCATGTGACCCCGTTAAAGGTGTCCTGCCTGAAGAGAAATCAAGTAGTGCTGATTGTTTTAAATGGGGATTCGTGGGCTGATTATTTATTTTGTTAAGTCTGTTAAATGTCTCCAGATGGGGAAGAGAGCTGAAGTTGATTGTTTGCCAGTAAGTCTATATCACCAAGGATACATTTAAATCAGGGGTGATGAAATTGTTCGATTAATTGACTAATCGTTTCATCACTTGCTCAGGAAATTAACTGTGACTTTCTTGCCCACCCTGCTGTAGTTTTTTTTTTATTTTTTTTATGTGAATAGAGTGTATGTCAATTATAGCTGAACTTTTATGGCTTGACAAAGATAAGAACATCCATTGCCAGCCAGACAGCAGTATCCTCTCGTCAGTGCAGGCTGACAGCAGCTGTTAGGCCTGTTTGACCACAGGCCAACCTGAAAGACCCTCCTCTGCTTGGACGAGAGCCTGCACTTCACAGCGATGAATAGCAGGCCAGCTGCACTTAGTTTACGCACGTGTGTTTCTGTGTGGGTATGAGGCTGGGGTTCATATGAGTGGGGCCTTTGTCCCACCATCCCCTTACTTAATGTGACTTCTAGGGAATTAACATGACAACTCAGCACCCGCCCCACCAAAATGCAATGATCTATCAGTCTGACATCATTTGCTACAGCATGGTGGAGCCCTGAACTTTTAGCCAAATGTAGGAGGGGAAGGTCAACTGTAGCCACCAGCAGGACCAAACATCAGTTGAATCCGTCCCTCTTTATTAATTAATAAACTTTGTTCTTGCTTCTTTCTGCTATGACATTTAAGGATGCAGAGACTGCAGGAGAAATTCAACTGGTTTTAAACACAGTATCTAAATAACGTCTTTTAGAAGTAAAAGCATTTATGAATCTTTTGGTTAGGTGGAATGTACACCACCTCACACACACTATGTAACTTGTTCTTTTGAGTAATTAAGGTAGTATGCAGTTATAAATCGGCTTAATTATGAAAATATGCATTCTATTACAAATAGCAGTGCATAATTCTTGTAGTTTGTGTTGTTTTATGGCTAAAAGCTTTTAATATCATATACAGCTATTATACACAGGGCTTTACACTGACATTTAAAAGTGGTTGCCAGGCATCGGCTTTCAGCTGCCAAAACTGAAAATATGCTTGCCGTTTTTAGTCACCTTTTATATTTGGTTAATTAAGGAACTATGCTGTTTAAGTCGGCTTAAGGATGTAAATGTAACATGAAATCACGTTTAAAGCTTTATTACAGTAACTGAATAAAATTCTTTATAGTGTGTGTATGCTTTAGAGAATTCAAATATATAAGTGTTTTCAGTTAATGGGTCCACCCTCAGATCCTGAAAAACCAGCTGTGCAGCTGTTGTCATGTTCTTCACACATCCCTCAAAAATAAACTGAATGCAAGTGAACGCACCATGCAGCCTCACCTGGTTCCACTTCTGACCATAACAGCAATATTTGAATATCACTAATTCAAGGTGTGTGTGTGTGTGTGTGTGTGTGTGTGTGTGTGTGTGTGTGTGTGTGTGTGTGTGTGTGTGTGTGTGTGTGTGTGTGTGTGTGTGTCAAGTCAGTTATCAGGTAATCTCTCTAAACAGATCTTTATTTATACACTGTCCTTGGTGATTGCTTGTGACCATATGAAAGCATAAAAGCAGTCCTTCAGAAGCATAATGCACCAAAGACTGAAAAAGAGTCCAGTGTTGTATTTATCCTAAACCGCGTACAGTTCTCAGATAATGAACACAAAAGGTCACAGCTCCGCTTTTATAGTCAGTGATTTATTTTTCTCGAAGATGTTTGCGGAATTGGAAACACAAATTGGAAACAGATGGCAGAGGAGGACTCTGTGACTTTGTTTTGTTGCTGCATCCTGTGAGGATAATGTCACTAGTATTCTAGCTAAAACACCTTAGTCACACTTGTTCCTTCTGACAAGAAACTAACATGCAACAACCACCCTAAAAGCTGATACTACATTACACTGCACTGTGTTATTGTTTACTGGATTATGTACTACATTAAATCTCCATATTAATACACTCAGAATATGACTACAATCACATCATGCGTACACTGCAACATACTTTTAGATATACCGCTCATGTCTTAATTTATTCCTAGAGCTCATGTGCTATAGAAATAAATTAAACCTGACTATTCTATACTTTGCTGACTCTGCTGCTGCTAATCACACCACTCTGTCACTTTGCTTGAGGCAGCATCACACTCTTAGTTCAAGTACAACACTGGTTGGGGTGAGCTGTAGGTGCCTGTAATTCTGTGTTTTGTGTCTAATTGCTCTCGTATAGTTTCCATCTTCTAGTCTTACTTTATAAACATTTGATGATTTATTCTCTTTAAGTTTCTCTATTTATCTTTGTTTATTCGTTCCCTCTGCTGCGGCAGCACCTGAATATGCCCCACGGAGGTCAATAAAGGATTATCTTATCTTAAATGTAGTCAACAGAAGTGCAAAGAAAACCATCCAATAATTTTCTACATAAACTATAAATACATTGTCTTTTGACTCTGCTGGTACAATCCATTCTAACTATAGCTAAATCATAAGATCATGGTGGCGGTTGGTGTTTAAGAGCAGCATGGACCAGCTTTATCTTTAAGGCTTGAATTGATATGGATCATTGACTCAGTGTTGTAATTTTCCAGTTCACAGAATCTTGTATAACCTGCACCAGAAAATAAATCGTACTGAAACCTGACTTTGCTGTCAAGGAATTGAAGGGTGATGAGCAATTTGGGATGTGACATTTTTATTTTCAGTTCAACCTCTAATACTACACTGTATTTTTAAAAGCCCATTCTTCATGGCTGTTTGCTTAGCTGATAATGAGAACAAACTAAAAAAATAACTACCTGCGAAGTGAAATGCTGGTGAATTGATAACTGTTTCCACTCTATCAGCCCCATTGCAACCATCAAGACACCCTCTAGATGACGTTTTCCACACTGAAAGTCGCATTTGTGCGGTGAAATTTTATGTATCGCCTTGTGAATATTGTATTTCAGTTGAGCTCTGTTTCCTGCATGGTTTTCTACTCAGTGCATCTCTATAGTAAAGGCTCACCATGGCCCCTTGTTGTTGCTTAATGTCACATCATGATGTGTTTTTAGCACGAAATGTTTCATGTCTTGAAATCACAAATGTCCTCGAATCGTCTGAGTCTTTTTGACGTTTTCTTTACTAGCTGTCTGTGCAGACGTGACCTAGTTTTATATCGACATTTGATGCTTCATGTATCCTCCACTGATGTAGATTGTAGTAGGATTTCTTGTATCTCATACTGTAGTAAGCTCTAACCCATTTTTTCTTTTTGTGTCTTCTCTACAGTAAGCATGTTTCTCAACACCTTGACGCCCAAGTTTTACGTGGCTCTGACGGGCACTTCCTCCCTCATATCAGGACTCATATTGGTAAGAAACACTTATTTTGGCAACAATAAAAAGAAAAAGGTTAATTCTTAATATGACCTGTTGAAACTAATTATTCTTTGATTTATGTGTGTGTGACTTTTGTCATAACTACAGTACCTACACTTTCTACTGAGCAACTTTCTACTCACACTTTAAGGTTGGGGACTGTGCGCTCTTACATGACATTTATTTATTTGATAGAGACAGCTGAAGAGTGACAGGAAATGTGGGGAGAAAGATGGGGAATGACATGCGGGAAAGGGCCACATAGGTCGGGCTTCGAACCTGAGCCTCCTGGGCAGCGAGCCTTCACATATAGGGCGGCTGCTCTACCGACTGAGCTAAACGCCGCCCTGACATTTTCATTTGTAATGTTAAAAAGCGAAAATTAATTTTCAGAGCCGACTCCCTAGGTGACATAATGAGCCCAGGATGTAATTTGTTGGACTATAATCACAGGTTCAGAGTTCACGAGGAGCTGAAGAGAGAGGAAATCTATACTCGTTTGGTCTCACTTAAGATGAGCTGTGATGATGAGGGGAAAAAAAAAAAAGGCAGCCTCTGGCGCTTTCACTGTGTATCCGCCTGCCTTATCACACCAAGTGCTTTCCAAACTACCAAAAACATATTTCGGGGTGTATTTGTGTGGAATATGGATCAAGATATCTAGAGCTCTCGATCTCTGTGCATTAAACACTCATTTAGCATACAACTGGTGACCAGTGGATCCTGAGCTGCCCTTGAGAAAGAGAAATAAATAAATATAGAAGGCAAACAGTGCAAAAATGTGAACTGCATTTGTATCCTCAGTCTCCAGCTTGGCAAAGGATTCCTTGCCTGCTTACGTCAGTATTCAAAAATAAATAGAAGAAATAGAGAAGCAGTGTAATGGAAATAAAATGTTGGAAAGGCTGTTCCTACTCATGCAGGTATTTTATCTCTCTTTCAAGTTGTTCACAGAGAGACGGCAAACTGTGCAACAGTGTTTGGTCTGCATTCTAAAATAGCTCCTCTCTTAATTAACTCGCTCTCTCTTCCCTGCAGGCTATCGGCCAATATGTGTAGGCTGCTTAGAAAAAGCTGTTGAGCTCCGCACATGCTCTGTGAGATGATTAAGAAACGAGGAAGCCATTTGGTTTCACAGAAGCGACACTGGTCATTTCTCTGTAATTGGAATAGATGTTTATGCACCAATTAGGTGGGTTTCCACTGAAGATAAAATCTAGATAAGCCTCAGCAGAGAGGCCGACAGTGTGACGGCTTCACCAGACGGAAGTCTGCACACTGCTGTAGCTCACGCATTAGTCTCTCAAACTGTTACCATGAATCTTTCTTATATCCGTATGTTTTCCAACCCTTACTTGTCACTTTTCCTGTGTTCTAAGAGCAACATTCTTTCTCCTCACAGTCTTGAGTTCACCACAGCTGGGTGTGCCGAGCTAAAAAGGCAATTTAGTTGTAATTGTTAAAGATACAGGGTTGTGTTCAGTATGTTTTTGTGCTGCTCCACAGCTCCCAGCAAGCTTCATGCATCGTCGAAATTGTTGTGTTTTGGGTCGGGTGATGGGGGTAGATGTCGTGTTTGAAACTAGTGTGTACGAATTTATTTTTAGATTTAGTTTGACAACGCTATTTAAAGGAGAGTGCTGTTCAAAACCCAATACAGGGGCAATACATAAAGGTAAATGGACTGCACTCACACCGTGCGGTGCTTTTAACCTGAGAGCGCAGCAGAACACATACTCACCATGGTGCAGCTGCTGTGCAAGGCATCATCAGGAGTGGTCTGGGGTTCACCATCTTGCTGTGGGACTCTTCAACATGCAGATTATTGGACGGCCCTCTCTGCCATCTGAGTGTGGGTCTCAAACATCATCATGGTCCAGCTAGTCTGCAGATTTTTTCAGTGCAACCCAACAGCAGGTCTCACTGATTAGTTCCTCCTCTCTAGCTGAAGGAGCTAATTGGTAAAATACAGCAGAAGCACTCTCTTGGACCTTTGTGGTACAAGGCTGAGACCCACCGATGCAGTTAATTGCTTGAAGTAGCTTAGTCCACATTGCGATTAAAATTATAAATGTGATAAAAGCAGATGGGGAATAGCAACTAGCTAAGCACAAGTAAAGTCCTTTGGCTGACAAGGTGTTTTTCTCAGGGTTTACTCTCACTCTTGCTGGACTCGAATTACTTAAGAATGAGACAAAATGCTAATGTAAGAGAAGGAAAGAGAAACATATATGTGCGCATCATGAGTCATATGAACTGTTCAATTAAAGTCTGTCTGTCTGTCTGTCTGTCTGTCTTTTTTTTTCTCTCTCTCACACAGATATTTGAGTGGTGGTATTTCAGGAAATATGGGACTTCCTTCATAGAGCAGGTGTCTGTGAGCCACCTGCGCCCCCTGCTGGGCGGAGTGGACAGCAGCTCCCCCAGCAACTCCAACACCAGTAATGGGGAGGCCGATTCCAATCGACAAAGTGTGTCCGGTAAGAGCTGATAGATGGAATATCTACCAGAGACAAAAGAGCGCTTTATAGTGCTGCATGCAGCATCAGTGCAGGAAAAAGAGAGAGAAAAAAAAAACTGCAGCTGATTTTATCAGCAGTGTGGTGGCAGCAGATCAGAACTTCGCCTGTTTTGTTGTCAAACAACAAAACAGAGGTTGGTTTGTTGGTTTGTTGGTCGACATTTCCCATCACTCACACCAGAGGAAATTGAAGTAAAAACATGTTCATATATGGCACAGCTTCAGTTCACGTTCTACCAGCAAGTTGAGGAAAGTCTCCACAACATCAATAAACAGGATTTGAGAAATGTTTCGATGCTGTTATTTTACCTTATCCTACCGTTTTTCACATCAAACAACAGAAAATGAGAACCACACAAACAGAAGAAGAGCATGAACGGATGCTTTAAATGTTAATTCTCTTTGTGGGTCTTGTGATGGTCATCATCATCACCATCTATTTCTTCAATTGCTGCAATGGGCTGGCTCCGAGTCCCTGCTCACTTAAAATGTTCCACTCTAGATCTCATTTCATTGCAGGTCACTGTTGCAGCATTACTGAGAGCCCTTCAGTTGGGTTCTGCTGTGTTGACTTCCAAAAAGAGAACTAAACAGCCAAAATATTGTAAAATGTCAAAGCAATTTTTCAGCCGTGCTGACACAAATCCCACCGGCCTGCTGAAGGCAATGAAAGCATTTCAATGTGTAGTTTTTGGGAAAGGCTTTCACTCTTTTAAAATAATGTTGGGGCTTTATATAAAGACCGGTCTTAACACAGAGACATCAAGAATTGACACTTAATTAGAGAGTATTTATGTGGACACGTGGAAGGTGTGTTTGAGGCGTTTCATCTAGGCGTGTTTTTGTTTGAACGTGTAGCTCCCAGCTGTGACTCAGAAAATATATCTTCACAGAGAGCTGTCACACTGTTCAAAGGGCTGCTCTGCTATGAAGCGGAGAGGATTTGTCTCTCGATGACACATCGATCTCCCCGCTGCTTCAATTAATACAACCTCACAAACTGTGGAATGGTGTCACTTCTTTTCTTTCTTTTTTAGACACATTCTCAAACATGTTTGCAGAGCTTGACAGTAATTGTTACCATTGGCAACCAGTTTGAGAAATTGGCCACCAATTCTTGGCCTTGGGTTGCCATCAGTGGCATCCACTTTTTAACATACAGAAATGGGCAGAGTAAAACATGCATCCAAAATAAATACATTTTTATATTTGTTGTGTTAGTTTAAATATTGCTGCATGTGCGTTGGTGCGTTCACAGGAATCTGTGAAGAACATGACAACAGCTGTAGCTTGTATTTTATGACAATGATACATAAATCATTTTGTGTCACATTGAGCTGACATAACAGCATGGTTTCTTAATTGCTCAAAATATAAGATGACTAAAAATCGCAAGCATATTTTCAGTATGGCAACCAAAAAACTTGGCAACCACTTTTAAAAGTTAGTGTGGAGCCCAGTGTATACTAGCTGTATATATTACCAAGCATACAGTATTAATTAGCCTTAAACTATAAATGAATTAACACCATCGTTAAACAAAATCAATAAAAAGACGAGCGTTACTAAACAGGATGTGCTTTGTGTGCCGATAAAAGTTTTAGGAAGAGATCTGTGCTCACGTGCCGTACTCCACATATACACGTATGTAGTTACACAGTCACATTCAAACCGTCAACCTTGACAGTGCACTTGTTGAACTACAGTAGAGGACATCCAAGAAGTTCAAGTCTGTCCAGCAACATCCTCCACAGTCGCTCTGTGAGCTCTGCTTAGTGCTTCTTGGCGTCCGTTCTACATCAGTGACGCTTTGATCATAGTTAATCCTTTGAATGTGTTTTCACTCCCCCGTGGAAATTCACTCATTTCAAATGAGGAAATGTCTCAGTGCTGAAGATTTCCTCTGGTTCCATTGTGGGTGATAAGAGAAGACATTAATTCTACATATGCATATATTGCACCCAATGCAGCATACATTAAATTACTCTTTTTATAGCATTTTTCTGTACAACTAAAAATCACGATGGGGGCAAACTGAGGGTAAAGTTCAGATGGTAATGATAGACCGTGATGCACATTTCTTTCAAAGCGTCCTGTTGTTGACGTCTTGGTGAAAGCTTGATGCAGCCTGCTTTTGTTTTCAGCCAAACAACTTTGAATTGAAAAGGATTACGTGCGCTGTATTAAATCAACCAGCTACGATTGAGAGAAGAAAGGCAGTCTAATTATTTCGACTGTACTAATCCTCCATTTTCTGTTTTATAATCTGCTCTGTGTAAATCCCAGCATTCAACTCAGAGCTGCACAGTCTAACATATTCTCTTTCTTTGTTACGGCAGAAGGCGAAGACAGTTGAAACAAAAGTCACTTGATTGATTGATTAGTCACAGGTCTGCTCAGATGAAAGACGGCAAGAATTCAATAGATGTGTGGATTGATTCTAATGTGGCTTCACATCTTCATGATATATATTTTCACATTTATTGGCTGAAAGTTTTTTTTTGTCGAGTAAGAAAGTTGGCTATCCTTGGTATGATTTCAACATAACTGTTGCATTTAAAGATTGTGGTGCGTGCTACAGGGATTAATTTATTTACTGAATATTTGTTGATTTAGTTTATCAAGTTTATCATTGCTGGTTGAAGCCTTTAAAATGTTTTTCTCTTTTTTCTTTGGAAATTAAACATTTTTGGGATTTACAAAACAAACCCTTGGATCTTCGTGGGCATTTTTCAATATTTTGTGACATTTTATAAATGAAACAATTAAAGGGATAGTTCTGGTTTTATGAGGTACTTACCTACAGTCAGTGTATGACCTGCTGATGGTAATAGGGCGTCCATAGTTTGGAAAAGACAGGAGGCCTAGCCCAGAAGCTAAGCAATGTTGCACGTGATTTTTATGAGACGGGCAGCCTGCCTAAAAAAAAAAAAGTCAATATGAGTCCAAGTGTACATTTTAATTAGAATATTTTCATTGATCTACCTTGAAGACAGAAACTGAAGCAGTTGTATTTCTCTTTCAAAAGTCACCAGACCAGCAAAGCTTTAAACCAACTTGTCAAAACTCCAAAGTCACACTATAACACAAACAATATGATTTACAGTATGATTTACAGTAATTTTATTTAAGTTTGCGACTTGCTGATTCCCACATTGTACCTGGATTGCGTCTTGTATGCAAATTTTTCTGGCCAACTTTCAGGTTTAAAACTCTACACCACAAGTATGTGACACAGGTTTTCTGTTATACATTCTCCCCCTAGCCAAAGCTGGTGACCCCGATTACATCATCGTGTATCTGAGAACACATTATACAGCAGTTTTTGCAAAGTCGAGCTCCTCATGATAAATGAGTGAGTTCCCATGGTCTGTTAGGAAACACAGCACAAGTCCAGAATATTTGTTGATTTAGTTTATCAAGTTTATCATTGCTGGTTGAAGCCTTTAAAATGTTTTTCTCTTTTTTCATTGGAAATTGAACATTTTTGGGATTTACAAAACAAACCCTGGGATCTTCGTGGGCATTTTTCAATATTTTGTGACATTTTATAAATGAAACAATTAAAGTGATAGTTCTGGTTTTATGAGGTACTTACCTACAGTCAGTGTATGACCTGCTGATGGTAATAGGGCGTCCATAGTTTGGAAAAGACAGGAGGCCTAGCCCAGAAGCTAAGCAATGTTGCATGTGATTTTTATGAGATGGGCAGCCTGCCTAAAAAAAAAAAAGTCAATATGGGTCCAAGTGTACATTTTAATTAGAATATTTTCATTGATCTACCTTGAAGACAGAAACTGAAGCAGTTGTATTTCTCTTTCAAAAGCCACCAGACCAGCAAAGCTTTAAACCAACTTGTCAAAACTCCAAAGTCACACTATAACACAAACAATATGATTTACAGTATGATTTACAGTAATTTTATTTAAGTTTGCGACTTGCTGATTCCCACATTGTACCTGGATTGCGTCTTGTATGCAAATTTTTCTGGCCAACTTTCAGGTTTAAAACTCTACACCACAAGTATGTGACACAGGTTTTCTGTTATACATTCTCCCCCTAGCCAAAGCTGGTGACCCCGATTACATCATCGTGTATCTGAGAACACATTATACAGCAGTTTTTGCAAAGTCGAGCTCCTCATGATAAATGAGTGAGTTCCCATGGTCTGTTAGGAAATACAGCACAAGTCCAGAATTATTTCTGGTACCAACGTTTCATATTGTTAAATCCTGCACTCTGCGTTTGTCTGTTCAGCGCTGTTAGCCAGAACATGAGCGTGTGCCTGTTTTCTGACAGCAGTGAGAGTCTGTGTAGAAGTATGTCTGGTCACTGAGGCCTTTTCCCTGTCGGTGTGCCAGTCGGGGAGCTGCAGGGCGGATGGTAGAATGTGCAGTCGAGCTCTTTGATGTGCTCAGTGTCGACTTTACCCTTGAAACTCACCGTTGTTCTCTCTGTCTCTCTCTTGCAGAATGTAAAGTATGGAGAAATCCGCTGAATTTATTTCGAGGAGCTGAATATAATCGGTAAGTGACAGCAGCTAAGCCACCTGCATCTGGAAAGCCCTCTGCTGGTCGAGGACTTGAGTTTGCCTCCAGGCCTCCACCGTCTCTCTGTCTTGTTCACTCTCCTGTCTCTGATATAGGCCAGTTCTTCTCCTTCTCTTTCTTTTTCACCTCATTCTGTCATCTGTTTGGTGTTTTCTCCTCTGTGACTGTGCATTTTCTGTCTTCTTCCTCATGTTTCATTTATTTTCCCCTCTGACCATCCTGTTTTTCATTCCTCATAAACTACTTCCTCGTCCTTTTTTGTTTTTGTGCTTTCTCTCGCCGACTTTTCCTCTTTCAGATTTCGTTTCTCTCTCTCCCTTATGATTTCTTCTCTTACATTCCTCCTCTTGTCTCTCTCTTTGATGTGTCTACCTGCTGTTCTTCCGTCATCCTCCAATTTTCCATTTCTCATCTTATAATTATCCTGTCATTTTCTTCACCTATCAACCTGCACGCTGAGCTCCAGCTCTTAACTTTGGCCAGTCTCCGTCAAGTACAATTCCCGATAAGTCGGCACAGTCCACTAACAGTTATCCGAGCAAGTAAATCAGCTTGGCTCTTTCATCTCTTCATTGGGATGCTTTCATTTTGTGTTTGGACACTTTATTAGTTGCTAATTATGAATGTGTGTCTGTTCTGGTGTTCAGGTACACGTGGGTAACAGGTCGAGAGCCGCTGACATACTATGACATGAACCTGTCAGCGCAAGACCATCAGACCTTCTTTACCTGCGACTCAGACCACCTCCGGCCTGCTGACGCCAGTAAGCTATTGCACGGTCATGCAAACAGTACATTTTGATGAGTGTGTGTACAGCAGTGTTTGGCTCATTCTTTCATTTGTCAAAAGTACTATTATTTTACTTTCTTTCTTGTATTACCTCTGACTGGTACATTCTCAAGATCTCGCTCAAAGACTCTGTGGAGACATTTGATTCTCCACATAAAAAGTCAAAAATTGTGTTGTGGTGTATCACCGTGAGCTTTGTGTTGTGCTGTTGTAGTGGACGCTTCAGCAGCTTTGAGGGTGTGTTGTTTTTTTTGTTTGTTTTTTACAATGGAAAGAGTAACATTACCACAACCGGCACACCATTTACATTTGACAATCTTTCCCTTTGAATTAAATATTTAAAGATTTAATTCATACTAAATCTGAGTCTTTACCAAATGTTATAACTAACTATAACTAATTAGTTACTTCCACTACACGTTACTAGTGAAAGTAATAAATTACTGCCAATCACTGGTGCTCAGGTGGTGATGTCTGACGTGTTAAATCTGTTTGTTTGGTGGCAGTTATGCAGAAGGCGTGGAGAGAGAGGAACCCACAGGCTCGTATCTCTGCAGCACATGAAGCTCTGGAGCTGGAAGAGTGAGTTCACTTCCTCTTTATTTTCCCTCTCCTCCTCTCGCTCCATCTCTGTTTCACCTCTCTATTGTTTTACAACTGTCTTCGTTGAGGCTAGCAGTTAGGAGTGTTGTCAATTTAAAAAAAAGAACAATTAAAACAAATGTGTCTGGCAAAATCATCTGTGTTAATAAATGTGACAATTAATCTTAATTGTGGCTGATACCCAGTAAAACAGTCAGGCAGTCCTTGGAGAACATGACATGTTAAATTGGAAATGGAGAAATATGGTTCCTGTCAAAATGATTGAAAACACCTCGTCAATATTAAATTTTCCTATTAAAACTTTTTATTCATCCAGAAAACCCAGATTGATTTTTGTCCTCTTTTTTTTTTCACCTCTGACCTGCTTTATATTCATGAAGTTCAGTGTATTCATATATCACTGACCGGCAGTGGAGAAAGCGTTTAACTGGAACTTGTTCAAGGGCACGGGGACACCAGGTTCTTGCCAACGTAATGCAGATTTTCTCTGCTGGTTATCCCAAACCAGGTCATCAAATTGGGATGTGACTGGTACACAAAACTCACAAAACATAGAGGGGTGGTACATCACTTGTTGTCACTGTGATCTAATGTCAAAAACATAATGAAGGGGCATCTTAAATAATTTTTATATTATGTTTTTTGTTTTAAAATGAAGCAGAGTCTTTTCAGTGTGTCAGATTTTGGAGGCTCTATTTACAGAACATGGCAGACATGGAATATAATATCCATAACTGTGTTTTCATTAATGAATCACCTGAAAGTAAGAATCAATATGATTTTGTTGCCTTAGTATAACTTACATGTTCTTTTTTCATGCTAGGGAAGAGAAGGTGAGACGAGGGGGTTGAATTCACCAACTACACTGCTGCCTATCATCAAATCCTTATTATATATTAATTTTTCAGTCATTTTTCAGACGTGAAACTATCCAGTATTTTACACAGAATTGATTGGTGCTCTGGGTACCTGCATCTTTCACAGGGGAGAGCATTGTTTTCATGGCAGTGTGGGTTTATTTTTAGGAGCGCCTGTGACTACAAAGGCAGCGCAGATGAATTGTGGCAGCGTTGTATGTTGCTCTTATCAAGGCCGTGACAGCAGGTTGACTCCGAGGAAAACTTCTTTGATCAGTGCTCTGTGAGATGCCGCTTACAAATACATGAGGAGTAAAAGCTGTTTTGTAGCACAGACATGTCACACTGTGCAGAAATAAAAGAAATAAATAAAGTCATAAATGAAACCATAACAATATGACAAAAAAAAAAATTAGATTCTTGCTCCTCTCCTCTCCTCCTATAGTTGTGCGACAGCATACATCCTGTTGGCAGAGGAAGAGGCTACAACCATCATGGAGGCTGAACGTTTGTTTAAACAGGCGTTAAAAGCTGGAGAGAGCTGCTATCGCCGCAGCCAACAGCTCCAACATCACGGTACACAGTATGAAGCTCAGCACAGTGAGTAATCAACGCTGCTAATAATCAGAATCATTTTTCCATTAGCTTTGAAGAAGAATGTTTTTTAAAATGTCAGACTGCAGCAGGGGAATTTCTTTTCTAAATGTCTGATAAGTAGCTTCAGAGATATAACAGAGAGATAACAGTAGACAATAAAAGTGAACGGTGTGTGTTATACCTTGTGTTTGTGTGTCTCCACCAGGAAGAGACACCAACGTATTGGTGTACATAAAGAGAAGACTGGCCATGTGCTCCAGAAAGCTTGGCCGAACACGAGAAGCAGTTAAAATGATGAGAGATGTAAGTCCATTACACACACACACACACACACACACACACACACACACACAAACAAAAAGACACACAGAAATTTTGAGTTGAATCACCACATTTCATTTTCACGTTCACTCAGATTTCAAGGTTTAATTTTGACAATGTAACTGCATAGTTATGACCCAAAGCTCTTGTCTGCTGACTGTGCATGTGTCGCCCCCTGTCCGGTATTACATGTAACAACAGTTGTGTGTTTTCCAGTTAATGAAGGAGTTCCCTCTCCTCAGTATGTTCAACATCCACGAGAACCTGCTGGAGTCGCTACTAGAGCTCCAGAACTACGCCGACGTGCAGGCCGTTCTGGCCAAGTACGATGGTGAGACACAGACACAGACACAGACACACACACACACACACACACACACACACACACACACACACACACACACACACAGTTTAATGCTTTATTGTCATATAAATGTGATGTGTTGTCATGATACAAAACCACACCCAAGGGTGTTGGTACAATAGCATCGCTTACTGCCAATGATTATAGGGACAAAGTTTGTTACTTAACGAGTAATTGAACTCTTTTTGAGTAAATATGTGTACATTCACCTCATTACAATATGAATTAGAAGTCTGTGTTCATTTTTCTTGAGGAGATTTTGTTCTTTAGACCTCCCAAAATCTGAAGCTGACATTATACTTCATTCATGAATGACTGTCTATCAAGGGCCTCAAATGTTAATATTAAATAAATTAAATTATTAATTATTATTAAATTAAATATTAATGCTTTCCCATTTAATGGTACACTATTTTTAATGTAATCATGTAGACCTGCTATAGATTGTAGCAGCAAAATAGTTCTTAAATATGACAATGAATTGTGTAAAATGTTCATGTAATGTCCTGGATTTCCTCTGCACACAAATAATCAAAACACTGTGTACCAAGTAGAGCTGAAACAATTAGCTGATTAATCTATTAGTCAATTGGAAATTAATCAGAAAATCAAAACAGTACATTTTTTTCTTCATTCAGTCATTTTTCAAGCGTAAATGCCAAACATGTCCTATTTCCTGTGTGATGGTCAGTCTTATCTTTGGGTTTTGGACTGCTGGTCAGACAAAACAAGCAAAAGAAAAACAACATCGCTTTAGTTTTAGGTTATGCGTGATGGGGATATATCTACAGTGGTCGTGAGAGCTCAGCACACTATAGTAGTGAAACATCAGGTATGAACTGATAAAACACCTCCATCACGTCTGCAACACAGAGGAAAAGAAAGTGAGAAAACAACCCAAGTACATGAAATGCTGCAAGTAGCACAGACAAGTGACGCACACGGCTGGGACTGTGATAGTTATTTGAAAGTGATGTTAAAAATGTAAGTTTGGTGGTACAAGTGTTTCCCAGTCATATCTGAGCGTGTGCACCTGTTCTACTTTGTGCAGCTTGAAGCGTTTCTGTGTTTGGTTATGTTTTCTCCATATTTCTAAATGCTGTGCCTCCATGTGACCTTCATACACAAATAAGACCATTGGCGAGGCTTTTTCCATATGCCGGATTAGGTCTTATTCCCCATGAAACAAACAAAATGAGGAGGTGGACTCATTTACAACTTTGTCCACAGAATGCTCTTTGCTGCTTTCATTAGTTTGTGTTTTGTTTATTTGCATGTATTTTTTTTAAAGTTATTTTAAACTCTCAGGGCTACCGTCTTTATGTTCTGACCAGACAATGAAGCTGTAATATGGGATTCATTTTTAAAAAGTAGATTCTGTAGTCGACACACACACACTTAACTAGTGGATAAGTGGGGGAAAAAAAGACTTGATAACAAAACAGCGCCAAAGCTTTGAAACCTAAGCTCATTATCTTCATTCACAAACGCCTCTGGGCGGCTGCACTGTTATTAAACGCAGTCCCCCGCCCCTTTCTAACTATCACCTGTAATTCCAAACTTCTGCTGTGTTCACTAAACACCCTCTGTCCATGTCTGCTTTGTGTCTCCACAGATATTAGCTTACCTAAATCTGCAACAATATGCTACACAGCAGCCTTGCTCAAAGCCAGGGCGGTATCGGACAAGTGAGTATCTCTTTTCATCGTCCACAATGCTCATACAAGGGCTCGACATACTTGCTCTGCTATTTAAGAGTTTAAAATAGAGCTGAAAACAGCCCGGGGAGCTGGTTAGTGTGAGTGAGAGAATAGGGCTGAGCGCTGGTGTAGTAACAGCGGGTTAGCGGTAATTGTGCTCTTTGGTACAGGGCCGCCTTGAGGGTTGATCAGTGAGACGTGAGTGTTTCTGTCTCGCCAGAGGTACAGATGATAAAGCATAATACAACATGCTGGTGGTGCACAGATAAAAGCCTACAGTACCCATGAATACATGCACGTACATGCACACAGAGTGCTTCTATTTCATGTTTGATTGTTTTTTTGCCTTTTTAGTGTCAAAATTGCTCTCATCTCCGAATCTGCTTCCTGTTCACTGTTCAGTCTATGATTTTCTATTCAAATTCATCCTATAAAAGAAGAAACATCACACTATTAGTCATGTACTGGAGTATTCTCCTGCTCGGCTGTCACATGTATGTTAATCTGAGTACACCCAAGTGTACCCTCACTTCATCTTTTCTGTGATGTTCTTACACACAGCAGCTAGTCAGTGACAAGTGTGTAGCCAGGATTTCAGCGTCTTTACTCGTCACTATGGGACTAATTTTCAGAAACACTTTGATCATATAGTGACGAGAAATCCCAAGTCAGATTACTGACTGTGTGTGTGTGTGTGTGTGTGTGTGTGTGTGTGTGTGTTGTGTGTGCAGATTCTCTCCAGAGGCAGCATCCAGACGAGGGCTGAGCACAGCAGAGATGAACGCAGTAGAAGCCATCCACAGAGCGGTGGAGTTCAACCCTCACGTCCCCAAAGTGAGGCTCGGACGAACGCTGCAGACACCACATGCATGCTGACGTCGTACTGTGATCACGCGCTCACCGTGTAACGCAGCTACCAGCCAGACAAAGTGTCCAGCTGTGTGACGAGTTAAACAAAGCTGATAATAATTTTCCCCTGGGATTATTAAAGTATTTCTGCTTCTGATAATAATAATGCTGATGAATGTTTTAGGCTTTAATTAATGCTGCGAGACACAATAAAACATGATAAAATAAGCTGTAGCCAAAGAAAATCTTGGTCGCCTCTACCTACTTTTCGACAGATGAGTTAGTTCATAGAGTGAAAACACATCCTCTCTGCCTAAA
The DNA here is from genome assembly GCF_000972845.2 of Larimichthys crocea. NCBI lineage: Eukaryota > Metazoa > Chordata > Actinopteri > Sciaenidae > Larimichthys > Larimichthys crocea. The sequence continues at coordinate 21,143,929 of NC_040020.1, read as the reverse complement.
CTGTCCACAGTGCACTGAACACACTGAAGCAAATGAATCCCTGCAGTTTGACTCTATTGAGTTCATTTACGTACAGCAATTACACACACACCATGTCACATAAGCCGTCCTCTGAGCTGCTCTCTTCTGTCACACACACACCGAACGAGATCATAGAGCAAAACAGGCTTCTGTAAAATATCAAAGCTAACGCAGTAAGAAAGCACTGTGTCTCTCAGTATTACAACATCCAACCAAGCTCCAACCAAGTTCAACTCTACATCATTATACATATGGATTATGGATTAAAAAGAACTTTTCTCCTCATGAAATTAGCACCATCGATTGTCCAACTCATAAGATTTTGGTCAGATGAGTATATCGAGGTGTCTGCCCTCGTCTGCTGGTGGCTTTTTAAGAACACTGAGCTAAAGCATGAGGGCAGTGCAGCATTGTTGACAAACTCCATTATCAGTATTAATGCAGCAGAAATTCATAATTTCATGATACATTATTAGTGTGAATGTGATCATAAAGAAAAAAAACAAATCTTTTCTGCACTCGTCTAACATTTGTGTCAAATTCCGATTTGCTGCCATCACTTAATCCTGTTCATTGTCTGTCTTTGTCCTCCTCCTCCTCAGTATCTGCTGGAGATGAAGAGTCTGATTCTTCCTCCAGAACACATCCTGAAGAGAGGAGACAGCGAGGCCATCGCCTACGCCTTCTTTCACCTGCAGCACTGGAAAAGGGTAGAGGGGGCGCTCAACCTCCTGCACTGCACCTGGGAGGGCAGTGAGTACACGCGCACACTCACACACACACACACACACACACACACACACACACACACACACTGTATTGGTCATTAGATATCTCAAGGTCTCATTCCAAATAGAAATACTATGAAACGACTGTCTGCATGAAAACATTCTGTGTGTGTGTGTTTGCAGCATTCAGAATGATCCCATATCCTCTGGAGAAGGGTCACCTGTTCTATCCCTACCCCATCTGCACAGAGACAGCCGACAGAGAGCTGCTACCCAGTAAGAGACGCCCTGACACACACACACACACACACCTACAGTGTGTATTTTGTCGTAGAAGCTTCAGGTTGTTGTTCTTTTGTGGGAAAACTGTGATTATCGTCCATATCAATGAAGCTGACGGTGACCTGGTGTTTTCATTTGGAATAATTCTTCTCGTTTGAAAGCCTGGCACACAAACTGAGCGCTTACATTTTTCATTAACAATTATGATGAAGAGACAAATTCCTTAACAGAGCGCTGATGTTTGTGTGGATGATTGTGAGCTGATGCAGAGTGTGTGTGTGTGTGTGTGTGTGTGTGTGTGTGGGTGTGTGTGTGTGTGTGTGTGTGTGTCGTCCTGCTGTCTGCTCAGCAGCTCGTCTGTCTTCACACACAAACCTTCACTTGATTAAGTTGGCCTCTAGCCACCAGCAGCAGCACACTGTGCTGTGTGGTTGTGTGTGTGTATGGTTGTATGTATGTGTGTGTGTTGCTGGGTGGATGTATGTACACACACTGTACATTACATCCCGTTACTGCTGCTCAAACCCTGAAGTTGCACTGACGTTCATGTCTGAAAAGATCAAATTGGGGTTTGAACTAATTCTACCAGCCTCATTAAACAAGATGACACATGAACGAGAGCAGCTCTGCAGCAGCAGTGTGCTTCACGTCTTTATATGTGAGCCTGTATAGAGCTGTATATGTTAGCAGTAACCTGGTCAGACATGTGACACCACAGAGGAAGAGTTTAGGAGTGAAGCTGCATCAACCTGAAGTTTGAATAGTTCACTCTTTTTAAAGTATGAATAGATGACTTAATGTTTGAACTTATTATAGAGTAAATGTTGATTGCACTGTGTAATGGCTGTAGAACAGTAACACTGCTTTCACTGTTCAGTATCAGCCTACTACAGTCACCTTCATTCACGTAGCAAATATACATGCATAATTAGTGAGGAGTTAAAACGTGACATCAAGTCAGTAAGTGGAGGTAAAATAAACGGGTTGAAAATACTGTGATCACGGCTGCAGATGGAAAGTATCAGGAAGAGAAGTGCAGATCAGAGTCTGTTGCTGAGTAAGGTCAACCTATGCTGCTGTATTTAATGTCAGCTCTGACAGAGGTAACTTGGAGACACTAATATTTTCTGATGGTACACGGTGTAAAAAGTTTGACAAACACTGGACGAACGAAGGAAAACTCCAACTCTGTTATTACAGCACCTTTCATCTGATCACAACGTACCTCTTCAGTTAGTGTGCAGCTTCCTTCTCTCTTATTTCCAAAGTGATTTTGGTCATTTCTTCAGCTTCTTTTTTTTTACCACTTCAAAACGCTGGGGGGAAAGTTAAAAACTCGATGTGTCGATGGTCAGCCCACGTTCTATTCAGGAGGTGTATTCAAATTGGTATGTATTGATGTGATGTTAATGTTTTGCTCTAAAGTAACATTGTGTGTGTGTGTGTGTGTGTCTGTGTGTGTCCGTGTCCCACGTGGAAGCAGTGTTTCACGAGGTGTCAGTCTACCCTAAGAAGGAGCTGCCCTTCTTCATCCTCTTCACAGCCGGTCTCTGCTCCTTCACCGCCATGTTGGCTCTGCTCACACACCAGTTCCCAGAACTCATGGGAGTGTTTGCTAAAGCTGTGAGTACACACACACACACGCAGAGTAACTTCGGACAGTTTTAAGCAAATTGAAAATGTGGAACTTTTGCTGCAGGATAAGGCAGAAAGTTTGACCTTTTCTATCACATGGAACTTTGCTCCACTTTGACGTTGACGACGGGGGATCTTAAAAGTTAATGGCTTCATTTCCATAAAAATCTGCTGCGTGGAATAAAATATGTGGTGACCCCCCCTCCCATCAGACGGTTTTCGTGTGCCACCCTTAGGTCAAAGTGTCCGTCATGACCTAACGGGCAGATTGCTGTGGAAGCTGCTCCACAGAGGTGAAGCTCATTTCATTTTAATGACGGCGTGACCATAAACATTGTGTTTTCACCCCCTCTTCTATCCTGGTCCTTTGTGAACTCTGTTGCGTATTTTTAACTTCTATTTGACGCCCTTCAGCTTGATTTGTTTAATTTGCTGCCTCGGTGCTTTTATTATTGTTGCTTTAATCTCGCTGCTCTGCGTCTCCCCCCGTGGCTTCACACCAGCAGATAACCTCGCCCCAGAGGAACCTTTTATTAATGATTAGAAGCTTTGGTCATTAATTTCTACTGAACCCGCTGAGGTTGAGCGTCCCCTTCCAGCCTCCGTCAGCCTTCCCTCCTGTATTCACAGCAGCCAGTGGAGGGTGCTGCCTCCTCCACTCCACCCCTCCCTGCAGCCTGCAGCGCTGTGCTGCTCACCTGGAATGCGGCTGAGCTCATCTCCTCCCCTCGATGTGACGCTATCAGCAGATACCATCTACCTGCTGAGCGCTCCGGCCCTGCACACACACACGCAAAGAAACCATTTTACACAGAACATATCAAAGATTTCATGTGTGGCTGTAGTTCAGGCCGTCATCCACTAACCCTTTAACATCACATGTTTGATATTTAAACTCTGCATGATTACGTCACTGCTTTCTGAGCAGGACCACATCAACTAACGACAGAGACAAGTTTACAAGGAGACAAAGCAGGTGACGTGTTGCCGAGCAACACTGTTATTGACAGATATTAAAGGTCTCACCTCGAGGTCTCGCTGAAGAATAGAAACCTCGTCGTGTCATCCAGACTGCAGCCTGCTGCTTGTCTGTGTTTACACCTGCTTCCCCATGAGATCACACAAGGTGGTGCATCAGTGCATTGCTTCATCCTAATAACATCCTGTAGTCTCTGCTGTGCAGTTATTAAAATCTTGTAGGGCGTTTGTTTGAGATTACTCGTTTAGTCACTCTCCTGTTAGCTTTACTGCATCTGCAAGTGTGCCACATGTTACAGCTGTAATATTCCCGGCACTTTACTTCATGTCGCCCCAGCAGAGCTCCGTCCAACTTTAAAGCCAGTCACTGAACAAACTGTGGATCAGAAGGAGTTCACGTCACACTGACACCCTGATCCACTTCATGAGGTCGGTTCCGACGCAGATCTGGCGTACCGGCGTGCTGCGTCCCGACTTTTTGGTCTCTCACACACTTCAAACACATGGAACACACACCTTTACTTTGATGTGCTCTTTGAAGCTGGAACAGAGATACGATGTGTGAGGCCGACGTCGATGACCAGGCAGATACATGCAGGTGGAGAGCAGATAGACTCTTCTTTCTCTCTCCTCAGACCCTGTCATGGTTTTTATCTGCCATCTGACAAAGTGGAAACCTCTATGACCCACCACTGCTCTGGTGGAGCCCCTATTACCCCCCCAACACCCCTTCCTCTTCACCTCCTCTTCACCGGTTGTTGCCAAAACACACCTGAGGACGAGGCCCGACAGCGAGCTGCTCTGAGCTCACAGGCAGCGCCGCTGCAGTCAGGCATGAAGAGGAAATGTAGATTTGATGGAAACCAACGTTCCCTTCAGAGCTTCATCAGCAGATGGAGTTTGATCTGTTTTTCTGTTGGCACCAACCACGTCATTTAGCATGCTGGGCTAAATAATGTTGGCCTTGTTGTTTTCTAAGGCGTCCCTCGACCTCTCACCTTAAGGTATCTGAATATACGTTGGTTCTATGGAAACAAGCCTGCCCTTTATACATGTTCCATCATTCAGGTCTTTGGTCTTAATGTGGTGTGTTGAGGGGAAATATTTTCAAGTGGTCAAAAAAGGTTTTCACCAAATCTTTAGACAACACAACTCAAACTGCAACAACTTACGAGACATAATAGAACGTACACTTTTCTCATAATGTGCTCAGCCCTCATACACTGTACACTTTGAATATTTGAATAGGCAGCTAAACAAAACAATGTTTATTACAGTTTATGGCTGGAAAAAGTTGTGGCACAGTGCTGAGCTTGACCTTGATGTATGCCACTTTGTATATACTGTTAGCCTGCTGTCTCCCCCTGGAGTGGAAGAGGTTAATTACTTCATTTTCAAATAATAAACAACTTATTCAAACGATAGTATTTTCTAATGGAAGAGTCATGAAGTGTTTAGTAACGAGTGACACAGAGTGAAGATGTTGGTTCATCCGTCAAACGTGTCGTTTCATTAGTTTTTTCTTTGTCTCGCTGCAGTTTCTCAGCACGCTGTTTGCTCCTCTGAACTTCATCATGGAGAAGGTGGAGAGCATCCTGCCGTCCAGCCTCTGGCACCAACTCACCCGCATCTGACCCCCGACCCGACCGGACCAGAATCAGACCCAGGACCAGGAGCTGACCTCCATCCAGACAGAAACAGCTGAACTGAAATCCAGAACGCTGCATTGGACTGGACTGACACACCTTTGTGCCAAGATTACCGAGTTCAAACCAAACTGAGAACAGACGAGGACGACGGGAGGAGGCATGAAACAAAAAGGCAAAACAATGGATCCAGAATTGGTTTTGACTTTATTTGATATGTTTGCATTTTTTGGGTTTTCAATCATTTAAAGCTGTTCTTTTGTTGTACAAAAAGAGGTGATCAGTTGCCATCATTAAAAAACGTGAGAAGACAAAAAAATACAATAAAGGACTTTTTGTGTATTGCTGCAAGACGGCTTCTTCCCGCCATTTTGATTCAGTTTCACTGCCTCGATCAGAGTGAAGTCTGAACACAGCCGAGCTTCCTGTGGAGCCACTCGACTCTAAAAGTGGATGTTGAAGCAGCAGCCTGGTAGGTTTTTACTGTTTGTGAGGACTCCTGTGTTTACATCTCTCTACAGGGAGAAGAAGTGTTACCTGCATCCACCAGGTGCTTTTGTCTCAAGTGTTGCCGAGGGGAAAGAGGATCTTTAATTTAAAAAAACAAATGAAATATGATTGAAGGAGCAAAGATTTTTAGATTTTAAGCCTGTTTACTACAACACGTATACTTTACCACGGCTACTTTTTCTGCTGTTGGTTTTCAGATGTGTGTTTGCAGGGTTGGGTCAGAACACATTTCTAAATGTTAGAGTACAAAGTACAGCATTTTTTTTTGGAATTAGGAATGTAATCTATTGGACTACAGAAAAACTAATCTGATTACTTTAAAATTTTTGAATGTTTTGTGTGTACAGACTTTCTTGTGCTGCTGCTTGAACCTTCCATCTTGACTCAACGGTGTTGTGGTCCACCACAAAGAGGAGCGCTTGTTTTAAATCAAGTGATCCTTGACAATTTAACTGTAGTCTAATTAGAGCTAACTATAGTTGCACATGCTCCATTACTACCCAACCCTGCTGATGATATGAGAACCTGAGCAGACTGAAACAAACGGTGAACTCGGTCTGGACTGGTGTGAGCTGATGCACTCTTTACAAATGAATCTTGAACTGAATCACATGATGTCATCTTGGCAAACATTAATGACTTCACTTCACGTTCAAGTTTTTAACAGTTTTCCATGCCACACAGAAATGAATAGAAAACTGTCTGCATGGAAATGCATCCAAACATCTAAGACTGTCAAAGTATACGTGATTTGTAGGTGGAGAGCTCAGCCATGAGAACACACGTTTGGTTCTTTTTAACGGGATTTGAAGTGGTAATGATAAAATATTCCTCACTCATTTATCAGTTCCGGGAACATCACTAAATATGTCAACAGGAAACAACGTCGTTTACCTGTTGAACATCTTAACCCGGTGAGTATAAGTAATATTAAAACCAAGTCTGCAGTCAAACTAGTGTGATCTGAAGGTTCACTACTGTCCTGTGATTGGCTTGCATGGCAGGAGGAAGTGAGGCGTGTTAAGACTATTGGTTACAGATACACTATACATCTGATTTGAATTTACACAACCACATGTTTACAGAAAAACAAAGTGCTGTCTGGATTAACTTGCAGACAGCTGGAACGCGTGTTTAAATACGGATGCAGTTTGTGACAGTGAGTGATTTATTTTAGTGTGTGCACTTGTACAGGTTATAGTTTCATGTCAGGTAAGTTGGTTACAGACTCTGGGTCAGTGATCTTTTTCAGGCGGGACTTCACAAACACACTTGAGGGTAAATAAATACAGTGGAACAGCTTTGTATGACGTGACAGCAGGTTGGAACAGCGATTGAACTGTGAACTGAATGTTTTCAGACTGGTCTTCAGGCTGCAGTGTTCCTTCAAAGTCAGATTGCCTCCAGTTCCATCGAGCGCACAGTGACTGAGTGAGCGTGTTTACATGCACAGAATAGGACAGGCTCATCCCAAATCACAAAGCCATGTAACACCATGGGAGTGTATTCATTTATTAATTTAGAGGATTTTATGAGAAACTATTTAGACAAGTGGATTAAAGCAGAGAAAAGCCAAAGCAGAGCCACCATGTGTGCCGACGAAGACGTTAATGTCGCCACCTACAGGCAAAGAAAGGAACAGCTGCTGCAATTTCAACATGGTTTCATTTGTTTGAGCTGATTTTCAGTCAGTTATTCATCTCATGCAGTCAATCATTACAGCTCTCTCCACTCTGAGGAGTGTTACATGTAAATGAAAACAAATAATATACAATGTGTAACAATCATGTGCGGTTGAGCTGCTCCATTTCTCTAAATGTCGAGGAAAGAGGCTTCACTTCTTCCTTTCTTTTAGCATCCATCGCCGTGTACACAACACCGTTAAAACGGATGTTAAAATACACTATTCAGCTACAGACAGTTTACACAGAAGCCATTATTGCAAACATTAGACCATTCATTGACCTCGTTTTACTATTTTCATGTCATGATTAGGACATAACTAATCATGGACATCTGTGAACGCTACAGCGTATTCTAAAACACATTCCAGCAATCTCATATTTTAAAGTTTGCAACATTTTGACATTAAAGTGAATTTAAGTTCATTTTAAAATAATATTTTAGATTCCTCCACGTACTAGAGGAAGCTTGAGTCACATAAACATGTAGCCTTAGCAAAGTCCTCAGCTCTGCCTCACGTCTTTCTCAAGACGCTTTCCATCGAGGTCAAGGAAGTGTTAAGAAAAATATATATGAAGTCATTATTTTTGATTTTTCATCAACATAGACATCATGTTCAGGTGACGATAGTTAAGACTGCAGCAGTTGTTGGTTGTTTTCCTGTAGGAGGCGACATCTGCAGGTCTGATTGGTGCTTTAACTTGCCTGTAGGTGGTGCAGTTTAGCGTCCGGCTTGTTAAGGGGCTCCATGTGGAGAATTGTTTGGATTTTGCATTGAACGATGCCAAAGAATAAAGAATTTTTCTTTATAGATACAAATTTCTCAACTCAGGTTTTAGCTAATCTGAGTAAAGCATGTAATCATACTCACTGAACTCAACAGGAAGCCTCAAACCAGCAGACAGTCCAAATTTAAATCATACAGATGCTGATTTTACAGTGATGTTTGTTATGAATGGGACACTATGACAAAAACATCCTACAGTCATCAAAATAAAATCTGTCAAACAGACTTACAGTCCCCGGTGACTGGCTTATGTTCAGAGCGTTTAAGTTCTGCTTTGCATTAAATGGAACCAGGTACTCTCTCTGCCTGTTGGGAGATTTGACAACACAACACTACAATAGATTATATAACTTAAGATATATTTTCAGTGTATTTTTGTTCAGACCTCTGTACCTCCAAACCACAGTCAGTCATCAGGATCTGTCTCTGATGTGGGCTCAGCAGGAGCCCAAAGTGGCTTTTAAGATCACAAACTGGAGGAGATGTCTGCCCGGAGAGAACTTTTTACAACTGATTAAGCAAGTCAGCCTTTGAGAACAAGGTTTCGCTGTAGAAAGTAGTTGTGGCATGAACTAGTTTGTTGACTGATATATTTTTGTTTAAATAAACGTACAGCTTGTTACTCATTTAGCCTGTGACGTGCTGATGAAAGCTTTTCCATTTCCTGCTTTAACCATGGAAGCTCGTTCAGAAACATCCTCTAGCAGACAGAAGTGATTCTTGTTTGGAATAAACAGGAGAGGAGTTGAGTAATTAGCATGAGCAGCAAAGAAAAGAGTGCCTTCTACAGATAGGCAGACTCCCTACTGTTTGATTGACAGGTGATCTTTGAGAAGTTCAGTGAACTGAGGGCTGAGCCCAGAGGATGGAGGTGAATATCCTCACAGCTTGATGGCAGATGAGGAATCTGCAGCCCAGCACAAAAGCAGTAGTTTTTACACGGTGGCCAGTGCGACTTGCTGGTTTTCCTATGAGCGCTCAGTAGTGTTCAGTCACGTCTGGCCCTTACAGGTGTGCACGTCGACCTGCTGGTGGCAGTCTCGGCAGTGCACGGCGCAGCACCAGTGGAACTTGCACTCGCACTTGGTGGTGCGGCTGACCCGTGACGTGTCGTAGCCTCGACCGCAGCACATCACCTCGCAGCTGTCGACACCGCGAGACGTCCGGTTGCATACTCGCCCTCCCGTTCCCATCGACCCTGAGCAGAGAGAGAGAGAGAGAGAGAAAAGGTCAGCGAGGTTTTTACTGACACCTTGCAAAACACAGGAGTTGCTGGTAACTAATGTTAGTTTGGTGCCTCATGATTCACTGCAAATGTTCTGGAAAACTTTTTGCAGCACAAAAACACAATTTGGGGCCAATATGCAAAGGACTCTACTGGGATCTTCATTTTACCTCATAACATCAAAGTTCCCCTTTAAAAATCCAAAACAACAGTCCTAACATAACGTCACTGGACATTTTGAAGTTGGTTTTTCAGAAAAACGTATCAAAATTTACACACACAATAATCATTTTTTTAGTATTAATTATTTAAAATCTATTTGAGCGTTGTGTTACTGCACATCACAACCCCATCTTATCTTTCACACTGCATGGTGCCAAAACCTTCTACATCTGTCTTGTAAAAATCTGAACAATCTGTTGGGTTTCTTTCAGTAGTAAACTGGACATAATGAGAACTATGAGCTTCATCCATAAACTATGTTCTTCCCTTTGTTGTGTGAGTTTGACAGAGGGTGAACTTAATTGCTTCTTGGAGTTGAATCATTTGACTGCAGCAGTTCATTTTCCACTGAATAAACAGGTTTATTCTCTAAATGCAAAAACACATTTCAGGGGTTTCCTTCCAAAATGAGATTTCCTGGTGACACCTACACTGACACTTATTCCAGGCTGACAAAGGTGTGAAGCATCATGGGAAATCACTCAGGATATAAGACACTCCACCGATAAGTGCCCCTTTAACACTGCTGCTCCGATGTGGAATGAGGATGTGACTCGGTGGGTGGATCTGCCACAGTATGGCCAATCGGGATAGTTTTATTGGTAATTAAGAGCCAATGGGAGCGCAGTACAAAGCTGGCACTACACTTCAGATAAGACAGAGGGGTTTGTAGGTGAGTAAGATGATGAACGCTGGATGGAGGAGAGATGAGAGATTGATGATAGGAGCCGTCAGCCTGCACTCCCACTCTTCATCAGCTGTTCATTTGAGAGGAGACATCCATCGCACACACACACACACACACACACACTCTCCTCAGTCTGGCCACACTGATCGTGTGTGGGGGTGTGCAGACTGCAGACTACCATAAACACACTGAATACGTACTTCATAGCACTCCACTTCAAATAACTTGTTTTACTGCGATATCTACAGAAAAACGGATATTTTAAAGTACGAGCATATTTGATCGTGATCTCGTGTCAGTAGAATCTGTCAGCGATCGCTTCAAACTACCTGCTGACACACCATCAGACTTTTTCCAGCGCCAGTCAGCCACTTTCATCGGCTGATATTAAATATGAGCAGCATCACAGCCAGCAGAGAGTGTCTGCTGATAACGTTTGAGATGAGAAACCACATCAGAAACTTCACGCGTTTTTATCTCGGCGATGGTGACAAGATAGTTTGGGCTATCATGTTGGGATTTCCAGATAATTATTCTTTTATCTCAGAGAAAACAAACCTTGTTATGTCGAGCTGAAGACAGAATCATTGCACGATTACGACGGCAATAAAGCTCAGTCTCAACAACAAGTGACTCCCTGTGGAGCTTCACGACTTCACAGTGACACTGTCCTGCAGCTGCAGAGCAGTGAAATGTCACCATGAAGGCAAAACACAAAAAATATGTACATAACATGAACGATTGTTCAACGGACGCCAGCATGTGACAGAGAGGAAAGTCTGTTCTTGAATCTGTTCTTGAATTATTAAACTGTTTTGTCACATTAATAATTGAGTGAGCACAACTGAGCAGAACATTTTTACATTTGTTCAGAGCTGATAAATCATGATAATAATTGATTCCAAAAATGACATTAAAGCTGACAAATTATTGGTCTGCAGAATAATTACTAAATTTGAATTCTTGTGCAAAATGTTTTGTAGGCTTTATGTTTTATGAAATTTTAACAATGATGTTAAAAAAACAAGTCAGTTGTGGAATATTACATCATCCATCTTTGTTCATTACCCTCAGGTGTGAATAAACCATTATAATATTATTATAATCTATTATATATGTATCGGTTTATCGCATTGGCTGACAAATAGTCTGCATTATGCATCGCTGCGTTTTAGCGTTTTCAGCCTGTCTGTGCAGAACAGTCATGACACGCTGTGCTGTGTCAGCAGAGATTACACTCAGTGCGTTCTAATGCTGACTGTGAGAAGACCACGCCTCATTACAATCATCATAATTCAGCCAAATGGTTTTCTTATGACATCACCAGACACAGAGACGTGTACCAAGCTAATGGACAGCAGCAAACTGTGGGCTTCAACAAAGTATAGTGATTGGTCAAACACACATTTCAGCCATTTGAGCATTAAGTTAGTTATTTTAGTTAGTTTAGTATATTATTAGTTCATTGTGTTTCTCTTTGTTAGACAGTGAAGAGCTGACAGATGAAGACAAAGCTGGGAGATTTCATAAAACATGGTCCCGAGCTGGACCTGAACCAAGGATGTCACAGTTACACCCCGATCAACGACAATCAGCTCCAGTCATTTATCGGAACTGAAAAACTGGTCAAAGCTTTGCTTGTTTGAACTTTTTGGAAATACAAAATTGAATCTCTTTGGATTGTGGACTGTTGTTTGAACAAAACATATTAACTTAAGACACGTGATGGGTAATTTGATATTTCATGGATCAATGAATGAATCAACTAGAATGAATTGAAAGGTCTTGACTGATCAAAAACTAAAGACCACAGCACTAAGCCTGCAGTCTGCACTGGTTGGATCTAATCTTGAAGATTTGAATCTTAAATCTGAGAACTTGATGAAACCCGCCCTGAAGCTGCTGTGGTGCAGATGTTCTGTGCAGGCGTGACTGACTGTTACTGTCTGACTGTGAAGCACAAGTGTTACTGAAGAAGAACATGTGTGTCTCCTGTATAAATAAAGGTTTAGAAAAAATGATGCGCTGGCTTCAAGTACCATCTCGAACATTGTTCTGGAATTTGCTCATGTTTACATTCTGCTTCGCTCTGCGAGCACACTGTCTGTGCGCCATTCCATCGCCAGGTAATATGTCTTGACATGACCTGAAGCCCCGCCCCTCCTTGGCAGCATGCCTGCCCGTTATCCGCGGTATGCTGCCCCGTTAGGGATGACATCACGGCCAGAGTCTTCCTCACAGTCTTCGCTCTCTGCTTATTGAATTAAGATGAGGGGGCGCCGAGAGATGAGTTTAGCACCTGAGCCTCGCCGGGGCCAAGGGAAATTGATTTCACACTTTATAGAGGCACAGAGGGGCTGTCTCACTATCTCTGTGGGCTCTGAGCCTGTGTGTGTGTGTGTGTGTGTGTGTGTCCATCTATCTGTGAGAATGGATTCAGTCTGTGTGTTTCCAGAATGATTGAGGGTGAGTTTGCATGTCTTTGAGAGGTTTTTCAGTGTGTGTGTGTGTGATGTGAGAAAGAACAAGAGTGAATAACTCAAAGTGTGTGTTTCAAGAATGATTGTGCTTCGTGTGTTTGTGTGTGTGTGTGTGTGTGTAAAAGAGAGAGCGGGTGATTCAATGTACAGTAGGTGTCATGATTGAGGGTTAGTTTGCATGCCTGTCTCTCTCTGTGTCCCAGAGGAGTTGCGGGGGAGCGAGTTAAGTTCTCATGAGAGGCTCAGAGTGATCACTGTGTGTGTGTTCGTGTGTTACCTCACCCCGCTTACATGTACACAGCACATGAAGCCCTCATGTCCGCTGTGAAGCCTCTACTTGTTCCCAAAAGGGGGCCCAGGACCTCCAGAGGTCCATCAGGATGTTAGAGGGATTGCAGTAGGATTTAGGGAGCTCAGTGAGGCAGTGTTCACACAATGCTGATTATTTTCTTTATTGTATCATTAATCGTTTGGTCTCATAGGGCTGCATGATATGGTAAGAAAAATATATTTTTGCAATTATTTTGGCAGATATTGCAATAATTTGCGATTAGTGGGAATGATCGTTTTTGCACTGCATTGTAGATTGTGATGATAGATCACGATGATGGGACATTTGTTGAGGTTGATACCAAAGAAACTGTATAAATGAATAACTGTATTAATAAATGTCAACGTGTCCTTTGCTCTTTGTGTTCTCACAGGTTTTCATGGATTGGGGCTTCGCATAGATCACGGATTGTGATTGTGCCTGCTGCCGTGGTCCTGCCCACTACTACTTTAGTATATATTAATACAAATATTTTAGTAATATATTACTACTGATATTATATTAACATTTTAACTTAACTTTTCATATTTTTAATAAACATATATTTGTAGTTATTATTCATACTATGTTGCTGTGTCTCGGTCCCTCTCTAAACTCAACCAGTTGCAGCAGATGGCTGTCTACATGACTCAGGGTTTCTGCCTCTTAAATCAAGTTTTTCCTTGCCACCGTCACCAAATGCTTGCTCACGGTGGGAATTGTTGGGCCTCTGTAGATAATATTATTTTAAAAAGTACTGACTAGAATAAAGTGTTTTATTGTATAAAAAGTCATTAGATACGTTTTGTTATTATTTGGCACGATATAAATTCGAAAAAAAAAATGGAAAATTGAATTGACTTGAACTGAATTATAACTGTTTTGTCACATATTTTATGTTTATGTCTTTAAAGCAGGGAGAGAGAGGGGATGACTACAGGACAAAATCGCACCAGGGCTGCTGCTGAAGGACTGAAGGTTCTAATAGTTGAGCCACCAGGGCATGTCTTGCAAAAACAAAATAAAAAAAGTGAATAAATTGTTGAACTTTAGATCTGACACTACAGAGCTCCAGAAGACAGTGAGATGCAGTTGAAAGTTCCCAAAGATCAAGAATCGACACTCTCATAGCTTTTATCCTCACACATCAAACAGCCCTTCCCTCGAAATTCTCCATGCTTCTTCAGGTCATAAAACTCTCTTCGCACCTAAAACACCATGACGGTGCCTGATAACTTCTACTACTGTGCACAGAATACACGACTCTCTCCCATGACAGACAGTTTCCAGGTTTGAGTCTCTACAACAGCCAACGTTTTCTTTGACTCCTAAGTGTCCATGAACAAGAAACATGCAAACGTGCAGCTCTATCACACCATAAAGTGCAAATCAAACCCCACGTTTTGTTTCAGGCTGGGTTATGATTGGTTACCCAAAATACTGCAGTGCAACACCGAAGACTGAACAAAGGTTTACACATGAATGTAACCTGCATTTTCAACCTTATTTTTTTTAACATAACTGATAAAAGCATCAAAGTACATTCAGGTGAGGTTTATCTGAGCTGACTACGTTTATTTCAAGTGTTCAGTCATGAAGGAAAAACACACTGTAAACTCATCCACTGTGTGTGTGTTGTGTGATCCAACCTGCCCCTGAAATATGCCTCTCTTTGCAGGCCAATCGTGCCCTCAGGCGTGTGTGTGTGTGTGTGTTTCCACTGGTGATGATTTATAGTGATCTGTGGTGTTCTAAGGTTTCAGCCTACAGAAGTGTGTAATGGGTCTTAAACTGGCCGACACCCGATCGCCACGGATCATCTGCTGCCTGACAGGCATCCACCTCCTCTGGAACACACACACATACACACACACACTCATGCTCTTGTCTTTCTCCCACACAGTTTCATACACAAACATTGTTCTTCTCACACTGTCTCGCTCTAAGCCTCACACACATGCAAAAACACAGATTTCACTCACTTAGATACACATTTCTTTAACGGCTTATCTGTCCTGTCACCAGTGTCAGTATTGGAGGTAAAGTAACACTGTAGTCTCATTACCTGCTCAGTGATGCATCTTTTCCTGATGAAAACTGTCTCACAAATGAAACTTCAGGTTGAGATGCTGTAAGGTGCGTAATGTGTGAGGGGCAGAGGGAGTTTCACAAGCTCATACTGGAGCTGCAACATCTACTTTCTAATGTTAGGAGCTCAGTTTGATGGAAGTTATCGCATCAGAAAGAACCAGACAATTGCGATCCAACAGCTGGAATTTTAACTGACACAAACACACCGACACTATGTATCTGCAGGACAGAGAACTGTCGCAGGGACACAGTTAATACGAGCTGGACCCACTGACTCCATAATTACACTATCAGGGTGTCCACTCTTCTGAAGAAATCATTTACCAGGACTTTTCCAGGAAATTCAAGGAGCTTTTCTTGACAATACAGAACACTTGCTCAAAACAGTCATATAATTTAGTGGGAGATTTATTATTGACACATTTAACCCCAGTTATATAACACCTCTTTAAAGATGGCAGGGGTTATGATTTAGTGTCTCAGGTTCATTACAGGTTTACATTACAGCGTTTATGGGACGCTCTGCGTTGGCTCGCTTTCGTGGAATGCTCGTCTGTTCTCACCACAGCCGAATGAAACTGACTATAGTTTACTGCAATCTTAGCCTATAAGTAACAGTGAAAATCACATAAATGTATTTTAATTTACAGAAAAGCCATATTTAAAAAAGGCCAGTGTGTGAATTAGGGGGCTAATAAATCCACTTTGAAGCTAATCCTACCATCGAGTTGTAAACTGAATACACACTGGTTT
Organism: Larimichthys crocea; assembly: GCF_000972845.2. Lineage (NCBI taxonomy): Eukaryota > Metazoa > Chordata > Actinopteri > Sciaenidae > Larimichthys > Larimichthys crocea. Next base: position 21,127,890 of record NC_040020.1, on the reverse strand, counting down.
ATGTAGGTGATCTGATTGAAGGGCTAAAGTACAGGACAGCATAGATTACAGATCATAGATTTACAGGATACTTGTTAATTTTAAGCAATTTCCAGGCAGTTCCATAACTGGAAAACTTCTAAATTTCTAGCCTTTCCATGATCTGATTTGCCAACTGAAATGTTTGAGAGACCTCTGCAGGCACAGTCCACTGTTTACACACTGGAGACAACCACACAATGCCACTCATTGTGGACTGAACCACAGAAAACAAGCTGGCAACAACAATGCCTGCTCAAAGACTCAAAAGTCACCCAGTGCTGTGATGTATGCAAACAGTGCATGTTTCAATTCCCTCGTGAAACAGAAGCACGAGACCCTCTTAAATAATGAATGACTAAAATAAGCTGAGAATGTAAAATACCGGCTCAACCCTTGACTGCAAACATCAGCTTTCTGTGTCTGTGATTCACTGGGCCTCCCCGGCGATTAGCTGCTAAACTAATTATCCCCGCTGCCTCCCACTGAACTGACATGGCACGAGAACAACACTGCAAGATGATGAAACATATTGGAGCTCGTTCTGTCACGTGTTACGAGAGCAGACATGGGGCAGGTTTGAGAAGCCAAGAAGGTTTTGTTTGATTCAACCAAATGTTTGTGATCAAGCATTTGATAATCCCCATGATAAATCTGTTCACACCTTATATTAAAGGGCATTTTCACACCAACCAACCATGTTAGTTGAAGTGGTTCAGTTGAACTCTGGAGCTTTGGTTCATTAGGTGAGAATAATGCCATTTCAACTCAGCTGGAACCAAATAAAATTATAAATCTCAGACCTTTTATCACAAGAACAAATGTCAGGACGTCTTCACATCTTCCATCAGTGCTTGCTGGAAACTGATTCATTTAGTCATCACAGCGTCAAATGTTGGGTGGTGTTTACCTGACTCGTGGTCCCGTATGCAGTAGTCTGGTGAGTCCTCAAAGTACACCAGGTCATTCTTGCTGGGTCGCTTGAAGTGTGTGTGCGCGGCAGTGAACCCAGTGCCGTACTGGTTAACGGCCACCTGCACGGCGCCGTTATACCTCTTACGAAGATGGTCGCCAGTGCGCCTGAAGTCGGCCATGGCCAGCCAACAGGTCCGAACGCTGCAAGACCCGCTGACGCCGTGACACTTACACTCCAGAGTCATGAAGCGCTTTACTGCCTGGCAAGAAGAGACGGAGAGAACAGGAAGTGAGTCTCAAAAAAGATTGTGTGTGTGCGGATAGTGTTCCAATGATCATGATTTTCACCCATTTTCACATAAAAAAGCACATTTTAATATGGCAGTTCCTTTTTAGTCCAGCGACTGTTTTTCAAGCGTGAATCCCTTAATTCATACGCGTTCTTTCTAACCTTTCTGCCAGCTCGGTTGTTGTGCAAGTTCATGAGTGCCCGGGCATCCCTCTCCTTCCTCTCCTTGGCGTCCACAAAAGCCTGGCTGAAGCGCATGGCATGATCTACGTGGTCACTGCAGCCGCCCCAGTCAAAAGAGCCCTTGGCGTCCCGTGACGAGCCCTTCTTGGTGGGATCGCAGGAGCAGGAATCCAGCTCACCTTGGCTGCAGGCTCGGGCCAGCGTGTAAACCACACCAGCCGAGGAGATGGCGTACATGAAGGCCACCTCGCGGCTGCCTGAGGGGAGAGGATGAAATGTTGTAAACAGGTAAGCAAACACCTGTAACAAAAGCAGAACAGAAGAATCGGAATTTATCTGAAACAAATGACGTATTCGATAAAACCCTTGATGATTTAAAAATAAAGATAGAAACATATTTTCTTTGTATTTCTCAAAATCTTGTGAAATTAATCAGAACAATTATATTTACAAAAGGACAATACCAACTATTGCAGTGAAATTACAACACAGCTTTAAGTTCAGGTCATGTCTTTTGTTGCAGTCAGGTCTCTGAATGCTGACTCTTCAAATAACAGTAATTTAACATGTTCTATCTAGGACTGTTTTGTTTGCACTGTTCGTATTTTAACTTGAATGAGTTGCTTTTGAGGCTTTAGGAAGTCATGTTTCCGGCAAATTAAATCTGACAGCAGTCCAAGTCCAACTCTGACTTTAGTCCACATCGGGTGTACAACACACTCAGCCCTGGACGAACACATAAAGAACCTTTTATTTGATTAAATTAGATTATCTTCAGTAGAAATACTGCTACTGTCAGCTACCAGCTTCACAACCCTGAGTCAACCCCTCATGTGGATGATTTTGGGGTTCATAGAAGTCACCCATCAAATGTAAAGATGGAGTACAGTGGTGGACTGTATGAGCGGACAAGGTAAAAAAAAATAATGAAGCATGAAGTTATGATGCATTTATTGTAAGTGAATTCCAAACATTAGAACTGTTTCATGATGTGACCTAAAATAAAACCATGAAACTATTACACCACTGTAATAAAAACAACACTGAGAGCCTGCAGGCATGTGGTGGTGCTTTGAGCTAAATGCTAACATGCTCAAAATGACAACACTAAAATGCTGATGCTGAGCAGGTTCAATGCTTACCACTTCCCATTTACCATAATGTGGACCTGATGACCGTTATGACATGAGGATTACCCAAGTTATTACAGTTCATGAATACCTCCACCACATATTTGGCAATTCATCCAGTAGTTGCTGAGACATTTCACTTAAAAGCACAAATGTGAAAGAGGAATGGAATTAATGGAATGGAGTTAGAGGAAAAGTCAGGGGTCGCCAAAGTCAGCAGGGTTCATCCTCTGGGGAAAATAAATATCTGTACCAGATTATTTAATGGCAATCCATCCAATAGTTGTTGAGATATTTCAGTCTGGACCCAAGTATTAGACCCACAAACAGACGTTACCATCACTGGAGCTAATGAGCAAGAGCTACACTGTGAGGTCAGAGGCTGACACCAAAGTCTTTGTTGTTCACTGAAAACCAGAAGATAAAAAAACAAAACATCAACACAGTTACTGGCATGCTACTCAACATCAATAAACTCCACTGATGTGAGATGCGAACCAAACATAAAGGTTTTATCTCTCATTGATCTGGATCTGGCGTTTTCCAATACAGGCTGGCTGATGACACAATTAAGCCATGACAAACAGAGATCCTTCAAATGTTTGGCCACTGCTGCTACCTGTATGACCCGTGTTTGTTGTTGTCTGCTAGAAGCTTTTATTCCATGCAAGGCATGAAATGAAAAACGCTTCATCTACCTCCAAGATGGATAAACAGCGAACGTTTACCAGCAGTGCCCTGATAGAGAGCCCTTATCTCACTGCACATGTAACTGATGAGAGATCAGAGAGATCAAAGGCTGAGGGAAAGGGTGTGTATGTTTGTCTCCAACCTCTGCATCAGAGCTGACACGTATGAAAGCAGTGAAAAAAGTGACATGTCTGAGTGATAAACTGCTCAATTCATAACTTGTGTCATAGAAATCAACCATTGGCTGTCATCTTACTGTCAAGTCATCATAACCCAGACGAGAGAAGAGAGCAGTAACAAAAAATGCTCATACACACTCAGCTATTAGCATGCACTCAGAGCAAGAAGCTTTGATAGAAACAGTAAGTCTCTCTCTCAGGGTTTTTCCTGTCAGATCACATACAGGCAGCCCGCAACATCTAATTGGTAGAGCTCGTTTGGGATGCCGAGCAACTTGAGAAGGATACCTGAAGACCCAGCTGAGGGCCAGAAAACACAAACGCAAGCGTGTTCATCAAGGGAAGAAAAATAATTCATATTGTGTACGACAGAAACGACAGCGGAAAAACACACAAAAAGTCCTATCTAGAGGCAGTGTTTAGTTTGTCTGCAGTGGGTTACTGTAGAAACATGGCGTTTCAACATGGAAACTCCCGCTCCCGCTGTGGATGTAAGAGGCTCATTATTAAGAAAAACAAAAAGCTTATCATTTTCGGGTGATTATACACTTATGACAACACACATAATGTTCTAACTTTGCCCTATTTTCAAAATAGAGCCCCTGTAAATCTTGACCACATTATCTGTCATCAAGAATCAGGTCTAAAGAAGGGGAAAGCACAATAAGTTTGATGTCTTATTATCCAGAGTTCAGTGTTCCCCTAAATCTGAAACCAAACCAGCAAGAGAAAAGCTGTAAATCTTTAGATTTTAGAGGAACTTGAACCTACACTGATTACTTTGATATTTTAGTTGATAAAGTACTATATTTACTTTACTGATTGTCTGCTCAAGTTTACCAATGTTAGACAATCTTATTTAGGCTAAGTTGTTGTACAGCTGCTTGTGTTCAGATCAAATTTAACATTTGTTTTGAGTGGTGTGTATTTAATTTAAGAAGTAAGGGATCAAACATTTTGGTATCGATATTGAAACTCAGGTAATGAATTAAAAAACATGACACCCAGCACTGGAAACACACACAAATAGTAATATCAGTGTGTGTGTGTGCCCTAGTCTAGCAGCTAAGTTGAGCGTGCCTAACGAGGTTAATGAGGAGAACGCTGAGAGAACACGACACCAGGGAGAGAGAAAACTCCTGTGTAATTGTTTGAAATTAGCCTGCTGACATTGACAATAAGGAGTTTCTGACAGGGGCCTCGATGTGCCGTGATAACGCTGTGTGACACGGCCGGGGCCTGGCTGGGAGGTCTGAATACCACACAGATGATTAGAGGCCCCGACATGAAACGGACTAAGTCGAAGGATCCACCTCGCGGGTTAAATCTTAGGGCATGGGAGCGGAACATCAGGCCCCTGGGTCGTGGTGATCCTCCAGTGGCAATGCAAAAAGATTATGACTTGTTATAACACGTTGCACACAGGAGATACACATCGAGTTTAGCTGCTGTGATGAACAGTGACACGTCAAATATGACAGGATGCTTCTATCCAGAGCTCACATCTGTGAAGGTTATTGTTACTCATTAATCATCTCTCATGTTACTAATTGCATTAACTAATTATTGCATGAGGGGAGTCATTTGTCACACTCTTCCTAACATTTATTTTCCCCTGCACCCCCCCCGCCGAAAAAATATGTGCCCGTCTCTTCTGGACTTTGAAAAAGCTCATTAAATCAAGTCTCTTGACTGATGATCACTGAAGATAAACAGTGCTAATGACCCGACGTGGATCTTGAAAGTGGTGGGATTACTTTTATTTGGAAGAAGACCACATTTCGACTATCTCTCATTTGAACGAGCTGAGTGGAGAGTTATTCAAGACAGTAGCAAGTGGATCTAACATAAACATGAAGATCGTTACAATGAAACGGAATTACACTGATATAAAGTAACATATTTTAGGTCATAATAATTATTTTCAATGAAACCTTTCATTTATGACATGTCAGAAAATGGTGGTCCAAACAACAGTCCAAAGTCCAAACACATTCAAGTAAAACTAAAAGTTATTTATTATTTTTTTCTTCCTTTGATGAATCTTTTCAGCACACCAGAAGTCATAATATTGCTATAACAAAACAGCATGTTAGCCCCCAACACCAGAACAGACTGACAGAGAAACCAGTCGGCTGCACCGGCGTGATAAATGCACAATTGTAAAATGAGACGAGGTGTGGAATGTGATCCAACCTCTGTGCAAAAGAGAACATATCTGCGAGGGAACTATCCGTTTCGCAGAAAGCCTCAGAGTCGCAATAAATCTATACGCTTTGAAAAGCGACCAATTGCTTAGGTTTGTCAGCATTAAGTATATATATATATATAGCATATGGTCGAACATGTTTGTCGCTGCAAACAGATCGCTGTGCTGCGGCACACATGATCATGCAGGGATTCAATTCCAAAGGTGCTAGCAGCACACAATGACCTGGAAACACAAGCCAGCAGACTGTATACTGTTGCAGGCAATATAGTCTGTAACCTTCTATTCTTAGCCGTGCAGAGTTTAAGGCACCTGAAGTCATCATTTCATGAATAAGATGCTTTATACACACTCGCACACCTGTACCCTATAGCTTACTGCAGGGGTGAGCAATACAGACAAACATAATATAGCTGTAATTATCACAGAGCTGCCTCGATACGGACATGCTGAGCTTATGCTCATGTCACTGAGGCAAATTATTGTTTGTATTTTCCTACAACAAAATCTTATAATTTTCAGTTAACTTCTTATCATTTAAATAGCCTTAATTTACTAATAATCTAATAACTTTTTAATGTCTAAAGATAGAAATCACGGGGACAAAGTGAAGCAGGTATTTAAAGTGAATACAGTATCATTTCAAGCATTTAACAGCCTACTTTCTAAAAGCTCATATGGAAAACTAAGTGATGTGATTCTCTATTTATTAACACCACAAAACTTTTTTTCTCGTTTGTCATACTGAAGGGTCAGAGGTCAACCACAGAACAGCACTGGAGCTCACTTCAGCAGGCAGGTTGCTACCTGGACGTTTCAGATCCTGTAGATTAAGAACAGTTCCTCCCTGCTGTCCCAAATTTTCCAGGATAATGACAGAAAACAGAATATATTTTCTATTGACTTAAATAAGATAAGTGCCCCCCTCCCAGTTCTAACTGCACTCACTGCGTAGCAGCAGGCGTCCAAACAGGTTGTGATCCCTGGCCGTGGTGTTGCAGTTCCAGCGGTGGTTGCGGAATTGGTGCTGGCACTCTGAGATCCAGTCCTTCATCCCGGCCCCGATGGCCTGCATCACTTTTGGGTGCTGGCGGCAGAGTTGGCGTTGCTTGTTCACCAGACCAGGGATGTTGTCACACATCACCTGGGAGCCCAGGGTGCCCATGTACCTGCAGAATGGAGGAGCAGACCAGGAGAAAGGCAAACAGTTGTGAACATCTGGGAAAACATTTTAACCATTAATCAAGGAAAGGAAAGGTGTGAAATGGAAACTATTGTGTGCAAAAAAACACGTGATCAGTCATCTGATAATGAAAGACTAGTAGACAGTTTGGTCACTGGATTCTGTCACTGATCTCAAAGACAGAAAATGTTGAAGCTAATCTATCAACAATGGTGCAAATAACTCAATATCTGTCTGCCCCTCCAGGTAGCCGAAGCAAAGAGGAGACATTAAAGCATTGTAGGGTGGTAGGACACTTAAAAAGATAATGAAATAACAAGGAAAAAACATGTCTCCTTGAGAAACGTGTGTTGAAATCACTCCCAACAAGTCCACACTCCCACCTGCAGAACAAGGTGATGAAAGACTGGCAGGGAATTTGAACACTTGCAGGCTGCAGGGATTTTCTCCAGCAATTAAAGAAAAGGGCAGAGCAGAAAGAAAAAAAAAAGAACTGAGGAGAATTATCTGTACAAGCAGCATCTCAGTATCACAGGCTGTATGAAACAGAACCTTTGCAAATATTCATTAAAAGATTGAAGAGAAAGACAGCAAATAAAGAGAAATTAAATGATATCGAATGACTTTATTTTGGAAACGTATCTGTCCAAATATTCAGTCTTCAACTTCAGTATTTCTAAAAACACAGTTATGAAATCCGTGGAGGGATTATTAGCAACTAAATATCTGGAAAATGTCTCATTACGAAAAGGAAAATTATGTGACATGTTTTCTTCGTGTTACGGGTAAATTAAACTACGTTTAACCGTATTTGTGCGCATTTTGCGCGTCTCAATCGCGCCAGTTTAATAAGAAAGCCGTGCATCCAGCTTAAACAACTGCATTCAAATAAAGTTGTACTTACCACCAGGACGCATCGACCTCGGCCGTCCGCCAGCAGATTGCTACCGATAAATAAAAACATATTCCACTTGGCAATAAGTTCATATTAACCAAACTTTGGTCCTTTATGGATCTGGACGGAGCATTTCCACGGATGAAAGAAAAATATAAAACATTAGAGAAGAAAGAACGTGTCGAATCTCCAAATCAAACTTTGGATTAAAAATGTATCATCACAGGACAGTCGGAGAACGGAGGTTTGCGCGTAAAAGCCATGACCGGCTCGGGTTGTGCACGGTGGCAAAGTGCTTATGAGGAAAAAAGTAAAGAGCGACTGTCTAATAGTGCAGCAAATATTTTCAGTGGAGATGATGAGCTATCAGGTTTAAATTGCTTTACACAAGGGGTGGGCAGAGTCCCGTCTCAGGAATGAGGTGAAGAAATGAGATGTCTGAGAGTATCTGTTCAGGCTGGTTTGACACCAGACAGGCTTGGCCCGCGTCCAGACCGGAGCTCCACTGCTCTGAGATGTGGTCCAAGCTGATGGGCTCTTCACTCCAACTGCACCGACGCGTTCAGGGAGAATTCAGCCTGCGCACTCAGCCAATGTCAGTCACCAAAAAAACGCATATGGACCGCAGAATGGAGCAGATAAAGGTGGACTGTGAGGGTTTGATTTCTACGCGCAAGACACAGGCCTCAGAGACAGATATATTATTTTGTAATTTAATAAATAATATACTAAATTATACACCCACACCACAGTCACCTTTGTGCTCCCCTTGGGATCCCACCTATACTCTGTGGGCGTTTCTTTTCTCTCATTTTAAACATAAGACTTTGGATACATTTTGGTTTTATCTCCACTGACGCACAGGTACCAAATATTTCTGATCCCCAAAGCATGACGCATTGTTATTTTACAGTCTTAGACAAACCATCACTCAGTCTAACTAATAACTCAGGAATGATGGTCTAAAAAAAAAAAAAAAGTGGTGGGGGAAGAAAAATTACGCACGGATTCTTCCAAACCAGCACCTAAAGGTGATGTGTCCATTTCAATTGGATTATCTATCACGGCCTTTTTGAAGTCTCTTGGGGAAATCTGTACCACTGTCACACGCTATTTCCTCCATCTTTGATCTGGCCCGGGTGTATCTGGAGGTCCGGAGACCTGGCCAGATGAGATTAATGGGCAAATTGGATTTTTCCCATGATCCCCGTGGAAGAAAACCGAGATTTAGAGCGCTCGCTCTGCTCCTCTCAACCCATTGAACACGACTTTGTTGTTGCAGTAGCTGCAGTTGTAATACGTCTGTATTATAAATCCAATTTAATTGGCGCATTTTGTTCACTTCCATAACAAATCGCATTAAGGCTGGTGGCGACATGATGATTTCTCTGCATGTTTTATGAACAGGAATACTGGTCATTTCTGATCATGTAACATTACAGGTCAAGCCCTGAGCAGTGACTAATTGATCTGGTCACCTGAGCTAAATTCACCTGAAAACTCCCAAAGAACCAAAACTCTTTTGAACAATTCACCACTTGAATACAAAAAACAAAAAAAAACAAATTAAAAAGTATTTCAGTCCAACATTTTTTTTAAATATTGTTACTGTATTTCTGAGTTAGATGAGAAGATCAATATCACTCATGTCTGTGGGTTAAAGAGCATAGTTAGCTTAGCTTAGCATAAAGACTGGAAGCAGAGGGAAACAGCTAGCCTGAATTCAAAAATACACCCAACATCTCTACAGCTCCCTTATTGACATGTTGTATTGTCCTTTGATTAATACATACCTCAACCTAAATGTAATGATTGCTGGTTGCTCGGCAACTTCACTGTGACAACAAACTCTAGCCAGTCATTGTTTCTGCAGCTGCTGTTTGCCAAAAAATTGTTCCAGCAAGCAAAATCCCCTAAAATGAGTTTATACATCACCTTTTCACTCTTGAGTGAGAGACTGACTAGCTGTTTCTTTACTGGAAACTACAGCTCAATTCCATGTTTGCTGTTGTTCATTCAATGTCTAACTGTAAGCTTGACCAATCTGCTCATCTCACTCTGTATATAATAAATAACTGTGATAAATGACTATCTTTCCCAAAATGCATAAGTATTTAAGTATATAAATCCAGAACTTCAATCCTTTTGCAGACATTGAAAACACAAAACAACACTATGAATCAAATCTTAATTTGACTATGCATTAAGAAGCTTTATTTTTTCAACTTTAACCCTTAAATCATAAAACAACTTAAAAGAATTCAGAACTAAACTCAAAGACAGGTTAGAGTAAAGTATAAAACAAGTGATACTGCAGCAAAAATAAAAATTACCTGTTTTATTACACTTCTTCCTAAAACCTAAACCTAAAACTTATCTCCTATAGTCATCAAAAACACACTCAACACTCTGTTATTAACTAACTGATTTGACACAATCTCAGTCTTTAACAGACATTCATGTACAGGTAAACTTTTCCACTGGCAGCTTTGTAGAGGAGCAGGAGGAGTGTGGCTCCGAGAGTGCTCAATGCAACTCTGGTCAGGGACTGCATCCTCCCGTTGCTGTGGGAACCGGGTTGAGGAGGCTTAGAGCAATCTCCAGCCTCATCCATCTAAGGGAGGAGAATGGGAGATTCACATGAGAAACACACACACACACAATCCTGTGGTCGGAGCAACGTGGCTTTGTGCAGGAAATAAAAGGGCTGCAGGTCATTTTAATTTAATCCAGTCTGGATTACAGCAGTTTACTGGTTAGACAGTTTCAGGCCAGTTAAACATCGAATGGGTGGGAAATATCGGTTCAGTTACTGTTGGGTGGGAATCAAACTGGAGACAAGCTCATTTGGAGTATGAGGGCATGTCTGGTCCCATCATACCGCCACAGAATGACTCGCAAACCTGAGTCACCAAAACTTCCTGTGCCAAATCCTCAAAGATTCATCAGCCAAGTGGAGAGTTGGGTCTTGGTCATGGTCAAGTCACGGAGGGATAATGCCGCTCATAAACTCTCAAGTCACAGGGTGACACAGTGTCATACTGAATTCCTGTCATATGAGAATGTTTGAAGATGTGTGTGCAAGTTCAGCCTTCTTCTGGTAAATGTGATTTGTAAACTTGTGGTTTGGCAATGAATCTGGATTTCTACAACTTCCTGAATTCTAACATAAACATACAAACAAGGAATTTCTTGTAGTGAGTGCCAGGAAAACGTTATTCCCACAGGCCCAAAATAGTAACAACATTTTAAATTTTCAACTTCAACTTGTTGATCTATGTTAAAAAAGTTAAAAAACACACAGATAGGCACTTGCAATAACTAAACTGAAGTGAATTATGGTGGCAAGAGTTTTCTAACCTATTTTGAAAGATTGATACTTTTTTTGCTTTATGATTCTGGATCACCTTCAGTATCTACTGTAACTGCTGGGTCACTGACTCAGTATTCACAATACCCAGATTTTTGGGTCAGACTGGCCTTCCCCTCTCACCTCATTTTTTTTTGTCTCTTCATTCACCCCTTATAAAGACATAAATAAAATACCTCAAAATACCAAAAATCTAAATCAGGAGTATGCCTACAATAGAAAGATGTGAGGCTTAAAACATTTCAATTTATACAATCTTCAAATCGACTCAAAATAAGAAAGCCACTGCAAAAAGAAAGGGAAAAAAAGCCTCTCCAAGAAGAATTTGAACATTTTTGACTTTGGTGCCTCCTGCTGTATCAAAAAGACACCTTTGCAGACAAAGTAATCATAATTACATACAAGGTCTACACATAGTGGCTTTAAGTGTGACACTGAATTACAACAAGTTAAAGTGCTGCAGGATTAAGACCTGGAAATGACTTTGCATTTTTACACTTTTGCCCTTGTCTGACTGAATGTTTTATAATTAGATACCTAAAATGCCATAAAATATTTTAAAGTTTTGTTCTGCATCATAAAATATGACATGTGAATTTTTAAGCTTTTATGTGTCCTAAAAAGGATTTTGCTAACAAGGGGCTAAATAACACTACAGAGGTTGTTGTTGGGGACATTAAACGTTATCACACCGAACACTTAAAGCTTAGTGGTGGTGATGTTAAAGTCATGTGACATTGGTGTAGCTGGTTAATAGCCTTACGTTATGTTTTTTACTTCTGGCGATTGCATTTACGCTTCAAATATCATACAAGTCGTATTAATTCTCAGATTATCTTGCTGTTTAAAACTAAAAAATAATGAAATGCTTCACTGGAAACTTCCAAGATAAACTGAACTGGAACAGTGATGTTCAAGTGTCTCCTAACCCACTCAATAATTGGAATCTCTCTACAGATGGTTGATATGGTTGTTGAAATCAAAACAAATTTTCCAGCCTGTGCTCTGTTGAACAACCTCCCACACACTGCAATATACTAGTCATAATTTCAACAGCTCAACAATAAATAGATGGTGCTACGACTCAGGCACCAGCATTGCAAGTCAAATTTTTATAGGCAATGATGTTAATGGTGTTCAGGGGGAACCAGGCCCCATGGTTCATTTGTTTATGATCAGGGCTTTGGGGGAATTACAGTATGCAATGTTGCGTTAACTGATGTAGAGCCCTGCATGAGGGAAACCAGTGTGTGTGTTCACACCTGACAGGTCGGTCACAGTCAAACTACCCACAACCAACTGGAACTTGGTGCTCTGTATATTCACATTCCAGGAAGTAGATCAGGGGTTTTCAAACTACATTAGTCAAGTCATCACAAGAACTTTTGATTTGGGTCAATGACTCTTACCTTTACTCTGCCAGAGCACTGAATATTGTTTCTATAGCTTCACAACTATCTGAAAAACACATACCACTGGCATTATTATAGGTACCTTGTGCAGTTTTTGACATCTAGTAGAGCCGTGGAGCAACTTTTCCATGAGTGGGTCCTCATTTTGTCTTTTGCACATGCGCAAGGGCACCCACACTGTGCCACTGATCTCTTTACAAGCAGCCAAATTCCATGTTTGCTGTTGTTCATTCAATGTCTAACTGTAAGCTTGATCAATCTGCTCATCTCACGCTGTATATAATAAATAACTGATAAATAACTATCTTTCCCAAAATGCATAAGTATTTAAGTATAAAAGTCCAGAACTTCAATCCTTTTGCAGGCATTGAAAACACAAAACAACACTGAATCAAATCTTAATTTGACTATGCATTAAGAAGCTTTATTTTTTCAACTTTAACCCTTAAATCATAAAACAATGTAAAAGAATTCAGAACTAAACTCAAAAACAGGTTAGAGTAAAGTATAAAACAAGTGATACTGCAGCAAAAATAAAAATGACCTGTTTTATTACACTTATTCCTAAAACCTAAACCTAAAACCTATCTCCTATAGTCATTAAAAACACACTCAACACTCTGTTGAGCTCATTAACTAACTGATTTGACACAATCTCAGTCTTTAACAGACATTCATGTACAGGTAAACTTTTCCACTGGCAGCTTTGTAAAGGAGCAGGAGGAGTGTGGCTCCGAGAGCCCTCAATGCAACTCTGGTCAGGGACTGCATCCCCCCGTTGCTTTATTCACCAGTTGGTCTGTCTGCTGGGTACTGGGCAGGTAGTGTACTGTGGGCTTATCAAATATTGCTTGCTGACAACAGCTTCCTGCTGCTGCAGGAAACAAGTGTGATCAAAGTGCTGAAACTTACCCTATAGAGGTTCAGAGTTGGTGATAATTCCCTGTGTGGTGACATAATGATCATGTGATCCAGTGTTCAATGATTTGTGCAGCTTTACGCTGCGGACACACAGGAGGTGGAAGAGTTGCCCTCTTTCATTCAGCTTTTCAGACAGAGCACAGTGCAGAGTTCTGCAGCCAGCTTGTGATCATTTTGCCATCTGTTCTACTTTATTCTTACTTTATTCAGCTTGACGAGAAGCAGCATCTCTTGTTGACCGGCCCTAAGAATTACGATTCTGATGCGAGACTTGACCCTTGACCATATGTTGTGCTGGGAGGCTGTTAATGTGGAATTTTCCTTTCGCTCACTGATGAAGGTTGATAAAAGGCAGTTAAAGTTTTGAATTCTGCATACTGTGCTATAAATATACAAAGTGACCTCCCTGGCCTGCTAGGTAGCCATACTGACACTCCCAGACAGTCCAGAAATATAGCCTACCTGAGTTGCTAGCTTTGCTAAGCTTACAACACATTTACTATACAGAGATATTTACAAACAAATGTGCTTCAGTTACTCAGTGACTGTCAAAGCTCTAGCATACTCCAAAGTGGACACAGAGAGTCTTGCTGATAATCATGGTTCGCTCCAACTACTGATGCATCACACACTACATGGCCACCATAGTGATTGTCCTCTGTTACACTTTCTAAATTTGCTGGGTGAGAGGAAGCTAGAAGAGTTTGGGAGTTAAGTTACACTTTAATAACTTTTTTAATGTATACTGCTGCTTTTCAATTCAGTTTCATATTCTTACTAATTTATATAATATCACATATTTATCAAAGCCAACAGTAGATGGCAGTGATGAGCAACATTCATATTCACCTTACTGGTTCTGGTTTAGATGTTAATCTTCAGTAATTACTTTAGGTTACTGTACTAACCTTTTTCCAAAAAGTTCAACCAAATTCAACCAAAGCCTTTGTCACAGTTTGTGGCCTGAGAGCTCCAGCTGATGCAGTGATAGTATGATTGAAGATGTGTGTGTGTTTTTAAAGCTTCCAAAGATAAGGTTAGATTGTGTGTGTGTAGGACCATTTCTCCCCGGGCTGGGAGCCAGTGGGTCCAAATGGGCTCCGTTGGCCGTCAGATTCTTGTTTGACACAATTGAGGAACCCCCCCCCCCAACCAACCATATCAACACACACAAATATCTACCTACACTATAAACATACTCACACACCGTCTGCTGCTTACCCACCTACTTTGCTCGCCCTGTATCCCCCGCCTCTTCCCATCCCCTTTCTCCCCTCTTAAACTCCCTCACCCCGCCAACCTGCGTCCTTTGCTTGCTTCCCTCTGCCCCCACTCTTGCCTTCCCATCAGCCCCCTCATCCCTCCGCCTCATCGTCTGTGTGCTGACAGGTCGATGTCACAGTGGTGCTGACTTATGGGCTGTGAGGATTCTGCCCTGTCAGGAACGACTCTCTCCTCTTGGAATACAAATGCAAACACACACATGTACACACAGAGTCAGGTGCACACATGCAAGCACTCCCGCACATACCTGTTGGAGCTCGCCAGAATTCATACACACCAACATGTAACACACACACTGTGCTCTGTTCATGTTGCTTTTAATCCTCAGTCGTAAAAGGAAAGCTCTCAGAATAACAGTCAACAGAGAAAAGAATTTAGATTGACTTCCATTAAGTATGAATGTGTTTGAGCCCGAATCATTATCAGCAGCTGCAGCTTATTACATATATCAGAGTCAATGTTGACAGATGCAAAAATAAATTATAATAAGTATTATGAATATTTAATATGCTGTATTTATATGCAGTTTTTATGTAAATTCATATTCCTTATTTTGATTTTTTTATTTAAGTATCTAATTTCCTGCTACATTTACCGTTCATTATTTATTTACTGTTACATTATTGGTGATAAACATTATTGTCATTTTTATAGACACAAATGTTTTTTTACAGCTTTTTCATAATCAAATATTAGGCCAGAAATCCATTTCTTTCTGCATGAGAGAGCCTTTATTGTAAAGGCAATAAAGGCTGTGACTTTGTGTGTGGTGGGGTGTGTAGAAGGCTGCCCTTTAATTTAATCAATCACTGCTTGGAAAAAAAATAGAGATTGTACACTACAATACTAGTGGGCTCATATTTCATTGCAGTGTCTGAAAACACAATCATGGTGTGATGTGGTATATGTTTTTCTTAAGTGTTACATTTAGTGGTAAAATGAGATTACAGGTATCAGCTTCAAGATTAAAAAAAAAAAAAAAAGGATGAAACAATGTATGAGTTTGTGTACTGACCGGGTGTAGCAGACTGCGGAGGCAGGTGACTTCCTTCTGCAGGTCTTTAGTCTGGACCAGCAGCTGGTTGCAGACTGTCAGGGCCTCCTTCTTCGGGTCCAGTGAGAAGACCAGCTACATGGAGAACCAAAGAGACAGAGACCAAATTTTAGTTTATGAATCTAGCTGAATAGCAGGTGAGATAGAAAGAGCAACTAACAAAGACATTAGCAGACAGAGTATGCATTTATAAAAAGTATTTGGCCTCAGCATTCGGGTGACAGGAGGGGACAGTGTCTGGTGTACAGCCTTAACTTTGCAATACATACGCAATTGAATGTAGTTTATTTTAGGTTTATCCATTCGAAATATTATTCCTACTCTACATGTTGTGCTTCCAACATGTCCTCCATGTTATAAGCTCCTTTATCGAAAAAAAATTCTAAACTCAATTCAAAACGAGGGCTTTAATATAGTTTACCACATTCGGCAAACAAATTGCCCACAAGTGCTACTGTTGCCAAAATGTCAGCAAGCTAGCACAAACTGGCAGCTAATGCGTCGACACCTGGCTGGTAAGCCCTAAATGAGTGCACCATCAAAGACGACATGTACCTGAGAGGTTTGGCGGGGGAAGCGGCTGACGACATCCTGAATCGCCTCTGTCAGGTAGAAGCACTGCTGCCTGACACTTATCAAGAAGTTATGTAGGTCCTCACTCCTGCAAAACACAAGCAAAATATTGACAAGGAATCATACAAAAACAAATGAAATAGATATACACTATATTTATATTTATTTTTGTATAGATAATATTTAAACAGCTACAATTATCATTTATTGTTACATACTGCATGTACATGTGCATTTTTATAGTGCAGTGAGAGTATCAGTCGATTACTTGTTGGTTCCAGCTTCTTAAACATGATGACTTCTCTGGGTTTTAGAATGATAGTTTGGATAAAACAAGCCATTTAAAGATGTAACTTTGGGCTCTGGGAACTTGTGATGGGCATTTGTCACAATTCCCTGACATCTTATACTAAACAATTGATAGATTAATCATTAAAAGAATCCACAGATTGACAATGGATATAATCATTAGTTACATCACTAAAATTTAAAAAATGCAACTACTATTAAGTGTTATGGAATTTTCTATCCTTAGGTTACACATGATTACGTGTGGGTCTTGTGGTCCTCGGCAGTGTTAATTGTTGTTGTTGTCTTTGACTAGGTGCCACCATATCTCAACACTGTGGTGGCCAGGGTCGAAGAGACCTGTTGCTGCATTCCTAGTCATAATAGATAGCTTATACAGATAATGCCATTGTAGCTTTAAAGTTGAAGTCAACAGCTTTACCTCTCTCTCTAAAATGTGAGCCCTAAGGAGTTGTAAAAATAAAAAAAAACAAGGAAAGGCCTACTGAAGATGCAGAGCATTGACAGGGCAGACAGATTGATAGTTCAGACCAAACTTTGTGTTAACATTCTTCATGCATTTTCCTTGAGACCACCTCACCAAACTCTATAGAAAATTGAGCAGGTGGCCAAGCCTTCCCCCCACCTCTTCATGCTAACCCATGCTGTCATCCCTCCCTGAAAACATCCACCTTAAATGATTAGTTATTTATATTCATCAACCCCTCTGTCCCTATCTTCCCATCCCGTGGTCCTGTGGGATATTGATAGCTCTTATCTTAATGGTACATTTCCCTTGGTGAGGGGACTGGGCAGCCAGCCGTCCTGGCCCTCCTCACACTCTATCAGAGGGGCGAGTAAACACTGTCAGTCAGCCTGTGCTGCACCCTCACCTCCCTTCTCCTCGCTGTTAGTTTATCTAGGGAGCAGAGAGTGATGATGGGCCCCCAGTGGGAAGATCGTTGAAGGGATTGTAGATGGAAAGGACGTTATGTTGTGTTATGTGGTAATGCTGATAGAGGATGCATGTGTGCCACTTTGTGGTGAACTTAATTTTTCCCAAGGAAAATCAATTGGGCATACCTGCCATTTTCTAGCAGCTCCTGGGAGAAGAGTGATACACATTTACTTTCACTGCACATGTTTTCCTGTTAAAATCAGACCAAGCCTCCAGGGAGCGCAGTGGCCTTTGAAACCAATTTGCCATAGTGGCCAAACCGTGTAATGACAGCAAGGGCTTCCATCACGCACTGACCAAAAAAGACTTCTTCTCATAAGCTTTGCCAGTTTGTGCTAAACTGGAGGTTAGCAGCTCTGCCATGCTCTCCCGGCTCGACCTGGTGTGTCCTGATGAGTTTCCAAGTCAGGTTGGCTGTGCAATTAATCGAATTTTGATCACGATTTTCTGAGAGACGCGCATGCGCAATACATTCCATTTCACGCGGCCCCGCTGACTAACAGGATAGCCCATACTCCCTCACGCAGCTGAAGAGTGAGGAGGTGTGTCGTTTGGTGTTCAAAAACAGTGAGTGAGATTGAAAGCGAAAGAGATTGAGAAATGGCAGAAGGAGGGCAGAGTCGTTTGGTTGCCAAAAAGGGTAAAAGAAGTCCTCTTGTATGGGAACACTTCGGATTCGAAGAATCCGACGAGAAGCAGCAGCACATAATGTGCAAGATTTGCTACAAGGTAATAGCCGCTCTCCTTGGTAACACTACAAATTTATTCAACCATCTCAAACAAAAGCACAAAGTCACTCATGATGAATTAATAAAGAAACAAAAAGACAAAGCCAGTGCCACAACCAGCAAGACGTCAACGCAAACTCAGTCATCGATCACAGACACATTGTTTAATGCGACTACTTATCCGACAAGTTCGGAGAGGCACAAGACATTAACAGCTGCCAATGGATATTTCTTAGCTAAAGATATGCATCCCATTAATATAGTCGAGAGTGAGGGTTTCAAGAAGATGCTTATTGCCTTTGATAAACGTTATGCGTTGCCATCTCGGCACCATTTCACCAGAATGGTTCTGCCATACATGTATCGACAATTTCGGGAAGAAGTCACAAAAGAAGTGTCTAAAGTGGACGACTTTGCGGCAACGACAGATCTATGGTCCAGTCGTACAACGGAGCCTTATATCAGCCTAACAATCCATTTCATAGACACAGAATTCAATTTGAAAGTAAAGTGTCTCCAAACGGCGTTCATGCCTGAAGACCATACGGGACAAAATATCACAGATGGACTGAGAGAAGCTCTGGCAGAATGGGGATAAAAATGAAGGAAAGATGGTGTGCATCACAACGGATAATGCAGCCATTTTATTCATTAAATATATAGAAATTGCCGAACAACTGAATACATAGTTAATTTTGGATACATGTATGTTTTTCTATGCCTTATAAATGTTCCATAAAGTATATTTATTTTATTGATTTAATGCTTTATACATTGCAAAACAGCTGTAAAGTAAAGCTGTAAAATTTATTTTCAATTTGAATATTTTGCTTAAAGAATCAATAACAAAGTGTTTTTTGAGAGAGAGAGAGAGAAATGCTGAATAAACGCATTGTGAAACTCAAAATCGTTTGAATAATTTCAATGATGATAATTCAACGTGATTTCAATATTGACCAAAATAATCGTGATATTGATTTTTTTCATAATCGAGCAGCCCTATCAGGGTAGGATATATGATCTATCCAGCATGTTCCTATCTGCCCATTACTGAAAAAAAGCAAAGTGGCTGAAGCGCTTTGAGATTTGCTTAACAAATACTAGAGAACAGAATCTGTGAGAAAGCAATCCAAACTCTGTGGACTGGATCGTCCATCTGTCAGTCAATGGGCAGTGTTCTCAACATAGCACACGAAACTCCCATCAACAAAGACAACCCAACAACATCCAGAATCAGAATTACATCTAGGCAACTCTCATCCACAACTGGTAAACCATGGGGAAAATGGGATGGGAAAAGCATCCTTTTGAGTCAACAGTTCTTCTCCAATAGCCTGGGCAAGGCCCTGTCTCCCCTTTCTGAGTTGTCTGATAGTTTGTCAGAATGTCTTTAAGGCCAAACAGAAGTCATTCTTTAGTTTATTGGCTAACAAATCTCTTCCCACACACATTTTTTGTTTGTTTTTGCAACCCCAGTAACTGCATTTCATATGGTCTTCCACTACCAGTCTTTGATTCAGAAGTCCCCTTTGATAACCAAGCCCGAAGATATGTGTCTTTAGCTTTAGCCCTGATAGGCACCACTGACTTTATGGCCAGAATTCCAAGTAGCTGGCTTTGCACATGGCCCACAAATTACAAGTCCCCATCCTGCCCTGAGATTCTAATGCAGCAGGCCTAGGTTAGATCTTTTGGCTTAGTCTGACCCGGGTCAACAGGCCCCACCATTAAGTGCTCAGCTATAAGGTGACAATGCTTCAATTGCTGCTAAATCGTATTTAGCTATGAAGAGACGATCTGTCTAACAGTCCCGTCTACCAGTTTTATGGTACCAGGTGTGTTTTGTATATTCTAGAGAAAATTCCAGAGCACAAGCTTTACCCCGTGTATCAGCTGTAGCATGCTAGTTGACTAAGCTGATGAAGTGTCACTAGACCACTGTATGGGAGCATTTCCGCCGGCCCTTATGACTACTTTAAGCTTAATTTTCCTTCTGTTGTGTTTTCCACAGGAAGGATAGGAGAGGAAATGTTCTTAAGATGAATTTTCTACTATTTTCCATTTTTTGTGTGAAATAAGGATCCTGAAGGAGCTCTTAAGGAGGTTTGGCATTGATCAAGCCTTCCATCACTCTCAATAACCATCCCCTCTCTCTATTGGACTGTCTCTCATCCGGCAGGCGAAGGCGGGTGAAACCACTAGAGCCTAGTTCTGCTGAGGATTCATGAAGTGATGGGGTGTGGTGCGATGGCTTTGTTTGGCCCCTACCGCTGGCTCTCCTTTGCTCATTGCAACCTCCCATCGCCTCTCACCTTACAAATCATTACAGCTCCGCTTAAACCATTAGGGCCTGGCTCAGGGCTCAGCTACGGAGATTTGGGGGAGGGGGCTACAGAGCTAGGACAGTGAGATGCTCATGGACTGCTCATGGGCTGATGGATGACTTCCAGTGGAGGAGGACAGACGGAGTATTACGAGGAGATGGAGGAGGGCTGGATGTGGGGGAGGGTTTAAGGTGTGTGGCTGACAAGTGTTTAAATTTTTGCTACTACAGTCAACTTTGTTTCTGGCTTTGTGCAGTGTTTGTGGAATACCTTTTTTTTGCAACTGACACTTTATCAGACATTTCTAGTGGACTGAAAAAAAGGTTTTCAAATACTGTACGGATTCTTAAATACCTTTTGACAGATTTTCTGTCAGACACCACAATCTACAATAATAAGATAAGATAGGAACGTTAAAGTGCAGAGAATGAAGCCTCTGATCAGGTTATTAGTCATTCTAATCTTATAATACCCCCTTCCTAAAGTAATGCTCAAACTAACACATTTTCCCCTTGAACAGTTCGAGAGCATTTTGTATGTCCTAAGCCTTCTGGGAATAAAGATGTGGTACCCTACCCATTGCCCGCAGCTCCCAGTTGGCTGATTTTGTCTAGGTCCACTTTGTCCAGTTGCATCTGCTGTATAGCGCTCAACAGCTTCTGTACGTCCACCGGGTCTGTGATACCAACCTGGCAAATGTAAGAAAAATATTTCTCTCTCTTTCTTTTGATATATGTTCAAAAATGATTAATCTGTATCATTATTCTTCAGCTACTTGCTCCAGGAATTCTAGTTCTAATATTTAAGTTAAACCCAATATATTTTCATTACTGCACCACTAAATGAAGTGAAAAATTCTTGATGCAGAGATGTAATTTCCTACATGTTTACCTGTCTACCACAATGAAGTATGTTTCATGTCTGAAAGTCTAGAACAGTTAGCTATTACAAACGCAATATTCCAGATGAAGTGCACCAGATGCAATAATTTGACATTTTTATGACAGCTGTGAGAACTACAGAGAGGTTTACAGAGATATAACTGAAAGAATGATCCTGGAATACACAGGCTATCAGTTTAATCTCTCACCCCCTTATTTTTACTGAACTTGTGGCCTTAAACAGCTATGACATCAGTAGCTACACTCGTCTCTTTATGGGGCACTCTGAAGGCTGGCAGTGAGCAAAAGAGCTGACAGACAAACAGATGTTAAGAGTCATCCTCTACCTTCTCCAGGTCCTCCATCTCCATGGTCAACAGGTAGTTCCAGGTGATGTCATGTTCCTGTGCATATATATATATATATGTGTGTGTGTGTGTGTGTGTGTGTGTGTGTGAGAAAACAGAGTAAGAAAGAGAAAACATCACTCGGCATTTACCGAACCAAAACTTCTACAGCTGCTCCAGAACCCAGCACCTGAAACAGATGTACCTGCATAAGGCTTTGCCATATTGTGACTACTTGAGCTGACCCTTTTAATTCTAATTCGGGCCAAGAGAATCCAGTATAGTAGATCCATTATGAAGCACTGAGTAAAATATGTAAACTACTCATCTCAAGACATGTTCCCAAGCATGTAAATGCCATTCTGTTAATAATGCAGCTGTGCTTGACACATTTGGAATCACTGTATCTCATAGTTCTAATACTATATTGTACTGTGTAGCAACATTTTATCACTGCTAACTATCTTGGCATCATTGAGATAAGAGAAATAAAAAAGGCACTGTGCATACATAATTTAATCAGTACTTACAGTCATGATGTCAGTGAGGTAGCTGAGATCGAGGCCGTGTAGGAGGAGCTCAAGTTCATCAAGCTTGGTTACACTGAGGGGGCAGAGACCTGGCCTTTAAGGACTACTGACCTTTTCTTTTCCATATTGTAAACCCAAACTGAGTTGGATTAATGTGGATTAATAGAGGCATCCTGAGTAGTGCATGGTTGTAATAATGCTAATTTGTTCAAAATCTTACAGCATACTGAAAAAGGAGGTTATCCTTTAAGTCTTGTTTTAAGCAGCAGCAGTAAATCTACCCTACTAAGGTGCCCTTAAGCAAAAACTACACACCTTCCACTTCCAGTGTTCTTGAACTGAACCTTTGACCTCCCTCCGTTTATGTTCCGTGGAAATAACTGTGCATAAGGAAACGCTTTTGTTCTTTTGGGGATCAAATCTGTGCACCCAAAGTGTCAGTGAGTTCAGACACATCAGAGTAACCACAGTGTACACGCAGCTTCAGTTTGACTGTTGATATGACAAGCTTTATGAACAAGCATGCGTCTCTTCTCACGACGTTCAAAATATGTGAAATGCCTTACTTGGGTTTAACGTCAGTGTATCTGACAGCTAAAATGATTACAGGCTGTGATTCCTGGTGCCAGACATGCTGGAA
Organism: Larimichthys crocea; assembly: GCF_000972845.2. Classification (NCBI taxonomy): domain Eukaryota; kingdom Metazoa; phylum Chordata; class Actinopteri; family Sciaenidae; genus Larimichthys; species Larimichthys crocea. Next base: position 21,104,889 of record NC_040020.1, on the reverse strand, counting down.
TACAATGTTTTTGGCTGATAATTGCCCAGCTGTGCCCAAATGGACTAAACACTCACACAAGTGGTTTATTATTGTTTATGTCTGGTTGAATGATGGTTCAACAACACCTGCTGCACAGGCACTGGTTTACAGAGAATCCAATAGGGGGCAACAAGAATGCAGGCTACAGTGAATGATGGGATGCTGCGTTGACAACAAATGGATATAAAATCACTGATACATTACAATTTAATCTCTGAATGATCTACATTAAACTGCTGACTATCAGTGACTTAGAAAAACTGTTTAGTGCAGAGAAGGTTTAGTACCATTACATTCACTTTACAGATTTACACTTAAAGAGCAGACAACTACAGTTTCTGCTCTTATTCATTTTAGTACTGAAGCGTATCGATAATGTAGTTACTCAAGGACTTAAATGTGCCTGTATCACAAAGAGAGTTCAAATCTTTGGGCTACTTTATTAACTTGGCTTTAATAAACCACCCATGACCCTGCACTCTTAACTGTTGCGTTTTTCTCTTACTCTGTGCTGCTGCCACAGTATTGTAAATCGCAGTGCACTCTGCAGGATAAACGTTGCAGTGACACAAATATATTACACTGAGCATGTTTTTTTTGCATCATATACCAGAAAAAATGTTCTGAATGTTATCAGTTGGCTGAAGTACCAGGTACATTTATACCAAACTCCTGAGAACATGTCAGAACCAGGCAGAGGAGACAGTATGTGGTGCACTAGGACTTTAAGACCAGGATGCACACTTTTAATAGCACTTACTGTGTTCAAAAGTGATGTTTTCATACTGTACATAATGATAAAACCTAGTTTAAGCTTAAGTCTTTGAGTTAAACACAACACCTAGCATGTATATGAGTTAGGAGGTGATGGACTGGACTAACTAAAATCAAGTAAAGCGTAAATACTACATTTCTCATAATCGGAGGTGAGATGTATTTAAGAAAAGTGGAGTGCAACAGCAGTATAATCAACAAGCAATTATTTGTTTCTGCCTCTGAAGTAAGAGGAAAATGACATAACATCTAACTGCATCAGGCTTGAAGAATAAATAGTAGTAGATGATCTGGATAGTGGTGAGCACGTTAACACATTGTATGTCAAACCTGCTCAAAACCTGAAGGCACTAGGTGCAAGTCTTAGATCGTCTTACCTTTCCCTAGATGGTCCCAGTTCAGAATTGGTCTTGAACAACTTTGAGAGGGTTTCCTCCATGGAGCTGAAAGCCTCGAGAGTAGAGACTTGAGATAGAGAGGCCAGGATCTTGCTGATCTGTGAAAAGACACTGGGGTGAGTATACTCATGTTGAAAATGTCCTCGTCAGTCCAGCACAGCAAAAGTACTGATCACTAATGTCACAATGGAAAATATTTTAAATGACAATTTCTTACTCAAATAAAAGAAAACCTTTTTGTGAGTAAACTGAACAAAAAAACATAAATGACCTTTAGGTACCTGTGTGTGTTTGTATGTCACAGCCAGGTCAGCAGGGCTCTTGCCAGTGTTGGTCCTTATGGTTTTGTCTGCTCCCAGCTGGAGGAGTTTCAGCACTGCCTCCACTCTGCCATACTGCACTGCTATAGACAAAGCCTGAGAGGAAGCATGAGTATTACATACAAAAATGTCAAATGTATCAAAGGTTATCAATATTAAACGTATCAAACTAATTGTACTTTGTGACTTTCACATTTCAACTGAAGGGACCTACGATGACAAAAACAGAAAAAGTGTGACACACCGTGAATCCATTGCTATCTTGGACATTGATTTCTGCCCCATGGGACACCAGCAAGTTGATGACTTTACTGTAGCCCTCCCTAGCTGCCAGCATCAGGCAGGTCAACTGAGACCTGACAAGAACAAGTGACAAGAAAGTAAGGAAGAGATAAAGATAAAAGACAATAAAAGAGGAGAATATTGAAGAGAAACACAAGACAGGTAATTATGCTAGAGGAATTAAGAGAAAGTTAATGAGCCGAGGAAAATATAATATATATATATTTTTTTTAAAGTATAGGTAGAACAAAAGAGGTTATTCCTGAGATGAGAACATTAAATGGCTGAACAGGAGCAATGATGAAAGAAGCCACCAGGGGGCAACAAACACTAGATTATTCACCAACTTCAACTCGGATTTGTACGACCATACGTGGTGTGTGTGTGTGTGTGTGTGTGTGTGTGTGTGTGTGTGTGTGTGTGCGTGTGCGTGTGCGTGCAAGTAATTCCTACAGGGTCTGATTAAAAAGGGTACAGCTTTCTCAACCATCAAGGTGCACATGGCAGCTATTTCAGTCTGCTATACTGGCTTTTAATGTAGAGGGATAATGTTACAGAGTGCCTACATCTAGACCACTAGCTACTGTGAATTAGTATAAAAAAAGTTTTGATATTTGAGTATTTTAGAGGAATCACTTATTTTCTCAGAAACCTCCTTATTGTCATCATGCATAGGAAAACTAGACATTCTATATGCACATACTGTATATTACATGCAAAACAAATCTAAAGTAGGCATGTCTGTAAAGGGGAGACTCATTAGTATCTATAGAACCCATTTTCAATCAGAGGTCTTGATATATAGTTACCTTTTGAATTGAGTAAATCATTCTCTGGTTCTAGCGTGTTAACTGTCAGGAGTCATCTATCCAAACTTTTTAAACCACTCCTCTTCCAATTGTACTTCTTCCCCAACTGAGCTTAATAAAGAACTTGTGTGTTAACTACCATCATATTGTCTAAACCTCAGTCCAAGGTAGTGTATTAGCTATTTGTTTGAAAAGGGACAATAGATTGGAACATACAGATCAATATTGTAGAGGTAGTTTATGCTTTAGGAGTAGTTTGGAAAGTTTTCTGGCTTGACTCTTTCTCTTCGCCATTGAAGGAGCTACAAACCTCCAAACCATGTTTTGAGTATTTGATAAATCTGATTTCCATCCGAGTATTCCTTTAAACACAATATACATAAGTAATTAAAATGAGTTAATATACTGTAGTGGTTACAGAGCATCCTGTAATCAAACACAAACACACACATCTCAACAGCCAACAGTTGTTGAATGGAAGACTTGAATAGACCTTTTCCCACACATAAACTGGTATTCATAAAAGAAGAATCTACTGTGAAAATGTGTAAACCTCACCCACACTTCAGACCAGGCATACGCACAGTTTTTACAGTAGCTGCAGGAGACATCTGATGAGATGGCGTGAAATATAAGGTGAGGGATATAACCCAAGATTAAAATATTATTCAGGCTGGCTCATTTCACTAAAGGTTACCATTTTCACAGGGACCATGGAGTTCTGTAAAATGTCACTCAAAGATTCATTTAATATCAATATTTATGAGTGATGAACTTGATCTTTTTATTGAAATTGTAGCGATTACTTCCTTATGTAGTGATCTTTTCCTTTGATCCTAAATAGCAAAACACTTTGTACGGTCTACTTCAATACGAGCTGAGCTCTAGAAATTAATCATTGATCATCTTTCTGATGTTTAATAATAATGGTAATATCACCAACAACAATGGTTTATAGGTACATATAATGAATTAGTGGCATGGGTGTTATAAATAGCCACAGGTGTGCATGATGGTTGCATGTAATGATAGTTGTTTTGATGCTGTTGGCGAACTAGTTAAATTGTATTTTTTCTTCTTTGTTGTTGTTCTCAATGTATGTATGACGGATTGATATGATTATGAGTGTTTCTATATCCATTTATGGATAACTGTGGAAGTGGATAGTTTGTGTACATGTGTGCCTGTTTCCACAAAGTCAGATTTATAAACCAGACATACAAAAAGAATGCTTATTTTGGTCAGAGTTTTATGCATGTGGTCCTTGGTTTTAACAACTCTGACCTTTCTAATGAGCAATTCCTCTGTTGCCTTCATTGTTTGCTTCTATTAGAACAAGAGCTGTATAGAGGTAACCTCTGTACCTCTGTATCTTATCACCTCTATCTCTAACACAGCAAGTGAGAAAAATACATCAATCTAGAGGGGTGGGAGAGTCCAAGGGTAATTCATCATTTCACTACACGGTGAGTGAGTCAACAAAAAATGCCTATCACTCTCATATTGATTGACAGGTACTTTAACATTTGGACTTTTAATACATGGACTAACACTGGATAGCTAGTAAAGTTAACGGTATCTGTTGCAGCAAAGGCTTAATTACAATATATCTTGTAAACATTCAAAGTCAAAAAATTACTGGTTGAAGATTGGTTGGTCTTTTTTGTTTTATGTTTCTGCTGGGTAATAGTAATAGATTGCTCACACAAAGTGAAATAGTTTAACTATCACAGGATTTTGTTCATAAGCATGACATGGACAGGTGCATTATGTGGCTTCAGCAGTAACCCATACATTGTACTGGACTGTTATGAAGAGGGGGCTAAGTACAGCCCAAGCATAAATTCTATTTACAATACTTCCTTTTTTGCTTTGTCACTCTGAGTTGAGCTGTACTGCCAATAAATTGTCTTGGACAGGTGGAAATCTGTGTTTGTTTTGAACACCATTATCCTTTAACAACTTTCAAATTCCAAGAAATCAAAAGTTAATGATCCATGTGAATTTAAACAAATGAACCAATGACTATGACGTGTATGACCATTTCTTAACTGACATTCTTCTACGCCCACTAATGAGGCCATTTCTCTCTGACTCAGGAGAACAGGTTGGGTAATGTTCTTAATTTCTGCTTTCATATCATGTGCCTGCTTTTGTATTTTCCCAAGGGCCTTTTGCTGTGAGACAGTTGCCAAGGTCACTCACATACTGTTTCAGTGTTCTTTGTGTCTCTGTGTGAGTGTCCTTCAGACTGTGAGATTTTGGCCAGTCTCCAAACAAACGATCAATATGCAGACAATTCACAGTAAAGGGTGTTCCTGGCTTCAGGACAGTATGAAGAATTACTTCTAAAACACCGGACACACATATATTACATGCAGGCTTAAAAATATGATCATTTGACTGACAAACTTGTACTAATGAGAAAAGTATGCAATGACTGGCTGGTTTTCTTATTACGTTTGTAGTTTGCAGTGAAAACTTTTTGAATGTTTAAACTTTTAAAGATTTTAAGTCAGGTCTTTTGGGAGTCTAATATCAAAGATGTTAAATCTCAAGTCCAAGTTAAGTCTATGCACTTTCACCTACTGTATATGCAGCCCAGAGAAACGTGTTCCAGCCTTAACACATCGATGCCAACACAGATTTTTTTTTTTTAAAAAAAAAAAAAAAAAAAAAAAAAAAAAAAGACACATGGAGACATCGTGCTCCTGCAAAACTTTGAGAGACGACAGACAATACTTGTTTACACTACAACGGAGGGACGAGCAGCTGGTGTTAATCAATGGTTTGATATTCAGACGTAAGAGGCGATGATGAGGTTTATCCTCTGCAACCACATGAACCTCATATTCTTCTTTTCAGTCTGGATGATAGAGGGTGTTGGTCCCTCCTCCTCACCACCTCCCCTCATCTGCATCATCCTGTGTCTTGTTACCTTGCTTCAAATATTTTGTCTGGGAAAGAACCAATCAATTTCCTAACGCTCCAGTGTGTCCATGTGTGTCATCAGGGGGTTTCAGGCGGTGTGTGTCGTGCCTGTAATGGCATGCTGGCAGTGACAGAGTGGCAGGGTATTAGGAAAAGCTAAACAAGAAAGCCACTGGGGGCCGAGCACTCCCTTTGACACAACAGAAATCCACAGATGGTAACAGTAAAAGTTCTTCAAGAGTGACCTCTCTTCATTCCTTTCCACGAATTGGAATTTTTCATGTTCCTCAACAAAACAGGGAACCAGATTTTATATCCACTGGCTGCGATGGCTGAAACTTTCCCTGTATCCCTACTAATTTATGTAGTGAAATAATGTCCAAAATGCAAAAGAAACCTCTAGCTTACCTGTCAACATGGCTGCTTCAGTGTGTGGGTAGTGTATTGTAGGGCAATTCACACCACCTGTGTGTGTGCTTCTGGAGCATCACTTCAGCATTTCCCTCATATTACAGAGGTTACAGATTTTTCAATCTACACAAACAGAGAGTATGGCTCCGGTTCTATCTATCTGGCAACACCTGAAGTTTAAAATTTAAAACCTACATATATTTGTATTTTGGCATCATAATTTACATCAATCCATTATCTGAAACTGTTTATCCTCATCAAGGTCACTTTGGGCAAGAGGCAGCGTACACCCTGGAAGTCGCCATATCATCACAGGGCGCATAGAGACAAACAACCATTCACACTCACATTCACACCTACGGACAGTTTAGAGTCACCAATTAAACTGTTAAGTGCATGTCTTTGCGGAGAACCCAAAGAGAACCCATGCAGAAATGGGGAGAACACACACACCGAGAGGCCCCAGCTGAGGTTCAGACTATGAACGTTCCTTGTTGTGAGGACCGAGGCTTCTTGTAAAAAAGCTTCTAGAATCCTCCTCCTGCCCACCCCTTACACTCTGTGTGTTTGTTTGTCTGTCTGTCTGATAGCCGTCCGTACATGCACATGCCATAACAGGACATTCCAAACAAAACACACAAATATACACACACTGTATGGAGCACTTTGGTGCATAATGCAACCACATGGCAGCTAAACATAACGAGAACCATCAAAGGAAATCTGATCCAGCGCCTCTATTTTTTTCCTCCCTTGTTCAAGACAAGTCTAGAGTGTTTTTATTTGGCCTGCATCAATAGGGGTGTGACAGTGCGCAAGCTGCTGAAAATCCTATAAACATTTTGGTCTGAAGCACATCTGTAAAACCCCCGACACCCCCCCTCACCTGTCCACCATGTTGGGATCAGCGTTTCTGGTTAGCAGAAGCTCCACACAGAGAGCAATTTTGTCTTCACTTGCAGATGCTGTGGTGCTGGCCATGAGCACCGTCCAATGATCTGTGGACACACATTGATATTATTCAAATATTTAGCTTAGCAACAACCATTCAAAAATCCACTTTTAAAACGACATAGAAAAGGGTAAAATGCCAGCACAAAAGATCATGATAGAACGAGATTACCATTAACAGTGAAACTGTTTGGTCAAAAATAATTGTCTGACAGTCACACTGCAGGAAGCCGTGTGCATCATGTCTCTATCACCTAAAACATGGCAGATAGTCCCATGAGGGCTAAGAGGGGAATTTTTAATGTAGGTGGTAAAAATCTATAGGATTCTTTAAGAAGTGTCCAATAAAGCAGGAGGACATTTTTGGTTTGAATGTAGCCTGCGCTTCTACAAACAGATCTTGACGGGGTTCTTTTGTTCAGTTTGGATCAGTTTCATAGTGTTCCATGAATTTAGACATTAGCCCATTCTCCATTACAGATATGCCACTGTGATGTCAAAACTTAATGATGCAACTGGGTCAACTACAAAACCATCAGCTACTGCACAGCTCCAAACTTTTTTTGTCTAAACGGAAAAGTGTCGCCCCTATTATTTACTGTCCACATTCATGTTTGCTTCTGCAGAGTGACTTAGTTTGGGTGCTGTAGTTACTTCACGGACACAAATAAAAAGGTATGAAATCATTATTGGTAAACGTCAGTACACTATTGAGCAAAATAAATTAGAGGAAAGAGAAGTAGTATTTTTTTAGTACAATGAAGTCATACATCATGCTGTAATGAGGATAAGAAAAAAAATCTGGACGATAACCCGGTGATGGAGAAGGATAGCCGTTTATCTGGCATCAGGAAGTGTGGCAGCCTTTATGGGACTGAGTGACTTCAGAAGAGTTGTCTCCTTATCTTATCCTGATAAGAGCGGTCTGACCCATGGCAATGCACTCTAATCGTGTTTTGTTCCACCGATGACTGAGTCCCCAACCTGTGTGGATCACAGCTTGTATCTAAGTGTGTATTTGTGTGTGTGCATGCATACCTGGGCCTCTACATCTGTATGTGGGTTCCTGTGTCTTTGCGGCTTGTGCATGTTTGGCTCTATATCTGTGTGTGAGTGTGTGTGAGTGTGTGTGTGTGTTTATGTTATGTGTGTGTGGGTGTAAACCAGACAGCCTGGTTTGCGTCTCGAGAGGACTGGAGTAAATAAATCTGAAGCCTGAGAATTGGTGAGAGGGTATGATAGCAGCATGGTGACCGTTATCAATCACTCGTGCATTCCTCCGCTCAGACATCAGGACGTGACCACACGTCATCCTCCTGTTTAATTGCTTCCTTCACCTGCCTCCAGCATCAGATGCCGAGACCATGTGAAATCAGTCACACACAGTTTAAAATGGACATTCTGGACTGAGAATTAATTGACATCAGATATCGACAGCATGACTAGTGCTGCGGTTCCAAACTTGGTCTGGGGGACATGCTGGAGCTGCAGGAGGGTTTTCTAACAGAAAACATTAAGACTGCAAAACTATTTATTATAATCGCAGCAGCAACAGTGACAGGACTGCAGGGGATAAAAGACTTTACCGTCACTACTGTCATTTAAACTTTAACGTATTAGTCATATTGAGAGTTGTGTCCTTAATGACTAAGCAAATTTCTCATTGTGGCCCTTTGTGTAGAGACGGCTGCTATGTATGATGTGGACATTTTTAGGAAGTACACCAGCTCTTATTAAGTGTTAATAAATCGATGGAATTTTCTTTGTCACCATGTTATTTAACATCATGAGTTTGCACTGATTTGCACTAAACCACAACAGATATCCCTACAGACTTTCCTCTACACCTTATTCATTTGAACAATGTCACTAAGTACAAATAGACACAGCAGGAAGTGACAACAGCTACAATCACCTGTGATTGACCTAGACATGTTACTACAGTTGTTGTCACCCATTAATGTTTTTATTTTGTTAAACTGGAGTGCAAATCTTTTCTTTTTGAACAAATATGTTCTCAGTGCTGATTAAGGCTATCACTACCAGGTAAATCTCTCTGTATTTCGCAGTATACAGAGTGACACCAGCATTGATTCTTTTAAACTGAAAAGGGTTCCTCTATTCACAAGTAAAAGAGGCTCAGTCTCTCCTGAGAGCAATGATTGATTAGCTTGCCAACCACTGGCAACAAACCAAAAAGTATTTCAGAGCCCCGTTCGACAAAATCAGATTATTCTCCAACTTTTATTACTCAGTGGAGCCACCATCAAACTCCCTGGCACCCGCAATGTCCATTCCCTGAAGACAGTACCGCACAGTATTTTTATTTGCTTCCTTGGATCCATTGAAGTTGAGATAAGGACTAATTCATTGTTAGCTGAACTGTGGGTTTAGCTCATTTCATCTATAAAATGTCACAAAATAGTAATGTATAAATCATATGTTCCCAAAGTTCAATGTAACAACTTCAAATTGCTCATCTGTCCTCAGTATCAGTAACAGACGTTGCTTCACTCATTTGAAGTCAAGACTAATCTCTGGTTTGTCACTGCTCATTTTCGTGGACAGTAACAGTGACTGTAACAGCAGATGTAAATGTTACTAACATTACCATCTGCAAAGAGCTCAAAGGTCAAAAACTGTTCCCTGATAATATTCCTGTGATCACAGACTGGTCATTCGGTGTGATTCAGTGAGAGAAGGCCACAAAATAAAACTTTAAGACCCATTCTGACTGGAGTCATTTAACCATAATTTTCCTCCACAGATTACCCCTGTGTGTGTTAGTGAACAAACTCTTATCTACTGACAAAACATTCAATGTTCCTGGAGGATCTGTAACTGCATTTTTTCCAACAGGATTCATGGTTTTATGTGTATATAACCGCAGACTTGTTAACATGGAAGAGTTCTTCCCCCATGCTTATTTTACCCAGACTGACCTCGATCCAACAGATGCCTTCAATTTCTATTGCTTTGGGATGAGGGTGCAGTGTGCATAAACTAAAAACAACTCAAACGATCAGTGGTGTGTTTCTGCAAGAGTTCCTCTTTGGCGTCATCGCCATTAAGTAATGTCAGATGAAGCGTATTGGTGCAGAGGCCTGATTGGTCCCCTATGCTTTGGCTGCAGCAGGTGAGGAAATTGAAAAAAGGTGCTACAGGGAAGGATAGCTCGACACCAACGCAACAGGGACTGTCAGGAGGATTAGGTATGGCTGTTTGATATCCAAGCCTGGAAGGCAGCAATGTAATGGTGTTGCCTAATCAAACTATCTGTCCTAGTTGTTTTTCTGAGGGGGTGAGTGAGGGATCACAGAGAGATCAGTGGAGCCTACATGTGTATATCATAATTATACCTATCCAAAAAACAATGAATTTGATTCATTTCTTTTTTTTTCAGTTTTGGTTTTGGAGGAAAGAACCAAGAAGAAAGGTCTAAACAGACTTCAGTTTGAAGGTAATTCATATTTAATGTTCTTAAAAAATGTTTTGAGTGATTGGTCACAGATGCCAGGATCCTCTATACAGTGATTAAAAGGTTTGCTGTCAAACTTTGGGGTGATATTTCTTCTCTTTTAAAGATATTGATTGTATGTTTGGCATCATTTTAAAAGTTAGGAATCATCAAATTAAATCATCTTTTTTTTAAAGAGTCCTTTTCAAGCTTTATTTCTGATAGAGACAGCTGAAGAGTGACAGGAATGCGGGGGGAGAGGGAGAGATGGGGAATGACATGTGGGAAAGAGCCACAGGTCAGATTCGAACACTGGGCTTCCGCAGTAAGGACTGAGCCTTTGCACATGGGGCGGCTGCTCTACCAACTGAGCTAAACGCCGCCTCACAATTGTTCATTTTTAAGGATTCATTCTATATTTACTGTCCATGTTTACAGGTCAATCACTTATGGTTGGCCTTTTAATTATTAACTGACCGACTGTGTTAAATATTGTTCTTTTGTTATATCTGTTGGATTGGTGACCTCCTGAGCTACTGTATTGTACTTTACATCTTTCATATTTTATGATCTTTCTGACTTGTATCACTTGAATCAATTGTCACTGCATTATTAATAAATAGGGATGCATCAATTGGGATATTTTGGGCTGATACAATGTTTAAAGTAACATTTGGCCAATAACCGACGCCAGTGTATTTGTGCCAAAAAAAAAGAAAAAGAAATCTACACTTTGTATTGATGCAGCTCAGCCTGTTTCTCTTCTCATCCAAGATGTGAGGCGCAACAGCCACTCACTGTTTGTGCTAGTGCATGGAGCACATTGGAATTTGCAAGCAATTTGTGCCAATGCTGGAAAACAGAGGCTATTTCTCCAAAATACAAATTAGGAATAACCAACACAACGTTTAGCCAGTGTAGTGTTTATCTGTTGCAATGCAGCATTTAAACCACTGTGACCTTGTTTGTCAAAAGGCAAATATCATCTGATACAGATGTTTGGCTGATAAATTGTGCATCTACGCTAATCAATCATTACTCATTTAAAAGCTACAAACATACTTTGAATATCATGGACTGAAATAAGAGGCAGTAGATGAGGAAATAAGAAATATTTTGAGGTGGACCGTCCTGATCTCAGGTTGGAGATCCTTTATAAGCACAGTTCATTTCCTGTCAATGGACTGTGCTAAGTTGTACATCCATCTCATAAGAGATGCTTATTGTAAATGCTGCATTTTCCCAATGAAGAAATAGTAAAATACCAAGAGTTGCTCATGCATCAAACCTCCAAGTTATATCCAATCTTTTCCTTGAATAGTTACAAATAAATAGTTGTAGTCAGTGGTGTCACCCTGACATGGTATTGAGGCACTGTCAGCTCACATTATACTACAAAGTAAACAAACAAACAAAATCAATGGAGAACAAATCTAACCACCTAGAGGTTCCCACTCCAAACACAGTGACTGGTCTGACCTTTGTTGAAGCTGGCATTGGCACCTCTGTCCAATAGCATTTTGGCCAAGTCGTAATTAGCCACACTAACAGCACACATCAGAGGAGTCCATTCAAAGCCAAGCCTGGTCTCGACATCCATGCCTGTCCACACCAAAAGGATCAAATTAAGCAAGGCAATGAAATAATTACATAAACAGCAAATGTGCTTAATGCCTTCCGGCACACACACATACACACACAGAATGACATCCTGTTTTTTGTTTTCACTATCCCACTTGATTTTTGAAAATCACTTTCTGGCAAATTGTTTACAATGGGGTGAGCAATCACTACCAGCCGCCTGACAAATGTTGATACATTTCTACTGTGATCAGTAAGTTTATCCGCTTCCACCAATTCAACCAGTCAGACATCCTCATCTATGATGTTGGCCTCCGTACCACACAAGAACCCTGATTGCCACATGCAAGAACATTTTCTTTGTTATTCTCATCTCAAACCTTACTTACTTTTTTCTGTGAGGCTCACTTGTATGAGTGTATCATTTAATTCATCAAATATAATGACAAAAATAAGTAATACAAATGTTTTTCCATGAGCTACTATAAATTCTCAATGGAACAAAATAAGTAATGATGATAATAATAATAATAATAATAATAATAATAATAATAATAATAACCACAACAACAACAATTAAAAAGAATTGTATAATATCAAGCAGTATCCTCTGTGGCTGCCTATACCACAAAAGGAAAGGGCCAAAAACTGCAATTCCTCAAACAGCTATGTGAGGCTCAATTTTTAGCTTTGCCAGGAGGCGGCAGAGGCAGGACTGCCAACATGGCGGCAGCCAGCTCCACATATTTTTTAACTTTAAAACAGCTCTTTGGAAACCAATGGGTGACATCATGTATATGTTGATTCATTATACTCTCCGTGTATAAAAGCAGTACGGAACAAATTAACAGTAGTAGGTCAATACAAGAGATTAATAAATAAATGAACAGTCCGTTAAGGTCTGATTTAATAAACGCTCCTAACTGGAGAAACCTGTCCTGAATTGATCTTTTCAGCCTAATCCTAATGTATGCACCTAAAATTGCCACATAAGGTCACCTGTTCCTCCTGCAGTGTAGTGGTGTAGCTTTATTTGGTATTAGAGGACCCAAAACAATTAATACTCCCACTATCGGTGAGTATCAAAATCTGAGTACTTGCCATTGTCCAACAGCTGTTCAACAGCCCCAATGTTTCCTTTACTGATGGCTCTTTTCAACATCGACACATTATCTGCTGCATCTGGCACAACAGCATCAGGATCCTGTAACAATGGGGAAAGATCAGAATGAATTTACAAAAAAACAAATCACTCCAAGAGAGAAAAAAATAAAAGGAATCAAACACATAACTCCAAAATATGTTTCACTGTATTTAAACCCTCTGAGGATATAGCAATGCAGAAATACAAAGACGATACTGTGCAAATACCGAGGTATTACATTACTATATTACCAGTGCTATGTCCCAGTTTCATACTGCACACTGTGTACTAAGCTTAGGACTGTAAACAACAACATTTTCAGTATGGATTAATCTTTTGATAACTTTTTTAATCTTTTGATTTCTTGATTACTCCATCAATAATTTATTTAAAACAATTTAATATGTCAAAAGTTCTTCCTGCTGGGATGTGATCAGCTCCTCCATTTCCATTGCATTTAGGAACATTCTGACAATTTATTTTATCAGCATACCATGTATTTGTAGAACGGGATTAGGACACAGCGTTATAGTTGACTATCACAATGTGATGAATCAGAAAGAATGGGGGGGGACCATGTAAGCCAGAGGTTTGCAAAGTGGGAGGTGGGCCTCTCCAGGGGGGGCCTCTAAACTATTTCAAGGGAGGCTTAGTGAATGGAAGTGATAAAATATTACATTAGTTATCAAAAGCAGATAGATAGAGTAGCCTAAATGTGTGTGTCTTTAGTTAAAGGGATACTTCAGTGATACAGTAGTTTTGTGGAATTGACAGTTATTTCCTCTTTCACAGAGACAGAATCTAATAAATACCTTGGGAACAAACCTTTTATGAATTTGGTGTAGTCTGAGGCTTAACTTGGCTCAACTGTTGCGTGTCTATGGGATCAAATAACAGAACCATGATCCCACAGGCATCCAGGAATTGAGAGAAACTACAAGTAAACGGGCGAGGGCCTTTTCCCAAGCTTTGTCTGAGGGGAGGCTCACAGTCTCAGACCCCCAGTGGTTTAGGTTGTTTATTTTATGAGTTTAACTCACATGGTTCCAAATTCTAACATTCAAATGGAAACCAGAGATGTCCTTGTAGTTGAAATATGAAGATTATTTATTCAGTGTTAAGACGCATTTTCTTAACACTAGGTAGGAGCCACTTGGGTCATTTTAAAAACAGACTTCTTAAAGTAACTAAGAGGCCATTTTCACGGCAAACATTTGGACAGGTGTAACTGTCCGTTCCATTAAGTTTTCCAGTAAGCTATGTTAGTGAGTACATTAAAAAAAGTGTTTGGCCAAAATGCAGGATGCTTTCCAACATTTGATTTACATAGTTTAATATAAATGAACTAATAAAATTAACGTGAAGCAAGCAGGGATGCACCGAAAATTCGGCCACCGAAAATCTTCGGCCGAAAATGGCCCAAAAGTGCATTTCGGCTTTCGGTGAAGTGGCCGAATAGTAAGGCCGAATAGTGGCGTGACGCAATTGATGCAATGAAACAACGTGCGCGGTGATCTGGCCAGGGTTGCTGATTCTTTTCTCATTCACACACAATAAACCCACGATGCAGGATATAGGAAAAACACAGGCAAGAAATACATCATACACTGCTCTTTAGTACTCTCTACATTATGGCGACTCACACATGTGAGGTGCGTTCAATGACCGTCGGAAGGACTATGATGCGTTCATGAACGTGGGAAAAATGGAAATTCACCGGAAATATAATAAAACTAAATAGTATTTCTTTCAAGAACAAATTAACAGTGATTAAAACAACATGGGCTTTCTAACAGTATAAATGAAATAATTATACTAACTGGAAGTTCTACTGGAATATTTGAAGGTTATTAAATAAACATTTACTTTCTTTGAAAAAACATGTCTACAAATGTATTCTAGGCTATTTATGCAATAGTGAAAAAAATAGTGAAAAATTTAACAACCGCATTTCTGATTCGGTTTCGGTATTTGGCCAACCATTTAATTTGTATTCGGTTTCGGCCGAGATTTTTCATTTCGGTGCATCCCTCGAAGCAAGTACTAACATTTATGTAATAGTACTAAGAAACTCAATGTGCTTCCACTACATAGTATTGGAGTAGTAGCCAGGTTTCTGCATTCAATACTAATAAAGCCAAACCCAACAGTGAAAATGAATGCAGTCATTTTGAGTTTATTAGCACTATTACATACGTATTAGCCTACTTGTTTCACATTAAGTTTGTCAGTTCATTTATATTAAAACTATGTAATTCAAATGGATGGAAATTTTCTATTTAATTGAAATGCATAAAGTGGCCTAAATGTTTTGGGGCCATATTTAATTAGATATTAATTCCACCAGCACTGTTCTTGTCTGCTGTGAGCGTCTATGGCGCACTGCTTGAAGATGGTGAAGGGTAAAAAGAGCGGCACTCTCTACATTTTCACTACAATTATGTAGGTACATACATTTAACTACTTGAATATAACTAGTTTGTGTCAACCTCTGGGTTTTCTCCTGTGTCAACTCAGTCACAAAACAGGAAATAAAGAGGAATTTGGCGGCTTCTTAAAACAGAAAACTAAAGCTAAGTTAATTTTAGCATTTTCATTGCTGCTAGCTAATGTTGTCACCCAGTCACGTAGCGTTAAGACGGAGGTTTTCATGGGGTGACCTTGTTGCCAGACGGCTTTTCGGAAGGCCAGTTATCCCACTCATCATTGCTGGCGTCGCTTTCTTCTCCAGCTGGAAAGGCATAATCCACGAAGCTGCTGCCCATAATTCACTTTAGCCGCAAGCTAACTTTACCGAACGCACACCTGTGACAATCAGCCGAAAGGTGTTTGGTTGTGCGTCTCAGTGCAGCCCGCGGGTGGGCGGAGTTTGACAGTACCAGCCAAGTCAACCGGACAATTTAGCGCTTCCGAGGATTGAAGCTTACTCGTTGTTGTAAATGAAGGTTTGCGTTGCTATGGCATTACATTACAGAGTGTGGTATAAGATGAACGCTAACTGTTGTTGTATAGTCACATTAGGCTAATATTAACTTGTAAATACTTAGTTCATAATGCTTACCAGCGACTATTTAATGTTAACTTATATTAGCTAGATCGTTAATATGATTGGTTGGCCGGTTTGCTAAGCTATATTGCCAATGAATGGATAAAAGCAGTAAAAAAGGCAGCTAGTTTTGAGGTTGTTTCTGAAATGCCAGGCGAGTGGTGCTATGTTTGGTTTATATTAATATTTTCCAATTAAACACTTAAAACAGGTACCACTAATGGTCTGGTTTTAATATTATTGACACCGGTGGTGCACAGGTGTTTTCACTTATGTGCCTGATTAGACTTTCCCAGCACTGTGGGTGCTGAAGGACATGTCCCTCACTTACCTGTATCATTTTCTATCAGTATACTCTAACTCTACTAAATAATGTAAGTATATATATATATATAATATATATATAGATATATATATATCATATATATATATATATATATAAAAAACTAATGAATTGCCAT
Source organism: Larimichthys crocea (assembly GCF_000972845.2). Taxonomy (NCBI): domain Eukaryota; kingdom Metazoa; phylum Chordata; class Actinopteri; family Sciaenidae; genus Larimichthys; species Larimichthys crocea. The sequence goes on along the minus strand of NC_040020.1, from coordinate 21,088,303 downwards.
TCACAGGGTTTAAGTCTTAAAATAGAATATACTTTGATAAAAGCCATCCTGATCCATAATTGTCAATAAGTGAAAGTCTCATGAGAAGTGCATCAAATCTGGCTGCAAAGAGAGTAAATGTCCAGCAGAGGTCCCTCTTTCCCCTAAATAATGGGCAAATAATCTTTGTGTCTCTTAGCAATAATGATTCAAATGTTCAGCAAAATTTCAAGCAAACGTCAATCTCACTTCATGTGATTTAGATTATCAGAAAGCTGAGGCTCAGCTTTGCCCAGCTTTTCACACGCAGATAATTCCAAGGTCCAGGATTTAAACACACAGGAAAGAGACACAGCTCTCTGCTGAATGCAGTCAGTCCTCACCAGCTGCTGGTTAGATATGGGATAATGGGAGAACATGTCCTATTCAGTATTAGAACAGGAACTAATTGTTCCCTCTTATTTTATTGTCTCAATTAAATATTTTGTATTCAGATTTTTTATAGGCACTTTTAGGTTTTATTGAAGCACATTCTGGTTTCTTGAATAACACCCCTCCTCTTTCCAAACCAGAACTCTTCTTATTTTTATTTTTTTATATAACATTTATTTTTATATATCAAACAAGTTTAACTGCATATTGAATATTCTGATTCATGTTTGCCCTACAGATCAGTTCAGCAATATTTATATTTTTTCACATAAATGTGTGCAGTTTTGTTTTCAATAAAACCAGTTCAGCCTATTCAATGGCACACAGTATACCAGTGTCACCTTCTGTGTTGACTTTGTTCATGTGCACTCATCTTCACATTATACCATGCCTATTCAAACACAAACCTGATTGGATTATTGCATTACATGCCCGCACTACATTTATTTCTTTTTATTTTGGACATGGCTGTGGAAGGAATCAGTCTCATGCTAATATATCACAGTTTCTAAAGCTAAAAGGCTGCCCTGCTTCACAGTCAAACAGGTGATAGTGATGGGGACCAACATGAACATAATATATAGTGTTTCTTCCAACAGATTTACCCAGCCTGTGTCTAACGGCTGAAGTGCTGACAGTAAAGATATTGTTGAGATGTTCAGGAACCAAACGCTTACCACATATTCACGTTATCTCAGTTCCTTTATGGAATGTCTGCAGGTTTTGATCCTCCCTCTCCTGAAACTGTGCACAACCTGAAACTGATAAAAAGGGAAAGTTTCAAGTTCTTTTAGATGTCCTGGACTGTTTCTGCTATTTTGTGAATGATAGTGAAGCAGCTGCTGGGAACATTCAGGAGTAGACCCGCAACAGCTTCCGGGGTGAGATTAAACTACAAAGCGTTTATGTGGTTATTCACATCGACACAAAAACCTGGAGAAGACCTCCTACACACTGTATGAGCAAGTCGACTCAAGTCAGGTTTTATTGTCATTTCAACCATATACACAGTATACAGTGAAACGAGACAGTGTTTCACCAAGGACCACAGTGCTACATGAAACAAAACAGACAGGACTACATAAAGACAAAATAATTTGACAAGAAACACCGGACAGAGCGTAACAAACTAGGATATATATATATATATTAGTATGACTTTAGTAGGAATATACAGTAGTTAGGTAGATATCGATTAGAAGCAGAGATAAAAGGTGTGCATGGATGTACTATAAAAGTAGTTGCCAAACTGACAACCAGACTTGAGAGAAATCAGCTTTTGGTTGCATAAACTAATAATAAAGTTGTCATTTTTAATCTATATACAGTAAATTGGTAATTGTACACTGCACACTATGAAAGAGATGAAATGTGAGACACTTGTGAATCAATTCATATTTCTATGATCAGTTTCAAAGACTTTAGGGAGTTGGAGAGAGTGGGTTTCCTCCTAAATGAAGTTTAAAGTGAAACAAAATCTTCCATATTGGCCCCTGGACTCTCATTCTCTCCTGCATTGCCTGATGTTGTATATGGATCAGTATCTATATGCTAATAATAAAGTGGCCTCATTGGCATCAGCTGGCTTTACCTCCTCAGCTTGTTGCCACAATATACAACCTGAGGCTCGTTGGCGTGGAAATGACGTGCTCCGTAAGTTTTGGCGAGCCCATAAAGGATGGACTGTCCTCAGTGTCTCACTGAACCACAGAGCAAGACTACAGGAGCCGCCACAGCAAGAGGGACCAGAGAAGACCAGGCGAGACGTGCACAGGCGAGAGATACCGGTCTCGATTTTTTATGGGGCGGAGGGAGATAACTAAACAGTGAGAGCATATTTACTGGAGGCACAAAGTGGAGGATAAAAGGCGAGCACCCTCTGTTTGTGTGTGTGCATGTGTGTGTTTGGGGGGGGACTGCGCCGTTCAGGGGACACACAAATGTGAGCGACGCGCACGAAAACGACTCAGGTGCAGAGAAAGCAAACTGGCGGCGCACTTAGGATGCAGAAGTCACCAGTGGAAGATGCAAACTTCTTCTCCAAATATTTCTTCTGGTAAGACATGCTTTAAGCTGAGCAGCTGTTTTTCTCTGGATGACCATGTGCAGATTACCTCAGCATGCTACATTTGAATGAATAAATGACACTTTGAAACATTTGGTGACATTTTAGTGTGAGAAAACCAAAGGTAACTTTGGAGGTCTCCGCTTGCTCCAATTGTTATTTTGTCTATGCGTGTTTGGATATCCCGAAAGAAACTTTACGTCTCTTTGGGCAGATGAGGCAGGGCACAGGCTATTCTGTGAGGAGATTAAAGTAACATAAAACCACAGAAAACAACTGTATTCTGAAATGCTGATATACCGCCATGCACCCTGCTCGTGTCCTGTTTCTTTACTTAGAAATGCGTAAAACGGTCAGCTGGTTTCAAACTGTGGGCGACATGCGAGTTGTGATCCGATGAGGTTACTGTTCTAGAAAAGGGTGTCAGGTGGAGGTAGAGCTTTCGAGGCTCAGTGTTTATAGAGAGCGGTCATTTACATGAAGTGCAACATTATTATTACAATTTGAGGTTTAAAGTCCAACTATACTGATCATTATTAGATTTTTTTAAAGATGTGCTGCTCTCAGAAATTCCCTGGTTCAAAATCTATTTTTATTTTAATATTTTTTTTGTGAATATACTTCCATAAAATCATAATACAACATTCAGTTTGAGCTGATAGGTGTGCACTGATATGTCCTCTGTCCACTAATGAGAGGTTCCAAAGAAAGAAGCAGACAGAAAAGGTCAGATGATGTAAACTATTGTATGTCACAGCCTTTCTTTAAATGATTCAGTCACAGGGACTAGCAAACATCTGACTTTATCTCCCCTCTCTGTCATTAGTGTGACTGTGAAACCTCTGGGATTACTTCTATTACAACTAACACCAGTTTACGTTAAGGCTTCCAGACACCCCAACGCTGGCTTTTATGCAAAGTTTTTCCTCTCACCACACACACACACACACACACACATTTAAATATCTTCCCCTAACTATAAAATGTATTTTATAGGTGTTTCATACTACTCTATGTGTGTATGCAATGTCTTTCAGCAGTGAATTTTAAAACCAATGCATATACAAATACATTTTATAGCCAGTTTTTGTACATGTTGGACCATATCTTCTCACATATTCTCAAGTGCACAGCAGTTATTTGACCTAGGTTTAAACAGCTGATACCCAACAATCTGTCTGTGGTTTTCATGCAGGTGGACGTCACCGCTGCTGAGGAAGGGCTTCAAAAAGAAGTTGGAGCTGACAGATGTTTATAAGGCTCCTTCTTATGATCTGGCAGACAACCTCTCTGAGAGACTCGAAAGGTTTGTGCACTTCAAGTTTGTGTCCCTGACTATAGTAAAACAGATCCTATAGTCAGTAGTCTTCTCCCCTGATTCAGTGATTATGACATTTGTGCAAAGTGGATCTCATTGTGGTGTGGTTCTGGTGGAATGCTGAATAACCTAATCAGTATGTAAATCAAATTCCACCATTATGTAAGAAGAGGGACATGACACTCAACCTGTTTGGTGGTTGGAGATCATGTTATACTGAAGAACAGTAACATTTCTGTCATTTGAGGGAACAAGATACCCTAAAGTTGTTAGTAAGGTGATCTCTTAAAGGGAAACAAATCCATCCAGACCCATATTAACATGTTAAAAACTGTAATGGCTCCATTGCATTGTTTGGTGTGGCACTTTTTACACAGATTGCTTGCTAAATACAAACCTGGTAATTTTGAACATTTTGAGTCTCAGAAAAATGTAAATTTTCTCTGATTTAAATCTTTTCTAGTTTGTTTAGTCCTCTATGACAGCAAACTGGATAACTTTGGCTTGTGGATAAAGCAACACATTTGAGGACGTTATCTTGGGCTTGAACATTTTAAAAAAAAAAAAAAAAAAAAGACATTTTATAGACCAAACAACTAATCATTAATCTAGAAAATGTTTAACAGATTAATCGATAATGAAAAGAATCATTATTGTTGCCATACACCATAAACACAGATGTACCCAGCACACTGTATCTGCTATGCTCATAATCTTTAAAGTAAAACCTTGTAAGATGAATTTGTATAAAAAAAATGGAATCTAGAAGCCTGCACCCTTGTGATGTTCTTCATATGTGCCCTTTACAAATGTTTACAGTAGTCATCTTTCCCTCAGAGTCAGGTTGAAGTATATGGGCTGGCATTTAGGCAGGACTAGACATAAACCGAATGTCTGTGTGCCAAACAAACAACCAAGATGATGGGCAAGGTTAACTCTTATTGCTACTTTCACTTTGTCTCTCTTACTTGGTTTATCTTTCTCTCACTGTATTTCCCTTTTCATCTCTATGACTGTCAGTTTTTTTGCTTTCTCTACCCCTTTAACCATGAGGCAGCCGTACACCCCTGTTTCACTCTCATTATTTACTCTTGACGGTATCGGCTGGTCGTTAGGAATCTTGATAGAATCATGTAAATTTAAGGATGTTTATCCCCTTCTCTCCCTCCCTGCCTTTTTGTTTGTTTCTGAAAAATGCAAATGCCTTTTTGTTGTTTTTTCGTCTTCGTCTGTGTTACTTTCTTCCATTTCTTTCTTTCACTTCTTTCACCTCTCCATTCTTTCTTTTACTGTTCTTATCTCACTGATTAAGTACCACATCTCAGTTAGATGTTAACCCAAAAATGAAATAGCCATGTCTCCTCTTTTTTTCTTTTCTTTTCTTTTTTTGCCTTGCCTGACAACTACAGCAGTGTCACACTGGCCTTGCCTCTTGGTTACCCAGGGGCCCCGCGTCACGCTGAATGGTGCCAACAAGCCGGTTAATGTACATGGGTGTTAAAAAGTCGACCTTTAGAAAGGGCCTGGTGCCCACCGGTTGATGAATGAGCAGTGGTGGGTGATTTTGCTTTCATTATTCCGATCAGGCAAACAGTGAAGGCTTCTGGGAATGTGAACTTTACCTTCCATTAAAGCATGCTGTGTACTGTCAGCCCCTTCATCACCCGCTCAGTTCAATTCAATGAGTTTTTTTTTCTGGTTTGAAAAAGATGTCATTATACTGCAAAAGCTGATAACGTATAGGAAGAAATCTAAGTATCTAAAGTAGTCAGGTTTCAGTCCAGAAGCATCTTGTTGAAAGGCTACATTGCTAACCATTAAAGCCACTAATAATATACCAGCAGTATGATTCAGTGATTGTTCAAGGAGGCACCAATCTAACTTCTGCTCTCATGATAATAAATTCCATTAGTCAGCCTAATGTGGCTGAGTGTACAGTCTTTAGGCTGACATTGTTGGATTGGTTGGTGTCTCTAACACATTCCCCTGCTTTCATCTTTTCTGGTGTGTGCATGTACCAACACTAGTTCCTTTTTTTGACAAACAAATATGTATACCTTACTGGACGGCACTACAGTTACCAGCTGGTCATGAGTAAATAGATGTAACAGAACATATAAACACTCAATGATCGGTCATCTCTCATCTAATCCTCTTAAACTGAGATAAATATACTGTACAAAAGTATACAACCTTACCCCTCAGTTTTCCAGGCTTGGTAGTGAACATTGTCATTCAACTTCAGGATCAGGATCAATATTTCAAAACTTTGTCCTCATACTCTGTTCTTCCTTATTGGTCTCCCCTCCTTCCTTTTCCACTTTTTCTCCCGTCACTCACCATTGAACTGGTCAGCCAAATCACCCTGGTTATAAATGACCCTCAGAGAACAATGCAGCTACTTACTGTAGCTGTAACTGCTTGCCAGTTGTGGGAAGTTAATCCAACAGGGTTGTAACAAGGCAACAAACTCAAACCTACAATAGCCAATACCCAAAGTATTTTTAGAAAAATCACTAAAACCTGCATAATACACATCACAACTGTTACAGGAATTTTAAAGAAAAACTCTTAAATAAGGAGGATCAGATTCAAAACATCAAAGTTTAAATTGAATTTATTGTTCTTGTACAAGAGGAGCGTTTCACAGTGCAAATTGTTAACAGACAATTTGCATATAAAGCATCTAAACAGTTTTCTTCAACATATCACCTAATGAGTAGCCAGTATGTCCCCAATCTAAATGTCACCTCTCTGACCTGTCCCTGGCCCCCATTCTGTTCTGAAATCCCTCTATTCATACATTAACCTGAACCTTACCTTACCCTGCCAGTCTCAGGAAAACAGCAATAAAGGGAAGTGCCTTCAAGACATGTAATAAATAGGAACAAACATTGTATAAGTTAAAACATCTAACTAGCTGTGTAACCCTGATTATTTAACAACAACGTTGAGATTCAATAGTTCTACCAAAATATAGATTTGCCATATTTGTCTAAATTAAATTCCAAAAATAAAAATACTGAACACTGATAAATGAGCAAAGAAATTAAGTCATTTTTTTCACGAGTCATTTTTACTCCTGATGTTTTTCTGTATCACATTCCAAACAAACTACTGATGGCCAAAGATTTGAAAGTCAACACACTACTGCCTCTCTACGACTGAATCATCAGCCAAAGTTTGAGAAAGGACTTTTAAAAACTGGATAGCTGGATTATTGCCAAAGTAGTAGTAGTCAAATAGAACAGCCACAGCCAAACCTTTGCTGGCATTTGGCTGGTGGATGTGTTATTCTCCCACCCTGCCTGCTGGTGTTTAACTGTGTTGTAACTCTGTCCTCCCTGCAGAGAATGGGACAGAGAGGTGGTGTCAGCCAAGAAGCAGCCCAGGCTGATGAGAGCGTTGGCCCGCTGCTTCCTCGGCCCTTTCGCCTTCTTTGGTATCCTCCTCTACCTCGGGGTGAGTCTCAGTCTGTCATCTGTGGAGGAAGCAGATCTGACATAACTTGACTTATGTCATAACTTAATGTAAAAACTAAAGTGTGGTATTAATTCTGCCATGATGGATTATACCCTTGAGATGCAGATATACATTTAGGATTCTTATGTATTGTACAATGTTATGTTTATAAAAGTAGAGAGATTAAAACTTTAGTTTGAGCCAGTGACTGGGGAAAACATTTTAGTGGTGCTGGATCTTAAGGTAACAATCCCTGTTATTAATGACAAGCGTATGTAATCTAATTGTATTATTTGGTCGATTATACAGCCGTGTTCCAGAGCAAGAATGGCTGTACACATCGTAGATATACATTTCCATTTGTGACAGAAATCATGATCCTGAAAACACTTTTTGAGAATGAACATTTATTTCATAGAGGAATCAAATTAGGTTTTTTTTTTGTTTTGTTTTATTTACTCTTAACACACAAATATCAGCTCATGATTACATTAGTTTTAAGACATCCCAGAGCTACCACCAATCCTTGTCCCACACAGCTGTTACTCCACCCGTACGTCTAACAGTGTTTAAAGTGTTGGGTGGTGGTGGGTGCCTATAGAGCTACAGTGTCGTGACGCACAAACATCACAAGCATGTCGCACCATAGTGTCCCAAACCTGTCTCACTGTCCCGGACTTCTGGGAAGGTGGTGACAGCAGCCATTGCGTCAGTTAGTACAGTTGGAGGAGGTTGCCATGCCGACCAGAATGCCTATTATATGTTAAAGAGGCTCTGTGGGGAAAACAGAAACGTTTTGGGGAAGGTTCTCCTTCTGGTTGTTTGATGTACTTAAATACAGCATTTACAACAACAGTTTACAACAGTGTTTATGTAAAGCTAGTTTTCACACCTTAAAAAGTGACTTGACTTCTACCTTCTACACTGGAAACAGATAAGCTGACTTTTTGTTCCTTAACCAGAAAGAAAAAGAAATAAAGAGTTGTTGTTATTGTTGTTGTTGTTAATATTAATATTATGAAATTGATTCATCTTTTATTGCCCTATCTTTTGGTGTAGGAGGCCTCCAAGACGGTGCAGCCTCAGCTTCTGGGTCGCATCATCGCCTCCTTTGACCCATTTCATGCTCCGGAGCGGAGCCAGGGATACTTCCTGGCCCTGGGCCTCTGCCTTCTCTTCACTGCCCGCTTCCTCCTGCTGCAACCTGCCATCTTCGGCCTACATCACCTGGGCATGCAGATCCGCATCGCCCTTTTCAGTCTTATATACAAGAAGGTATGGGATAGCAAAGGGTGTACTTATGAAACTAAGACTCACTTGTTTTTTTAGTGGTGAATCATTGATTTTAAAAATGTTGATATTTTTAAGAAGATCTTTTCTCATTCTCAAATGCATTTTTAATGACAATTAAGAACAATATTTGCCTCTTAAATGTAGAGTGTCCAATCACTGAAAACTTAGTAGTCCATGACACGGTGGGTCTTCTTCTCAGAATTGAACACTTACTACTTAAAGTCACTGCTGTAACAAACAGTTGTCCGTACAAAACATCCCAGCTGATAAGATAGACTTGTCAGCTTTTGTCTTGCGATTATTTTTAAGATTGGACAGAATGATCAGCTGAATGCTTCCATTTTGTTTATTCATGACACGACAACATTCCCAGAAAGCCTCTCACATTTGGAAATCCAGGAGATGCGTTCCACAGGCAGCCGAGAGGGCCGTGGCAGTCTGGTGTCACCAGCTTCCTTTCAAACAATTCACCTTCTTCCTTTGTGCTTCCACTGAACCCTGATCTTTGACCGTTTCAGACCCTGAAGCTGTCCAGCAGAGTCTTGGATAAGATCAGCACCGGTCAACTGGTTAGTCTGATGTCTGCCCACCTCAACAAGCTGGATGAGGTGAGGAATCCCAAGCTTTTTGTTAACTGATACTGTACAGTGTATTTCACAATCCCATAAAGCACTGATCTCTGTCATTTCTGACAATATTAATGCTCCAAATTCAAGTGTCAGTATTGGTCGTATACTGGCCTACACTTAACTCAAAAACTTTCAGTTTAAAGCCAGTGAGCATCAAAACGTCTATGTAGTTAAAACTCTGGCCTTCATGTGCTATTGAAGTGAAACTAACAGAAATAAAAGAATCCTCAACACACGTTTATAATTGTGTTTTTAGTTTAGTTTGCAAGCACATATGCAATTCACATTCAAATTGTGTGGACTATGATGCATCCCATTGTGGCTAAAGTCAAACAGACAGCACAGTACTCACACTGTAAGTGTGTCTTACATGTTCCTAAGCAGAGTATTCTGTAGCTGTGAATCAGTTTTGAAAAACATCAGTGTTTATACAAGACAACAAAGCTGGAGGGTGTGTGTGTGTGTGTCTGTATGTCTGTGTGTGTGTAGACTGAACTCAGTCTTGCCTTGGGTCTCACTGAGGCGTTGAATGTGGAAACACTCTGCAACCTGCTTTGAGACAATTATCACCTGGCTTGGATGCACCTCTCTGTCCCTATAATGCCCAGTTGGAGTTACATAATCTGTTCAGAATAGAATAGAAATAGAAACTAAAGTTGCATAAATATACGCACATCATATGCAGATGCAAGGCTATCTGCAAACAGCTTAGATGATGGGCATGAGTACTCGATTTGGAGAGTACTTGCATTTTTCACTATAGCAAGTATGATAGATCTACACAGTAGCAGATCATGTCAAGTCATACCTCACCATCTTTTTCACCCAGATTGTGTTTGACTCATTTACATAAACGTGTGAATCTTCATATAACAGTCTAGGACTGGACTAGAAAAAACACGTGCTATGCTGTCAGTATACGAATATACTCAGTGTTGCAAACCCTCATGTTTTCACAAAAATATGGCTCAAAAGTTTCTGTTTGTTGCTGGTGTAGTTGACTGTTTGACCTTTGTTGCACACGAATGCATTTCCAAATTGAGTTTATGTTGGTTTTAAGCAGAGAAGAGCTGCTGTCCTGCTATCTATTCAGTTTGATACTGAGACGATATTTCAGCAGTCTTCCTTGAACCTGAATTATTTATGACTTACTGAAAAGATTTTCCCTATTAGTCCTGTAATAGACGGTATCTTCCAGTTACCCGATGTACACTACTGTCACTGTGTGTGTGTTTGTTCCAGAGCTTAGGTCTGGCTCACTTTGTATGGATCACCCCACTGCAGTGTATACTGTGCGTGGGTCTGATTTGGGAGCTGATCGAGGTGAACGGCTTTTGCGCGCTGGCAGCTCTGACTTTGCTGGGCATCATCCAAGCCTGGCTCTCACAGAAGATGGGACCACACCGGTGAGGAAACTCTACCACAAATACACTTATATTATAGTATATATATATATCAGTATGTTACAGTACATCTGCTTCTATGCATGTATGATGTACTCGTAAGTTTGTTCATGTAAAACCTTGTCTTGTAAACAGGGTGAAGCGAGCAGGGATGATCAACCGGCGCCTGGCTCTCACCTCAGAGATTGTGGAGAACATCCACTCTGTGAAAGCATATGGTTGGGAGGAGGTGATGGAGACCATCATCAAAAACATCAGGCAGTAAGACACTAAAACACACAGCAGCTATATCACGAAAGGAAAATCACTACAGTTATTCTTTTCCTATCCAAGTTTATCAGTGTTTACTCATGTTTGCTTCATGCTGACTGTAACAATACTTTTGCTGGTTAATGATAGATACTAGAAATCCTCTTGTCCTCAAGACAAACTAAATATTAGATAGTGCCTTTTGTTCATTCTGCGGTCACTGTAGTTTTTCCTTCATGTTAGAAATGAGAGGGTGAAACCAGGGCATTGCAGTTTGCGACTGTACTTATAAAATTATGAAACAGCCTTTAAATAACAGGAAGTGATAAATGCCTGAAGTCCAGTATTGGTAGGTTCTTATACAGTTGTGGTAAAAGAAAGAAACATTTATTAAACATATATAGTATACAACTCATAATCTTTGAAGTCATTTAAGACATTTTTGTATACTATGTGTGTATTGATAATCTCATTGATAGACTGCAATAAATAAAACTAAGCAGGAAAAAGAATCCAGAGAAAGAGAGTCAGTTGACATCGCACTCAAAAAGTCTTTGATTGTACAGTAGGAATTGAATCAACCTAGTGCTAAAATTGAGAGAGAGATGTTACAACATGTGGTCAACCAACAGAACCACGCTGACATTGTTGTTGGCAGTTGGAGCCAGGATGAGTGTAATTGACAAGAACAATAAACGTACGGGACAGAGTTTTGGTGTCATGGTGCAGAAATATGTTGATATGTATCAGAGCTAACACGGAGCCGCCCAGACTTCACGTTTACCTGATAATAGCAGCATGAAAAACTGTTGTGGTGTTAACCAAAAAGCCATTTTGAGTTAGTGGCTGCTCTCTTTTGGGTTGTTGGTTATGTTTCTGATATGAATTATCAAATGACAAATGTATAATGACTTGTGGAATAATGAAATGGTGTCCTCCCTATGCCAGGTTCATTAAAGTCCCTCTGCTAAATAAAAGTGTTCATATTTGTCATATTTACTTCTGAAATGTAAAAGTCACTCAAAAAATGATCTTATGTTCTTTTTTCTTCTCTCACTTCCCTCCATCCTCAGGGACGAGATGACACTGACAAGAAAGATCGGGTCTCTGCGTTACTTCTACAGCGCCTCGTACTTCTTCTCCGCCATCTTGGTCATCGTGTCTGCCATCGTGCCGCATGCACTCAGTAAAGGCATCATCCTGCGTCGTATCTTCACAACAGCCTCCTACTGCATGGTGCTGCGAATGACACTGACCCGCCAGCTGCCAGGATCCATCCAGATGTGGTATGACACACTGGCACTGGTCAAGAAGATTGAGGTGGGTTGAGAAATGCACACCTGCTAGAAATGTCAAGTCTGCCAACAGACTCAGTCCTAAAATGTCAGTTTTGGTATTGGCTTTAAACAGAATTGAGCAGTACACGTTACTGACTGATGTACTTGCCTGTGTTTTGCTGTCTCCAGGAATTCTTGATGAAAGAAGAATACAGAGTGCTAGAATACAACCTGACCACCACTGAACTGGAGCTGGTTAATGTGTCTGCATCCTGGGATGAGGTTGGTTCATCTGATCTGTGTGTCAGAACTGAATGAGACCTAAAAGTAACAGTCACTGAACATTTATATCAAGTACTATATGTTTAGTGTTACATTTCCTCCACCAGGTGAGAAATATGTTTCCTAAACTCAAGTAACAACAAAATAAACACTGAGATGCTCACGAATGATATATCAAGAAGAAAATATAGACTCCTTGTATCTCTTGACAGCATTTCTTGATTGATCAAATTCCTAATGTTGATTAATCAGTCATTAATATCTTTTAGGTTGGAGTGACAATGATACAATAATATATAATAAGTGATGTAGGTTCTATTTTAAGTAGTTGTATGTGACATGTGACAGACAGTAGATGCCTAGTAAGCTGAGCATAACAAATTTAAAGCCTGAACTGGTTGTAATATTTCTTTGTGTGCCTTTAAATGGATCAGCCAGATTCATATATTGGTTTATTATAACCTGACTGCATCGAATGGTTTGTCATTGTAGGAAACTGTTTGTGAAAGCGCAAGAACTTGATCGGATACATTTGTCTATTACCATCTATTGTGGGCAAACCTCAACCAATCAGATCTATGTTCTATATAATATAGTCCAACTCTTCCCAAAGTCAGCAAATCAGTGCTCATCTTTCAACACAAAGGTACTCTCCAGTTCTGAGCAGAGCATCTATGCTAACCTCTGAGAACTAATTACTGATGCTTGATTATGTGATGTATTTATGTAACAACAACAACAAAACAGCTGTCAGCCTATAAATGCTCATTTGATTCTCAAGTGCCAGTATTGGTATCAGCCCCAAATATCCAGTATTGGTCAGGCTATAGGACATTTACAGCAAGGGAGTGAGTGATGTTTAAAGCTGTTAAAACGTCCACAACCACTAAATCCACCATGCACTACAGGCATAATAGTTAATTCCTCACCATCACTGGGAGTGGGTAGTATAATCTTATCTATAGGCAGAGACTGTAAACTTAGTCTAACAGGTGTGATTCATTGACCACCCAATACCGTGAGAAAACCAACATCCAACTGTGTTTTTTTCTGTCACTTTGCATAATTAATTATCCCAGTGTCGTCACCAAACTTTGCCTTTGCTGGGAACACTCTGAATCTCCCTTTGAGATTCAGAGTCGTGTTGATCACCTAATTCCCAGATTCTCCTCTTGCCTTCTCCTCTTCCTGGAATGTGCCATTCGCAAATGAATGGGAGGGGTGTTGCCTTTCTTTACTGCTGACAGCATGTACGTCAGCTCATTACAATGAGAATCGCACGTCAAACGTATACAAACTGCGGCAAGTCCTGGCATTAGAGGAACGATGACCCATAAAATGTCACAAGGGTCAATGATTAAGCTGGCAAGTCAAGCAGAGTTCCCCTTTTCTACCAGTGAGATGTGTCACCCATTAATCTTTACAGAGGCGGTGACAGATGAGGTGAAATAAGGCCATTGTGAGAGTCTTCTGTCTTTGGAGAATCTCTTGTTTCTCACAGCAGTTTGGCCCTGTGTCACTGAAAGCACGGCATGACAGACACGCTCACTGAGCCCTGAAGCAGGCAGTTATGTAAACTAAACGAAAAACACTAATCAGGTACATAACATGCACACGTACACAAACAGAATGATGCACACTTAGGCATAGTATACAGTACAGTAAAATCTGTCATACAGATCAAGTGAATTTCTGATTATAAAGATGCCAGTACAGTTTCACACATTGGGGAGTGTGTTTCAGTCTACCTGCTAAAGAAACCTCCCCAAACTTGGATAAACTGCTAAATAAAGTAATGCTGTTATGGTCATCTCATACCACACCTCTGCTCACATTTATTACTAGAAGTAGAGCTGTCACAAAATCAGTTGATATTGATGAAGAATTCATAGAACTCATATTGCAATATCTGTCTTATTACTGCCACATATAATATTGGACTGTGAACCACAAAGAGGCACTGGATTATTTACTTGATATTATCATATTGTGTTTTCTTAACACAATAACAACATTTCACTTGTAACTATCACGATTATCGTCAGTATTGCTATATTGTGACACTGCTAACTGAAGGCATATTCTGACCTGTGTGTTTCAAACTGCAGTGAACTGTGTAGACTGGAAGCAGGAAACAGAACATGTTGATATATGTGAATGTAAAGTCCAGGTAGAAGGCAATATCAGCATCTAGTTCTACTCAACTACCTGCTTCCTTCAAAAAACTAAACTAAACTGTGTGCCTTTTTAGATTATGTATATATTTAGATTAAGAAAGTTTTAACGCACTGATATGCTTGTTTCATTCAGTCCATACAAAACAGAAAAGACACTGATTTCTAACTCTTTTGCAGGGCATTGGTGAGCTGTTTGAGAAGATCAAGCAGGAGAACAAAGCAAACGGACACCTAAACGGTGACGCTGGCCTCTTCTTCACTAACCTCTACATCACACCTGTCCTCAGAAACATCAGCCTGTACCTGGAGAAGGGAAAGATGCTGGCGGTGGCTGGATCCACTGGTTCAGGGAAGGTACGTCAAAGACATTTTTTTAGAGACTAAAGTTGCGTTAAGTGTTGATGAATCCATCTACTGTCAGATTTTTGGTTTAAGTGACCTCATGCAAAGCATGGAACCTTACATGCTGACTCATTGCTGCAACAGCTTAATGCTTTAGAGTAAAAATGTAGTAGGATAAAGTGTAACCACGTTTTTCCCTCTTTATTAGAGTTCCCTGCTGATGATGATCCTGGGAGAGTTAGTGCCATCGGAGGGTAAAATCAAACACAGCGGTCGCATTTCCTTCTCATCGCAGACTGCCTGGATCATGCCAGGGACAATTCGGGACAACATCTTGTTTGGCCTGACCTATGATGAGTACCGCTACACCTCTGTCATCAAGGCCTGCCAGCTGGAAGAGGTACCTTTCATATCATATTATTTATTCTTTTTCCCCTCCCTTCCTCTTTATATCTTCTGCTCTGCAGATGTAATGGATTTCTGTAGGTAAGTTCAACCATAGTGGTCTTTATTTATTGTTATTTATTTTATTTTATTAATTTTAAGCTCACCGGAAATTGTTTTTTTTTTTAAAGTGGTAAATTGGTACAGTCGGTCAGTGTTTTGCATCAGCAGCAGTATTCATTCAGAGGCTTATGTGAAGATTTTATCGTTAATCATTTCCACAATATCAAAAGTCACATGACAGAGGACACTGAACATTGCTTTATCGCTTCTCATGTCTGTCAAAAAAAGTAACAGAAGATCGGATGATATGGTGATTTGGTATAACTTTAGAAATTGTAGCCTACTCATTTTCATTCAGCTGTGACAGCAAACAATTATCATTTTCCTCCAGAGGGGCAGTTTAGCCAAAGAGAGCAAACTTTATCCCAGCCTCCATGTCTTTGTGGACAAACAACCAAAGTGGATCACGCTGAAGTAAAAGTTTTAGAAGTTTGTTGGATATTTAGATACTTTTGTGCTGCCATAAAAACATCACCACTGGAATCCATTGTAACTGACATGAGCTGAAGCTGACCACAGCCACGTTCTCAATGAAAAACAGTAAAAACAAAGCCAGAGGTGTCACTGCAAAGAAAATGAATGTTGACTAATTATAAATCAATGACACAGAATAGCAACATTACTATTAAATGTCACTCAACATTACTAATTACAGATATCTCTCGTAAATTCATTTTTGCCAGCTTCCTTCAAGTTTGTTTCTCTTTTGTTGGACTGATGCTCTCTGCTCAGTTGTCTGTTTGGAGCCTCTGCAAGACATCAAGAAGGTTCAGGTTTCCCCAGTCCACATTTACACCCATTATATCTCACACACACACAAAGACACACATGGTTGCACATTCTCTGCCTCTTACACTGATACACAGACGCACACACTCGCACTCTCATCAGCCACAGCGTTGAGTGACGGCCCCTCAGCAGAATAATGTCTCCTCTGTTGCCATGGAAATCTCTCGTTATGTCACTGGGATGGAATATGAGCTTGTTGGTTCCCAGTGACAGACGTTCCAACACAGACGGGCAATCAGATCTGTGGAGGAAAACAAAACCCATAAGTGAGGTCATATTTTTGATATACTGTACATACATTTTATGCACAATTGTTTTTAAAAAAAAATACAGTGTGTAAAAAGACACAAAAAAAAACCCAACTGACTGTACATGCATGCACTAGATGGAAACTTAATAATTTATTTAAAAAAATTGACCCATTTTGACATGAATAAGACAAAATATACAAGATAAAAGCTGCAGTACATTACAGTTGTTGTTATGTTGATATTTTAAATATAGTTTAGTAGTATTATTTATACTGAAATCATTGCAGCGGCATTTATTTACTACCACGCCTCATCTCCTGTGGCCCTGACAGTGCCTCAGTGGTTTTGACAAAAACATGACATGTTGTCACAGCAAACAGAGCTAGCATGCAATATTCTCTCCAAGTCTCCACATACTGTAAAAACCAGCCTCCATTTTGTCTTTGGGCAGAGGCGTCAAATGCTAACATGAAACTGAAATAGCGAAAACAGTACTGAGCGGAGTCACACTGTCAGTTCTGCTGTATATTGTATGGAAATGACAAGGAAGTCTTCTAGTGTGATTCGATTGTGAATGTTGAGGAGATTCCTCTGAAGTTTTGTTAAACAAAGACAGAATGTTAAAAAGCAGCTCACCTTCACACAGTGTTGAGGCTGACGCATTGTTTCTTTGTTGTCACTTGTGGTACTTAGCCATGTTAAGCGATGTCTTGTATTAGTCTTAATAATTAGTTAGTTAATAAGTAAACAGTTCTTAACACTATTTCTTAATGGTTTCCCTTACAAATCATTCAAGAGGCTAAAGATTACTTAAAATGAGGAGAGAAAGTGTGCAGAGGATTTTCTGCTCTAGGTAAAATCCCCAAGGCAACCCTGACAGCCAGAAGTGAAAACCAGAGCAGATTTCTCCAGACAGAGACCAGACCTTTAGTGGGCTTGTGCCTGTAACTCCTGACTATTGTTGCCCCCTGAAGCACCAGACATACTGCCATGGGTGGTCTTCCCACTGTAAACTCATCTTTTGCCTCCAGCCTCTCTCTGCTGGCCCGGCAGGAGCTTTTTGTTCCCAGTGAGACACACAACATGTCTTTTCATTATGTTGCCTTATTTTACAAGATGTTAAACAACATGTTAACTGTTGATTCCCCTATGCGCCCCTGTCTGGACAGCGGAAGCTGCCGCTAAAAAGGTAGGAAGTTTTAACGATGATAAACTTGTGCTGTCACCTCATCCTTATTGGTGTGGGCATCTGTTTTCATTATCGATTACCACCGAATGCACCATATGTCTCCACTTGTGATACCCTTCATGTGCAGTTTGTGCCTTTTGTGTGGTTTGAACTTTGTGATCATGTGAACATGAATTATTAGATTGCCAGGTAAAAAAAAAAGAGAGAAATGAACCTTATTTAACATGTTGCACATATTAGTAGAGAGAGACTCCTATAGGATCACTAAAATTAGTTTAAAGTGCTTGAAATAGCAACTGCCCTTGCAGAAATGATTATGTAATTCAGCCTTTGTTTTGTAGGTAGAAACTGTACTAACTGCATAGTGCTGCTAGTTTGGACTGTTTCACTCTATGCACAAAACATTTGCACAAACAGCACTTAAAACTTCAGAGGGTAGCCATTTTCTGCCCCCTGAAAGTGATAGTGCAATACTCTGAACAAGGATGTTGTGCGACGACAACAGGCCCTCATTCAGTGCAAAAGGAACAGTTCAAAATATGTGAACAGAAGACTTCCTGCGACGCACTCAACCATTCAAGTGGTCAAAGCAGCAGACACAAACAAAGCTTCTCTTTTTGCTGTTTTCAATGTAGCAGCCTTGTGTATTTGATCTTTAAGCTTTAATCTTTATTTTCTAATTAAGGAAGACCGTTGCAATGTGTACAACTGCTTCAAAGCCATCGGCCTTTATCCTAGCATCCCAGTATTAATGTTGTGTTTTCATTCCAAAGTTATCAGAAATAGGAGATAAACGTTTGCTTACAGAATATCTTTAAACCATTGACCTAGTTCCAGGAACTGTGGCGTTTAGCACACTGGTGGTGCAACTCACCTCCCTATTTAGTCATATTTTAGGCATTTAACTTGACATATTCAGTATGTACAAACGAACTGAAGAAATAAGATCTGAAAGGAGCAGTGATCAGTTTTACTTTGATATACAAACAAGCAGAAGTTGATATGGAAGAGGTGAATGTGATAAATGTTAAGTAACAGATAGTTTGACTACTTTTGCTGTTTTATGAAGCCTTCTGCTCTCACACAATCCCTCATGCATGTGTTCTCCTCTCTAGGATTTTGCCTATCTGCCTGAGAAAGACAAGACAATGCTCATCGAAGGAGGGGTGACCCTCAGTGGCGGTCAAAGGGCTCGCCTTGGCCTGGCCAGGTACTCCCTGTCACACCTAAGCATCTGTCAACATGCCTCATTCAGATCTGTTTAGTGCAGACTACCTCTGCTGAGAGTCATAATTAGTCTTTGTCCAACCTTTATGTGACCATGTTGATTTGCAATAGATAAAAGTAGAACATGATTTAGAACTTGAGTCAGGTTTCTAATTGATGAAGAGATATAGCAAACAATTAGTTGTTTGTTGTGGTGTTTTAGAGCTCAGGGATGTTATGGTTAAGTGAGAAATGGGAGTCAAAGAGAGGGCCTCCTGAAAAATAACTAAAAAAATACACTAACATGCCAACATGTTGACTTCTGCAACCTTTGTCAACATTAGAGGTCTGTAAACACACTGTAATTCACAATGAATAAGTTCAAACATCAATTTCAGGGCCATAAACTAATCATCGCTATCAATATCATCATCACTGGCGCTTGCAAAGTAAGAGGTTCCATTCCTAGTAAGCCAATAAAAATATCCACTAAACATGCAAATATCTCAGATTTGACATATTTGGCAATGCTTTAAGTTTTAGTACTAGTTCCCAACAGTGTAGAGAATTGAGGCTTTGCTATACATAATCATAAACTGCCAAAGCTGATAACCATCACCTATCTATCTACTATCTTATCTGTTTGTCTGCCTGCACTTACTATTGTCTTTATGGTCACACATTGTAAGTGCTTCCTCCCTCGGCCTCAGTAGGACTTTATTACTGCATTAAATCTATGTCCTGATTGCAGTTGTCAGACAGACTCATATTCCCATGCATTATTTATTGGCTAAGTGTCGTGGCATCAATTTGTTGCCACTTATTGGTTTTTGAATCTAGCCTTCTCTGTAAACACTCACCGGATTTGATTTATCCCTAACTATGCCTGGCTTCCTCATTTGTTCTATGATAGAGTTTTCTATAACACTTTTTATGTAGACCACATCTATACGTCTATAGCGCATTATATATTATAATGCGTTCATAATGCTTTATGACGATACTCAAAGACATAATGTTTTCTGACGTTATAGACCTCAACTGTCTTCTAAATGCTCTTGACTAGTCATAAACTACTGTACAGGTTGACTGGTTGGGCTTATAACACATTATGACTACCTATACTCACCTATACACACACCTCAACAATCAACTGTAGTAAGAATTCATTCAATGCTGTAACAGTCCATGCAGCGTCATAGGTTATCATTGTCTATAATAATGCATGCTTCATCATAACACTTCATTGGTTCATTGTTGGTGTTAAGTAAAGTGTGATACATCATGGTAAATGGACTGCACTTATATAGCGCCACTCAAAGTGCTTTTACACTACATATCTCATTCACGCATTCACAAACATTCATACAATGATGGCCTTGGCTGCCGTGCATCAGTTTTAGGAATTAACCATTCACACACATTCACACATCGGTGGCACAGCCTTCAGGAGCAATTTGGGGTTCATTTCAGCCCAAGAACACTTCGACATGCAGACCGGAAGATCCAGGGATCGGTCTCCCAGTTATCTGATTAGTGGACGACCCGCTCTACCTCCTGAGCCACAGCCGCCCCTTTTCATGCTTTTAAAAGAATTTATGATGGATTATAAGTGATTATTATGTAAGAAGGAAAACTGCAGAGAATTAAAAATAAAATGTGTCTGCTTTAGGGAGAGCGATGAGCTGTGATGTTCTAACAAACCTATAACAACAAAGTTTTGTTCTCTTTCTCTTTCTGTGTGTATTCCTTTCAGTTTTTTTCTTATTTTCTCTTACCTCAACATTTTTATTTCCTCAGTACAGGTCATTGTTTCTCACACATTCTTTTGGCCTTTCTGTTTCGCTCTGACTCACTGTGTTTTTTGCCCTCAGGGCTGTGTATAAAGATGCAGACCTCTACCTACTGGATGCACCTTTCACCCACCTGGACATTGTGACGGAGAAAGAGATCTTTGAGAAGTGTGTATCCAAACAGAGAGTCTTTCATGTGAAGGAGGTGGGGGTGGCTGAGCTACAGTTTTAAGTTCAAGGTCAAGGTTGTCTCTTGTTGTGACAGACTGGGGTTGGTGAGTTACGGCTGCCTCGTCCCACTGTAACCTTCTCAGGAAATGGGATTTTTTTTTTTTGAAGTTGAGCAAAAGGGGATTATGTTTTGATGAAATGTGGACTTTGGCAATCTTTCAAAGGGGAGAAGAAGGCAAAATCGTGGAGTCGATCTTCTTGTTGTGTAGTCTAAAGTTAAATATAACTGTGGTAACAAACACATAGAGTAGTACGTTCATTTTGAGCGCTGGTTATTCTTTAATGACTTGACACCTCACACTTTTAATGTTTTTTTTTAATATAAGCAGTAGCAATACAGCAATTAATTGATTAATTAATTTCACTATTATCCCCAGTTTGAAATATTGTGTAGAGGTTTCTGTCATTTACAATCAATAAAGTAGTATTAGTGATTTAAGTCTGCAGTGTTATAAAATAAATTAATCCATTATAATTGTGAAACCAGGAATGATCCATCCAAATGTATAATCATTGCATCCCTACTGAGAAGCCAGTTGTCAGCTGATTTTTTTACAATCTCAGTTTTCTGTGTCACTGCACAGGTGTGTCTGTAAACTTATGGCCTCCAAGACGCGTATTGTCGTCACCAGCAAGTTGGAGCATCTGAAACGAGCAGACAAAATCCTCCTCCTGCACAATGGAGACTGCTACTTCTACGGCACCTTCTCAGAGCTGCAGGCCCAGCGGCCTGACTTCAGCTCGCTCCTCCTCGGCCTGCAGGCTTATGACAACATTAATGCCGAGCGACGCAGCTCCATCCTCACAGAAACCCTCCGCAGGGTCTCCATCGATGAAACCGCTGGCTTCCGGAGTCCGGACCAGATGCGCCAGTCATTCCGCCAGCCACCACCTCCACTAATCGTCCCTGGACCCCAAGGCAATTCTGGAAGCGATGGCTACCCAGAAAAACGCAAACAGTCCCTCATCCTCAATCCCTTGGCTGCTGCTCGCAAGTTTTCCTTCATTGGGAATTCCCAACAGACTACAAATCCTCCCCAGTCCATGACGATAGAGGACAGTGTTCGTGAAATTTCTGACAGGAAATTCTCTGTAGTACCCGAGGATGATCAAGTAGAGGAAGTGCTCCCTAGAGGGAACATGTACCATCATGGGCTGCAGCACCTCCACGGGCAGCGGCGCCAGTCTGTCCTGGCGTTCATCACCAACTCTCAGGGTCAGGATCGCAGAGAGCAGATGCAGTCCTCCTTCAGAAAAAAGCTGTCCATCACACCACAGTGCGATCTGGCGTCTGAGCTGGACATTTATGCCCGGCGCCTGTCCAAGGACAGTGTCTATGACATTAGTGAGGAAGTGGATGAAGAAGACATGGAGGTAGAGCAGCCCCTTTTTCAGGACACAAAAATGTATCTGACTGTGTACTCAAATATGTTTAGACTATCAGAAGAATCAAACGGTTTTCTTCACCTGACAAGATATCTGGATGTACAGAGTAGTTGATTTGAGGCAATTCTGTTTCTTCACAGCAATGCTTCGCAGATGAACGTGAGAAAATCTTTGAAACTACCTCATGGAGCACTTACCTTCGCTACATCACCACCAACAAGAGCTTAGTCTACGTCTTGATTTTCATCGTCTTTGTCTTCATCATTGAGGTAAAATCACCTTCTTTTTTTTTACCTTGTTTTCTAAATTAAGTCAATTCAGTCAACAAAAATGTTTGTTTTCTTTCCACCAACAGGTTGCTGGGTCAGTCATTGGCATTTTCCTCATTACTGAGTAAGTGTCGTTATTCAGTCTGTAATTAACTGTCTGCATTTACAGTATTTGCCCCGAACAGAAATACTAAATATAATATAATATATAATATTATTTATTTATTGAGAAAAGTATTTGGTGGTTAAAGTAGTTTTGTTTCATAAGGTACATGTAAATATTTCTCGTACAAAGTACGTAGTTTTATCTCTCTTCTATAAGACTTAGAAAAACAACAATGTACAATATGTTTAAATATACAGTATGAATGTCATATATGTTAAAATACATTTAAATGGTCAAGAAAATTCTAATTTATTGTTTTTCTGAGGAACCTGTGATTTTGAATCTTGAATTTTCTAAGTTGTAAGCAGTTAAGTGTAAAGTGTTACTAATGCATATCTAAATCATTTAGCTGTTTCGGGAACTGTTACATTAAACAATGGTTTAAAAATCTGATTTATATGCATATCCTGCTCAGTAGTAGTAGTAGTGGTAGTAGTCCATGTTTTATTCACAATCATTTGCTTTATTCTACCAGCACGATCTGGAGGGACAGCGCCAACCCTTCATCGCCCAACTACATTGACGAGCAGCATGTGAACGCCTCATCGCCCCCCACCCACCTGGCAGTTATCGTCACACCGACCAGTGCTTACTACATCATCTACATCTACGTGGCCACATCGGAGAGTGTGCTGGCCTTGGGATTTTTCAGGGGTCTCCCATTAGTGCACACATTACTCACAGTGTCCAAAAGACTACATGAACAGATGCTTAGCGCTGTAATACGAGCTCCCATGGCTGTGCTCAACACCATGAAGACAGGTGATTTGGTTTAGTTTAATATTTCTCTGGGCTTTACTGTTCTGACTGACTTTCAGATCTGACAACTCAATTTACAAATGGAATATAATATGCATAGCTATGGTTATGATTTCCTTCACCTGAAAATAAGAATCCTGTTTTTGTTACCTTAGAATGAACCTTTTATATCTACACAGGCCACGTGTCCTCTTCCAGAGTCCTCTATGTGTCTACAGTAGCCCAGAATGGACAAACTAAACACTAGCTTTAGATAAGGCCTTTCACTCGTAGTTTTTCTTGACATTAGGAAGGGTAGGGTGAATGTCGGGGAGTTGCAATCAGCAAATCCTATACGCTGATCCTAGCTATAAATATAAAGAACTATATAAATACTAGATTATATAAACTATATAAATAGCTTTAAATATCTTGTGAATATTGTGGAACAGCGTCCTTGAATTCACTTGTTTTTGTTTGTGTGTCTACCTGTAGAACTACATGTGTTTAGCCATAATGAATCCCATACTAATGTAGTCATTCACTACAATGATAGTTTTCATTAAATATTTCAGGCCGCATCATGAACAGATTCACCAAGGACATGGCCACCATAGATGACATGCTGCCTCTGGTGCTGTTTGACCAAATACAGGTATTTAACTAACACAATGAATGGCATATCCTACTGTAACAATCTACTGATTTTTATTCATTGTACATCCTTTAAACATGTGTGAGGCACGTATCTCTGCTGCTGATTGTTCTTTTTCTTTTCTTTTGTTCTTTTTTTCACCATCACCAGCTCACATTAATTGTTTTGGGGGCCATCTTCACTGTGTCCATCATGCGGCCTTACATCTTCATCGCTGCCATCCCATTGGCTTTCATCTTTGTTGTCCTCAGAAAGTACTTTTTAAGAACTGGAGAGCAACTCAAGCTACTGGAGGCTGAAGGTGAGAGTGGGGAGAAATTTGTGTGTCTGACATGGCACTATTTTTTATTTTTTTTGTACCAGAGAGGAGAAGCAAAGAACATGCTGCTTCCCATCATAGCATTACATGGGAAGTTAAGTACTGAGTAAGGAGAATGACATTCTCTTAAAGAAAACTATACATTTGGTGTCTGAATCATACTGTTTTGATCCAGAGCGTTTTCAGCAGAAGCGTATATTTGTAAGGTTAGTTCAATAATGTACAAGCTCTCCAAGATCAGCTGTACATACATGAACAGTCATCTTGCTGACGAGAGTTCAAATGTTCAGGAATAAAAGTGAAAATGTTATAGGAAAACCAATAGAGAACAGAGGAAGCGAAACTTGGGGGCAGACCCCACTGTCATTGTAACTGCCCGTCAGCAGGCAGAGCTGCTGCGTGTTCCAGGGCCAAGGGGGCAAAGTTCAGGATGAAGAACAAAAACATGACAGAGGAAGGGTTGAAGGAGAGGATGAATGGGCTGCCACAGAGGGGTGGGAACAGTTAAAGGAAGTGAGGCAGGGTGAATGATAATAATTATAAGAGCTGTCCTCCAATTAGCAAAGAGTTCGGTATCCATGTTAAAAGAAAAAAAAAATATTAAAAGCTTGTATCCATTAGTTTGAGCATCTCATAACATTATGGAGTTTGTTGGGGCGTTAATATTTGGCTGTACATTTTTAGGACAATCTCTGAAACTACTGAACATCTCATAATCAGTGATATGTTACAGAAATGGTCACTCTGCTGACATTGTTTGGGCAACAATGAGGAGCATGGAAGGAAGCTGCATTGGTCAGTTTTCCTACAGTTCAAACCACCAAAATCTACGTTTGTATCTTTTTTATGATCCAGGATATCTGCATGTCATAAAGTCTTAAACACTACTGAATTCAGTTTCCTCAATCTGATTGCAGGCTATTGGGAAACATTACACACTCAAACGAAACATAAACAATTGTCGCAACAGTGGATTGTTGTACTGGACGAGGCTGTTTCAGTCAGAACTATCAGATCTGTAGCAAACACTGTCTCTACTGATGGTTACAATAGACACAATTAACAATGCAATTAACAACAGCAACTGAAAAATGCCTTAGTTAATATACATTTTCCTCTCTGGGTGATAAAATAATCCTCTGACATTTTGTTGGTGTTTCAGCCATTGGTTGCCAATTGCAGCATCCCTGTGGTGGGCGCGGCTTGTATGTGACAAGTTGGGCTTGTAAAACACTATTCAAATTATTTTTGATAGTTAATGTATTCATCTACAGTATTTATGACATTTATCTAGATCTTATCCGGAACTTTATCGTTAGGATTTATGTGTTATCCTGCCATAATAGTTCTAGGCTATATCATATCAGATCAACCTATATCGATTCAGATTAAGAAGTCATTGTGTGTCAGCTAGCAGTGTAGCTCTGTTCAGCCAGAGGATGAGAAAGCAGATGACTGGACTGCTGACAGAGATGCCACTGTGTTTTTCATACCTCCCTGCTCTGCTCTCGACTCTGTTGTTAAACGTGTTTCGGTGATGACGCCGGGGTCTTTCCGGAACACCGACAGCAGGTCTGGGTTAGACAGATGATCCGAGCTGGGATTTCCTTCAACCCCATCCTGATGTATCACAAGCAGCATGTCAGACAATATACAGTGGAAATGATGTGTATTAGTCACTCAAATGATTATTACAGTGTTTTTGTTTTTTGGCAGCCTTGTTTTATTTACATTACTGAAATAATAGTCCTGCAAAAGACCAATTCTAAAGGATTATTGAAAGCAAAAAGAGGTTTGAAACTTACAAAAAACAGCAAAAATCTGTACCTTTCCCAGTAATATTATTATAACACGTATCCCTGCTCCTCTCCTGCAGCTCGCAGCCCCATCTTCTCCCACCTCATCATCTCATTGAAAGGTTTATGGACAATTCGGGCATTTGGGCGTCAGACCTACTTCGAGACGCTCTTCCACAAGGCGCTGAACACTCACACAGCCACCTGGTTCCACTACCTGGCCACACTGCGTTGGTTTCTCTTCCGCTGTGACATGATCTTCGTTCTGTTCTTCACCGCCGCCGCCTTCATCGCCGTGGGAACCAACAGTAAGTGATGGGATTGCATGTATGCATTTAGGATAGATCTCAGTCTTGGCTGCCCTTCAGTGGTTAACCTTATCACCTGCTACAGTACAACACAGGTTGAGACATGATGAGATCACTGTTTGGTGAAGCAAATAATAGCTAAAAACCAGTATGTAGTACAAAAGGAAAGTGTGTTTTTGTATAATTTGGTACAAACTGATTTGAAACAGTGATTTATGATGCAAATGAGGTGAAACTGAAAAAAAAAACTGCATAAGGACGAATCTGTTTTTGTAAGTGTAGCCTTTAAGAAAAGGGCGTCAAACCACAGGTTGCATTAGACTTCAGTTTCAATCACAATAACATTTAATATTCAAAAATGACTGATATGTATTTTATAAGGGCATGGAAGGAAAAGATGAATAGAGAGACCAACTGTGCTTTTTCATGAACTTTCCATGAAGCTGATGACTGATCTTTTCTTTGCTGCCACATGCTTCTCTCGTGCCTGATTATCAGTATTACTTAATGTCTCATCGATTCCTCTTTTTTCATCTACTTTATCAGCCACATTACAACTATTATTATTATTAACTACTATGCATTCTAAAGAAACTTCAGACACTCAGCTGCGTGGCATGTTGTGATAGCTAGTCTACTTCACACTAAAAAAGGCTAATTTTGAGGTGTTGTTATTTATAGTAATTATGCAGTGCCCATGCAGAGTTTGACACCTCTGCTTCAAGGGAACAAGAGCAGCAGCTGTAGTTTGTACACATGAATCCCAGGGTCAAGGAAGGAACATCTTGAAATACCAGTAAGTTAGTTACTAAACAACTTCTTCTTTTCCACCGGGCCTGTGAAGTGAAGAGGCCTCTGTCTTATCTGTGTGTTACAGTCAGATATCAGAATCATGACGGACAGTTTGTCTGTGAAAACTGATCAAAACTGTTGGAATCCCACCGGATAACATGTCATGTACAAAAGGAAGCGTGTGTGTTTTTGATTAAATGAATGGGATGTACATGCATGAACATGCACACATATACACACACACACACACAAACAAGCATGTGTTGCTGCGTCATACCCTGTGTTTATGTTGAGAGCAAATTAAAGGGTCATTTCACAGCTCATTAGTTTCTAATAGAGCCAGTAGGAGAACTGCAATACCTGAGTGCTGCTCTGACATCAGAGAGGGCAGCTTTGATTGGACAATGCTAATGAGAGTGTGTGTGTATACTCTACAGAGGACAAACCAGGGGAGGTTGGCATCATCGTTGCCCTGGCCATGCTCATACTGGGGACTTTCCAATGGGCTGTCATCACCAGCATCACTGTAGATGGACTGGTATGTGGTTCTCACACACACACACACACACACAAATCTATCATTGTTTGCATCATAGCAATGCCTGACTTAGATTAAAATACCACACAATCAGTGGCCAGTCAAAAGTGTGTCAAGCGTTACAAAGACACACATCAGAAGTTTTTCTGAACATGTATGGGTTCGTTTTTTAACACCTGTGTCAGCAACCAGATCTCTGCAGGCAGTTCACAATGTTCCTGCCCATCTGGTCTTCAACCTTCCCACATTTTCCTACAGTGCTCCACTTCACCGATCATTTCACTGAAGTTCACATGAAATTCAAAATTCTAGCGTTAGCCTTCTTTCCTCAAAAAACATGGAGAAAATCTACCATCTGGATAAGGGATGGCCCCGTCACAAAGAAGATCCTGTGGTCACTCATCTCGGCCACCTCAGTCCCGGCCCCTATTGAAGTTAGTCCAGAAGAATCACTGCCTCAATTCCATCGCTACATCTTATTTCCTAAAAGAGACAAAAAGACAGTAGTTAGTTAGTTAGTTTTAGTTTTAGTATGGTCATTGAACAGACCAGATCTTGGACTAACTTGATTACACCAGATTTGTTTGTTGCAAAGACCCAGTCGTTGTTGGAAGCTTGGCCAGTGAACCATCTCTCCATCACAGTCTATCACTGTGAGTCCTTCCTCTGAAGCAGTTTTTCATTTAGACATTTGACATTTCTTCCTAAACGTTTACACAGTTTGGAAACCTAATCCACTCCACTCTGCGGTCACTTGACACTGCTAATCCAACTGCAGACATGTGCTACCCCAGTGAGACAGGATTTTACCGGCCTCTTCTATTCAACAGCAAAAACAGGATTCACCTAAGCAGGTGTAACATGTAAGAGGTTCCAGTCTTTGCCCATGAGCAGCTGTTCTCACCCACATTATGGCTGGTGGAACTGCTTATCACAGTGCAGAGATTCTGGAGATTCCTGCCTCAACCACTCAATGGAGAACAGTAGTGCTACATTAGTAGTATCATATTTATACTGGCTAACTCCCAGCAACCCCACAGCTCTGTTCATCTTTGCTCTCATCCTTTCAGATGCGTTCAGTGGATCGGGTGTTCAGGTTCATTGATCTTCCATCAGAGGAGCCTCTGCCGGGGAAATCCGGTGGGAAAGGAGGCTCCGACCTTGTCATTGACAACCCTCACGCCCAAGACTGCTGGCCCAACCGTGGCCAGATGGACGTCCAGGGCCTCACCGTGAAATACACAGAGGCTGGACGAGCCGTCCTCAAAGACATCTCCTTCTCTGTGGAGGGTGGACAGAGTGTAAGTCTTGAATGATGGTGAAGAGTGTGTGACTGGGTTTTAATGAAACTTGGCAGAGTGATGTGTGTTAGCTCTGCTTTATTGGATTTTTAAACATCAGAACACTAATTAGCCCAGGAGGAGTGCTGCCATTAGGGTCACAGAGAGGTTATAGCACGGTGACATTCATGACAGCAGACTGGCAGTCTCATGTGTGTGCTGACATGTCATCTGTTTAAAGCTAATACAATCATTGTTCTTATATTACAACATTTGTTGTGGGAGTTATTGGTGCCTCTGCAGTTTTCTTTCGCTTCACTTTAAGCTCATTATTTTGTTATCGGACTGCAACTTTACTGTTTTGTGTCAGTCTCATTGCGCTCACAATCGTTTCCAGATGAGGCCGTTGTTGGTAAAGAACTGTATCTGGGTTTCGTTGCCAAATAGCTTTCAGTAGAAAAAGAGAAAACATGTAATAATTTGACCACTCTCCCTCTCTGACAGTGATTATAGTCTGTATGAGCCCCTCATAATGAATCCTGGAGGACAACAGAGCTCAATAAGTGTCAGTCACTTTAGCCTTGTCCCATTAGATTCTCTGTGGCCTCCTGATAAATGGACTAATTGTTGCTGCGAGGCTACAGGAGAAAAGACACAAAGCTTTTAGAGTCCTAAACACCTCAAGGCAGTTTATTTCACAATGCCATGAGTATACAGTATGTACTGCACTCTGTACAGTATTTGTACATATGTACAGTAAGTGTGCATACTTATATAGATGCATGCTCAGAAGAAAAAACGGGGAAATTAACGGGGAGTTAATCAAGCTTTTTTAATCAACTTAAAACCTTAAAATGCTGGTGTGTGTGTGTGTGTGTGTGTGTGTGTGTAGGTGGGTCTGCTGGGTCGAACAGGTTCAGGTAAGAGCACCCTGCTCTCTGCTCTGCTGCGCCTCGCCTCCACTGACGGAGAAATCTCCATTGACGGCGTCTCCTGGAGCTCCGTCTCTCTGCACACATGGAGGAAGGCCTTTGGAGTGGTGCCACAGGTACGCCTACAGTATGACCCCCAAGCTGCTTTTCAGCAAGCACACTATTTTAAACAAATCAAATGCAATTCCAAGCAAGTGATCGACAGATCACAATAAAACAACCAAAAGTAAAGTCATCAAGACAACAATATAAGATTAGATAATAAATATAAAAATGATGAATTATTCCTCAAAATCAATTGATTACAGTGTATCAGTGAAGAAAAACAACATTGAATAAGATAAATGTTGATAAATTATGAATATATAATTAAAGTATAAATAAGTATAAATAACAAAACAATAAAATTATAAAAACTACATAAACTGAATAAATGGGACATCAAAACTCATGGCACAACATAAACAGGTCACTGACCAAGTTAAGATCATTCTGACTCACCATCACCATCAAGCATCTCCCTGCCTTTGTAATTGATCCAAATTATTGTCATTACAGGACTACACTTCACGTTTCTAATCCAATCCTTTGACTATGTGATTGAAATGTTTTCAACAGAGAGTCTTTATTCTGACTGGAACATTTCGGATGAACCTAGACCCACACGGACGTTACAGCGACGACGAGCTGTGGAGTGTAGCCGAGGAGGTGAGGCTCTCTGTCCGAAAGAATACACTGATATACTGATCAGTTTGATGTGCAGATGTTTTGCCTGTAACATGTTAGGGTAACCCAAATCTAAACTAAAACTGTCCTGCTGTGTCAGCTTATTTAAATGAATCTGCAATGTCAATAAAATTGAAGCTGTCTTCAACGCTGCATTTCTTCAAAGATGCTGCTTTGTGAGATGAAAACACCATTCCTTCTGTTTCCCTACATGATGGTCAGTGGAGTGAATTCTTAAATGAAACCTGTTGTGTGTCCTAAGGTGGGTTTGAAGTCAGTCATCGAGCAGTTTCCAGACAAGCTGGACTTTCAGCTGGAAGACGGTGGCAACGTGTTGAGCAACGGTCACAAACAGCTGCTGTGTCTCGCCCGTTCCATCCTGAGCAAGGCCCGCATCCTGCTGCTGGACGAACCCTCTGCCTACCTTGACCCCATGTCAGTATTAACACCAACTTGTGTGTGTGTGTGTGTGTGTGTGTGTGTGTTAACACCAACTTGTGTGTGTGTGTGTGTGTGTGTGTGTGTGTATGTCTCAGTTTATGTGATTTTGTTTTTCTATATTTTGGAGGTCCCAACATGAGGAGTGGTGTGTGTGCGTGTGTGTGTGCATACTGAGGTCACAGTGCAGCAGAAGTCACCCAGATCCAACATGTTTGGTGTTCCTGTCACTGCATATGGTGACAATCTGAAGTGCTTACAGTAATTCAGATTGTATGTGGGAGTGTGTGTGTGTGTGTGTGTGTGCACAACCATATGTGCAGATGGTAAATGAAGCCTATAATGAGCAACTTAGTTTAACCTGAGGCCAACGCTGACGGTTCTTTCATGTTGGCCTCAACAGGAACAGAACGCTGAGCTAATGTGATAACAGTAGAGAGAGACTGCCTTTGATGATGAAGATGATGATGGATGTGTGTGTGTGTGTGTGTGTGTGTGTGTGTCTGTGTGTCTGTGTGTGTGTGTGTGTCTGTGTGTGTGAGCAGAACGTTACAGGTCCTGAGGAAGACACTGAAGCAGGCATTCTCTGGCTGTACCGTCATCCTATCAGAACACAGAGTGGAGCCGCTGCTGGAGTGTCAATCATTCCTGGTGAGATTTGACTCATAAACGTTGAGCTTCTTCAACATTTTAAAGCTCAGGTGCTGATGAAAAAACATGAAGCTTTATCAGTCTGTTATGAAGTGATACAAGATTCAACTCTATTGCCTTGTGTTGGATGTGGGTTGCCAACGTGTGTTGGAGTGTTCACATGTTGCTAATGAGGGTCTGTGTTGGAACAAGCAGTCGGCGTGACGGTAACATGAGGGAAGTGACCTTAATGTTACTAGAGAGAGAGGAACCAGGACTAAGAGTATGATTTGTAGATAGATCGATAGATCGATAGATAGATAGATAGATAGATAGATAGATAGATAGATAGATAGATAGATAGATAGATAGATAGATAGATAGATAGATAGATAGATAGAATCACTGTATGAAAAACATTTTGATTAACAATGTCTCAACTCGGCTCATCTTTCTGTGTTTGGTGGAGCAGAGTAAAGTTTGTCCCTGAGGGTAAATCTGTGTTCGGCATGGAGCTACAGTCGATTGCTTCATGTAAAAAAACATCAAGTGTTGAGACATGATGCTAGACAGTTATTGTACAAGAAAACCTGAAACATAAAAAGAGTCTTTGCCCACCTGTTTGCTTCAGATTGCCTGAACTGAACCTGACAGCTTCCTTTTTTACTGAAAGATGTTTGCCAACAGAGAACATTTCATTTCATTTCACTGAGGAGACAGTTGAAGTCAATCATAGAGCAGCCGATGGGTGTGTTTGTTGTTGACTGTGGTTGTAGAGTGGACCTAATGTAGCTCAGTACTGAGGCAAGGTCCACTTTCACAAGAACCGAACAGAACAACTGATAAACTTAATAACTGCAGGACGTTTGTGTAAAGTGAGGGACATGCATGAATTTTGAGCAGATTATCACAAATATCAGTTTTATCCAGTCATGAAGTTGTTACAGCCAAGTTAAACACATCTCCCCCTCGCTCCTGTTTGTCCAGATGATCGAGGACAGCTCCATGAAAAGCTACGACTCCATTCAGAAGCTGCTGAATGAGACGAGTCACCTGAAACAGGCCATGAGCCCCGCCGACCGGCTCCGCCTCTTCCCAACGCTCCACCGCCTCAACTCCAGCAAGAGGGCGGCACCGCCCACCACCAAGATCTCATCTCTGCCAGAGGAAGCTGAGGACGACGTTCACGACACTCGTCTCTAGCCGGCCAGGCACACAAGAACACACATACACACACAAACACACACCTACAGGACAAAAAACAGGATCAAATGTTTCGATACTGATGATTTTTTTTATAAACGTTTCTGAGCCATTATGCCTTTCTCACTGTGGGACACTAAAAATCATCACCAGAAACCAGACAAACTATTTTATCCAACAAGAGGAGAAATAAAAATTTAAGTGACATGAAACGAATAAAACAACACATTTAGACTGATATATTGACCGAACCCTTATACACATACTGTATATTATACACATGTAAAGACAGATCACACACACAGATGCTGACGTCCATTTTACTGTCGCATAACAAGGCTGATGTATGGAGCTCACAAGTGGTGGAGGATGTTTTGCACACAGGACAAATTAAATGAAAGAGTGTTCAGTGCAGAATGTGGAGGCTGAGGGGACAGAAACTTCACATGACAAGTATGCAACACGTTGACCAACACGGTGCAACATAGTTTAGAGAAGATACGAGTACATCTGTACGTAGGTCAACTGGAATAAAAAATCTGCAGGATACAAAATTGAAGATTTGATTGTAAATCTGTTACTGAATTAGAAAAATAATAAACCTGTGTGTGTGCGTAAGCTGCAGGGCATATCTTACTTCCAGAAGCACTGGGAGCAGAGCGAGAGGTGCCACTGTAAATTAAGCACACCCCCAAAAATCTATGGTTCAGTCTGGTTGACAGGACAGTTTAAAGTGTCTTCACAGGTCAGTCAGTCAGGTGGACAAACAGTGTGAGACTTCCTTCAGTTCAAAAAGTTTCTCCTCTGAAGCAAAAAAGGAAAAAAAGAAGCATTTGCTTTGAAAAAGCACCAATCACGTCACAGATTTTTGCAGGATTGTTGGAAAAATATTTTTATTAGTTTGAAGTAATGGATTACTCTCCTGCTCATTTTCACTGGAGCCTTCTGTGTTTGTTTGAGTTCAGACTGAACAGCAGCCACTGCACAAGTCTGACTCACTGTGTTATCTTCCATAAGGGTGAGATCAGATTGGGGCGTTTTACTCCTGTATGAATACAAAGTGTAACTATGAGAGCTCAGAAAGCACAACGTTAACTCCTCATATGCACCACAGTGAACTAGCCTCAGATCGCTAACAGGAAAGAACAATGCAGATAACGCCGTGCAAACTGAGAATAAAACGACCATGTGAACATGAAGACACATCAAAACACTCAAACACAGCAGCAGGAGAGTTTCTCACAGTTCAAATGTATGAATTGATCCCACACTGCAAAATCACACAAACCTCCTGCAGTGCACATGATGTATAGAACATACAGTTGTGATCTTCTATGATGGAAGCACCCAGCTGCAAACAGTGCCACAATGCTGCTTGTGGAGACTTGTAAACCAGAATTTGAAGACCAGATCAGGACCATGTTAGAATCACTGCACATTAAACAGAAAAATGCTTCAGTAGTGCTAACTGGACAGTTTGAATAAATGTGAAAACACTGTCATATTTCAGTGTGGACAAATTTCATGTCAAGAAAACTCACTGTCAGTGAATCAAGGTGTCAAGGTGACAACAGGTGTTGTCATAAGGAGCACCTCTGTTGGCATGCGTTGTAAGCTGTCCACAATGACTTCACCCAGACAGTTCTCTAGAACTGACACAGTGCTAAAACAAAGTGTGATAACAGCCAGACTGTCCATGACAATAAGACACAAATCAAGCACCGTATTGGCCTACATATTCTGCAGTCCACACACACTTAGTTTAGAGTTTTTGTGAAACTTCTACAGCAGTTCATGTGTTCACCTGAATATATTTTTTAATGTTTTTAGTTTAGTCGGTGTGACGCTGCAGTAACTTGACTGCCGTCAACACACGCATCAACAGGAACCATGACGCTGTTAACGAGTGATGACTCAGATACCCTTATTTTTCGATCTGAATGCACTTTAGAGACACCCTGAGGTACTCATCCGCTTTCACAGCAAGGAAACAGTCAATCAATTAAATGCTGTACGTTTTTTTTCCCCAGTTGCTCCATTAAATGAAGTGTAGACTTTGATAACAATTGTGCTTTTTACTTTTACTCGATGAAGATGGTAATTCAAGACATTTTCTACGTGAAATAAAGTCTATTTTTTCAAAGCCATTGCTGTACAAACGCAAACATTTAGCATTTCTTTTTTAAAACCTTTTTTCCATGTTCTGTCTGTACTTCCCTTGGAAACTGGAAACCATTGTGACTCTAACATCACTTTCTTTTTTGGTTAAGGGAAGAGTGTGTTGCTCCTTTCATACTGAATAAAAAATTAAGGTACCGTGGAGAAATGCCTTGATGTGTTAACTGTGACGACAGATTTTTTTTTTACTGAGTAAATTAAGAACAGAGTTGTTTCTTGCTCATAGGAAAGGACACAGGTCCTAAAATGTATAAATGTATTTGTTCAATCAATTATATTTCCAGTAAAACTAAAGATTTTGACAATTTCACCGTGGTCATGTCATTTTTGTTGCGAGCTCCAATTATGTTGAAAGAAAATAGTTTTATACCTTTGTTTTGTTTGTGTCGTGGAAATTTCTCTGCTGATGCTGAAGAATGAAATAGAGACTTCTGCCGGCCGACAAGGTTTTATTTTCTTTGCGAAGAAAAGGTTAACACGAGAGCGGTCAAAGATGAAGAAAGACCCCGAGCATGGGGAGACCTAAACATTTATACCTGAGGGACACCCCTTTCACATTCCTTTGTCTGCTGCAGGAGTCAGCCCCTCCAGAAAGTGTTTCCACACCCTTTTGTCTGTTGCAGGTATTGATGTTGATTGAATTTACTATTACATTACAAAGATGTTAAGAAGGAAGGGAGGTTGTGCGTCTCTAGTGGTTGATTGAATTTACTATTAGTTTGTGATTAAGTTAGTGACTGTAATGTAATGTTACTGCCCCTGCTTTAATGGCCAAAAGTGTGTAGACACCCAAACACTGCAGCTGTGCAGCAGCCATGCAGCCTCCATTCTTCTAGTTTCAGTCTTTCCAGCAGATGTTGAACCTGTTGCAGGGATTTGATCGCATTCAGATGTCAGTGAGCTTCAGTACCGAGGAGTACCATGGAGTTGAGGTCCGGGCTCTGTGCAGGCTGGTCGAGTTCTTCCACAGTGAACTGTGAAAACTATTTCTTGATGGCACAAATGTGCACGTGTTGAAAGGAAAGGAAAGAACACAAACAGTTGTCTAAAATATCACTGTATGCTGTAGAATTTTTTTTTCTTCTTTATTGGAAGTGAGGGGCTTAAACCAAACTAGGAACAACAGCCCAAGGCCAGAAGGGCACAAATGTGTGACAGAGCTGTACACAGTTTACACATTTGCCATTTGATACCGACATGAAAGATAAAAATAGATACACACTTAAGGATGACAAACTTCAGAGGTTCAATGCTTATCAACTTAACAAAACAAAGTAAAATATCTATTTTAAAAGGCTTAATATCTGTTTAGTTTTTCCAAGAACTGTCTCACCACCATCTGCAGTTTTTATAAAATGTCCGAGCAGCGAGTAGCTCCTTCATTTCCTTAAAGCATGACAGCAACAGGTTTTTAGATACCCAATGAGTGTTGCAATGTCATATGGAATTAGGATGTGTTAGCTAATGTTTCGTGAAATGAAATTCATAGCTGTATGTAAAAACTCCATATTCCTTCTCTGCAGATGTGGTGAAGCATTCTGGGAAGCTGAGTAGAGGGCTTCATACGGTCCTGTGTGTGTGTGTGTGTGTGCCGTTAAAAATGAAAACTCTGCCGGGGATTTTTAACAGTGCCATTTTAATGTTTGTGCTTGAAAGACAATTCTTTAAACCTCAAACAGCTATCGTACAGATCAAAATCATAGGTTGACTAAAATCTCTCCTGTACATATGTATAGATATATTTATATATATATTTATATATATATAAACAATGTCCACTTAAAATAAAACTTGTCCTTTTTAAAAGTAAAAACATACGAAGAACACAGTGATAATGGAAAGCAAAAACAAAAGTATGACTTACACCGTCGGGCTCAGCTGGGGTCAAACTGAAGATGACTCGAGGGAAATGATGGGCATTTAAAATATTTATTATGGCTTACAGTTGATTGAGGACATCCTGTGTTTATACAGTTCTATTACTTATTGCCACAGCCCCTTCCACTTTGAAACAAGTGAAGGGTTCAGAAACAAACTCGTCTTACAAACACTATATACAAGTTGTCTTTTTTTCAGCAGTTTTGCTTTAAGGTTTCGTCACTGTACAAGCGTCATACCACATACAATACAATCTATAGAGCATTTAAACTTACTAATTCTTATTTACAAATATATTTGGTAAAACCCTGATTAATTTCAACAGTATTTAATCCAACCTTGCAACTATTTAAAGATAAAACACTTGAATATCTCAAAATACTTAATAGCAAAAAACAACAAAAAAGAAAAGAAAAAACCTGCTCATTTCTTTCTTTGATCCAAAAACACTTTTCTCTGAAAGGTAACACCTGTAAGTACCTTCAGTTACTCTTCAATGGCCTTATACCAGGAGGAGGAGTACAGTATTTCACTTCAAGTACACAAAAATACTGTGTCAGCACTGTTTTGAGGCAGGCGAATACATACTTCAGTAAATTCTTCCACTCTTTATCTGTTCTACTTGATACTGTCCCATAATCTGCAGGTTGATCACTGGAATAAGGCGACAGTAAAGTAACCTGCTGCATTACCTTCTGTTGTTTGTTTTTTTTCTTTCCCCACGTTAAATCTTACCAAACCAAACGATCAAATACTTCAAATACTGTAATAGAATAAAACTATGGTCCCCAAGTACACAACTGTAGTACAGTGTAACAAGTACGGATAACAAGTACAAATACTAAGAGTCAAAGGTCGTCAGGTACCTAGTCTTTACATTATGGAGGGAGGTTCACAGCGGAATCATGGGGGGGGGTCTACTTGCTGTTGTTGTTTTCATGCAGGTCTCTGTGGAGGATCCAGATGTCCTCGTGTGATTGGTTGTTGTCGTTAATGTTGTTGCGGTAGTAGATATTGTTGCTGCTGCTGCTGCGGCTGGGTGGAACCTGCTTTGTTCTGCTGCTGCTGCTGCTGTTGTTGGTGGTTCTGCTGCGGCATGGGGGCGTGTGGGTTTGGCTGGGGCTGCTGCTGCTGCTGTTATTATTGCTGCTGCTGGTGGCAGCAGTGGAGCCTCGTGTCTGCGGCCCCCTGCTGCTGGGGACGGGGAGCTGCGATTTGGCGCGAGGGCCCGAACGCCGGTCACTGCTCTGGACGGCTGGCTGGGTGGAGCTGCGGCTGGATTGACGGACGACGGCCTGTACAAAGAAACAGTTTGGAGAGTTGGAGCCATTTTTATTTAATCGTTTTAGTCACCACGACTGTATATGCAAACTAACCCAATCTCTGAACCCATCGGCTATCAATGACTTTGCCTCTGGGGGCAGCAGAAACAGCTGTGAAAACCTTGGTCCCTCGTCTACTTCTGTTCATAAAGATTAGACATAACCCCACCAAATTTTAATTGCTAGCTTTTTTCATGTTATTCAACATGAAGAATGATGATCGACCAAAGTACTTTGTACAACTTCACGCCCTCCTCACGCAGTAACTGTTCTCAAATAATGTATTGTTTGTTTGGTCCATTAAACGTCAGAAAGGTCAAACGTCTTGTGTGCTGATATTCTATTTACTGTCATGTAAAACAGTCTTCTTAAAAAAAAATTTACCCTGAAATTAATCCATCATCAAAATAGTTAACAGTTAATTTAATAGCTGACAACGAACAACTAAATCGATAAATTGTTGCAGACAATCAGACAAGAGTGATTGGAATCACTGAAGTTTCTCCAGTTCATCCTGCGGTCAACACAAAATACAAAGCAAGAAGTCATAAAATTCCAAAACTATTCAGTAAAAATCACAGAAGAGTGCAGGTCAAAAGAAGAAAAAAAAAACTGTCTTTTTTTTTCACCCTGGCAGTCAGCATCCTAAAAAATGTCCAGTTCCAGTCATATTCTATGCTAGGAGTTCAACTGATTGTGTTCTGAATCATGACATCAATTTGCTGCAACACTGAAACAAGGAGCTAAAAGAGGCAAAAAGGCTCCATTGAGCTGCTATGTATGTATCAACTTTACAGCTGCAGTGATGACGTGTCGGACAGGTCAGTTATGTGTGAGGTAATGCAGACCACAGCAGACACATGATTCAAATTTGTACAAAACAATCACACAGCGTTCATTTTACATTTGAGTCAGCAGTTTGTGGCTCAGTGTGCTCACTTAATGGACTGACTGATGATTAGCACAGATTATTGGAGGGTGCTGTTTTTTTTATACATAGACCTGAACACAACCAAAAGAGCTGCTGCAGACAAAAAATTGTGAAGTGTGTGTTTGTGTTATATTATCTAATAATTATTATGCAATAATGATGATGTTTAAATCGACTTTGGATTTATTCTTGTTCCCGATCTTATCTGCCGTATTGTCTCTGTCTCGCTGTTTGCTGGCACAGAATAAGTGTCATCGATGTACTCGCACTCTCTTTTGTTCTCACCGTCTGTGATCGCTGCTGGATGGCGGTTTCCTGCTCGGCCTTGTGGGGGGGCGTCGATTCACTGGGAGAACTGGAGAACAGGATCAAGTCGTCTTTGGCGTGAGAGATCTGTGTGGGATGAACGAGGGTGAGTGTTAAGCGGCAGGTCAAACTTTGACTGAATGTGGGTAACAACAACACACAGCTTAAGAAGTGTGGCAGGCCGCGCTGTGGACTCCTCACAGCAGGTCATTATTTGAAGGAAATTACTGGGTGGGATGTTGGTGGAGAGGTGTCATCAGTATCTTTGATTAGGGGGATTACTTTTTAAAAAGGGTCAATTCTGGTAACAATCATTTCAAAACAAAGCTGTCGAGATGTTTTGACATAGTTTGTAAAGTAGATCTTTAGGGATCTTTGCAATTTTCAAGAATTGCCAGAACATATCTCTGAACTTGAAACACTCCCAAGGTCAGAATACTTTCAGATCAGATTTTAGGGCAGCTTTTAAAGACTCACACCGCCTGAAGCTGTTGAGGAACTACAGCAGTATCATTTCTTGTTTAGTCGTTTTAAAATCTCATGAGTCAAAGAGCGAACTCAACCCGATAAACCGATTTGGCGTCACCTCAAACAGCCCAGGAGCGAGATCAAGGTGAGTGTCATTACCAAGCCAGTGAAGGGCTGCAGTGCCACACAAGGTCTCTCTATATTTGGAGGGATGACAACCACGAATTAAAGCGTTGGGAATGAGTCAAAACATGTGAGCTAAAAGCAGAGTGTTTGGAATGTCTGTGTAATTAAGAGCTGAGTGGCTTCTGAACACAAAAACAGTTTTCTGAGGTTTCTTTTGTATTTCACTGGATGACAGAAGCACACAGTGACAGGCAGAGGTCCGTCTATATGTATTTATCATGTATTACGAAGGGAACAGGCCACGTAGGAGCAATCTACTTATGTGAATTTGTATTAAAGAAACATGAGTATTAGAGTAATAAATAATACTGTCTACACTGCTTTAATGATGGGGAATATTCCAACACTGTCTCCATGATCTGTTAGTCTGATGAATTTAAACCTTCAAACATTTTTTGACCAGGCTATGAACACAACACTGACACATCATCAACATATGTTTGCAGACATCCAGAATTGGAACAAAAAAGTCTTCCATCCAGTTCTGTGGACGTGAGTCCAATACTCCAGATATTAGGCTGATCTGTGTTAAATAGTCGATGCTATGAGAGCTGTGAACCAAAACATTGAAGTCATGGTCCAGACGGATAAATTATGAGTTGAAACTCACTATAAAGATGATGACTCTAAGTGTTTTAATAATGTTTTTAATACACAAGAATGTCATTTAATTATCATGCTGTACTGCTTGTGTTTGTGCTACATCGCTGTAAGACTTTCTGTTTGGCTGTCATTAATTATTGTAGATACTCTCCATCACATTTTAAACGCATCAGATTTTGTTCTGTAGGACACTGTAAGGTTTGAAAGACTGAATCACACACAGAGCAGAGAGCTGCTGACAGTGGTGTGTAAGGTGTGTGTGTGTGTGTGCGTGTGTGTGTGTGTGTGTGGTTCTGAGTGACAGTACCTTGCTGATGTCTGGCTCTGACTTGCTGGAGCACATGGTCTGCAGCTCTCTGATTAAATCCGTCTCATCATCAGAGAACACAGACAGACCTACGGGCTCCCTACAAACACAGTGAAATTTAATTTAGTGTCACAGTTTAAGCTTTTAACACACGGACATGTCACACAATAACTAATTAACTCTGCTTTGTAACATCCTTATTATTATGCTGTCTGACTCCTGTTCTGCTACAGTGAGACCAGTGCTACTGCTGCTATCACTGCATCATAATACTACAAAGACAATACAAACCTCTGATCTTTGCCATTGGCCATGAAGCTAACATCAGTGCTCGACAGTGAACCTGCAACACAAGAACATATGAACAAAGTTATTAATAAAACATGATTTCCAAGTTCGGCTGACTCAAATCACAAAAACATATCGTCACTCTCACTCCTACTGGACTCAAATCATGCTCTAATCAAATGTCTGCCTCCACCCCAATACAAGATAAAGATAACTTGTTTATCTTAAAAAGACACATAGCAACCAATGCTGTGAGTACAAACAGTGTCTTCGTCATTCAGAATAATCCACAGAGCTTTCTGTCAATTATTGAAGCTGAAATATGGTGGAGACTCCATTCACAGCAGCATGTTAAAACTGACAAATAGTGCCCCCTTGTGGATACAGCTGATACAAAGCCATTGTCCCATGTTCTGACTGGACCCTCTGAAAGCCACATTTTCTTCATTTCTTGCAGCCATGGACAGAATATATACAGGGACCCTCCTTTAGTGAATCCCTTGGAATAACTTGTGACTCCACTCTCAATCATAGCTCTAATTATGTTCATATGTGCAACACTTAGTTGGTAAAAGTAAAAGTCAGTATTGCTGTTTGGAAAATGTTTACATCGATCCAACCCTACTAAGAATTCTTGGACAATTAACTAGGAGTGGCTGGAAACACCGTTAGTTCTGGTCTCTGCGAGGCTAGGCCAATTCATTTGGGGAGAAGAAGCAGTGAGTTCAGCGTGACTTTAAGGTGATCTGAAGGACACAGCCGGCATCACTGCTGGCAGAGCAGCTGTCTTACCCTCTCTGAAGGAACCGCCACAGCTCCAGTTTAAGGCGGGGCTCCCCTTCTTCCGAGGGCTGGTGTTGGATCGTCTCAACTTGCTGCTGTCGCGTCCTTTTCTACCTCCTCCACCGCCGCCACTTCCTTTATAGGAGCCGATGGCTGACAGAGGGAAGGTCCCGCCTCTGAACTCCAGCAGGTATCTGTCAATCTCTGCAGGAAACCAAAGCAAAAACACACATCAGTATGTCCCGACTGAAACAACAGGTGGTAAAACGTGTGCATGAACCCTCCTCGTCGTCTGTATCGCCCACACACACACACACACACACACACACACACACCATGTCGAGGCAGAGGGCAGCCCAGGAGAACAGCCTTGTTGACCAGGATGCTGAGGGCGGCTTTCACCACAGCCTGCTGGCCGGCACTCAGCCCACAGTTGCTAGGAGATGGTCGCTGCAACAAAGGCGATGAGGAAGAGGAGGAGGAGGAGGAGGAGCAGCGCTTGGCTGTTACCCGGGAGATGATGGCTTCTTCCACACGGGGGACAACCACGGCGTTCCAGAGACGAGCCAGCCACCTGAGTGAACACACACACACACACACACACACACACACACACACACACACACACACACACACACACACACACACACACACAGGTAGAGTTAATTACAATAAGGAAGTTTACAGAGAAAGAATGTAGATGTTGGATAAAGCTAGTTTCTGGTTCAACAGAAAGTAATTGACAAACAATCACATTATGAAGTAATCTATAAAGTAAAAAAATAAAAAATTCCCTGGTTCAATGTTTAATGTGACAGTTTTATAAACTATTTGATTCAATTACTTAAAGCCAAGCTAACATGTAAGCTACTGTCACAAGCCCGCTCCTGTCCAGACGTAACTGTTAACTCACGTTATCGTCAGCAAAGTCGCAGCTCTGCTGTATTTATCGATTAATGAGTGAGACGATCAAAAAGATCTTAGCTAAGATGTTAGCTAAGTTGAATTGCTAACATTTGTAAACCAGCTAGATAATAAAGCGGCACTTGCTCTCACATGAAGTCCAAATTATTATTTTTTTCACACCTTTCAAGGAATTTTGATTAAATTTAATTTTCACTCTGATGAAATAAGAGAAATGCTTTGGTCCGGAAAGGAGCAGGCTTTTGACCGTAGCTAACATTTTAGCTAAAGTGTTTTCACGGCAGCCATTTTGACATGAAACGGTCAACACAGGTGTTTCCAATGATACTAATGAAGGTTTGGTTCCATTTAGTGCAGCAGAGACTTCCCACTGAGCCAGCATGCAGCACAGCAGCACCCTGACTCTGTGTGAGCTGAATGGAACGGGACCATAATCAGTATCACTGGTAACACCTTTGTTTACGCGACTATTTCATGTCAAAATGGCTGCTGTGGGGGAAAAAAAAGTATTTTACGTAAATAATGAATATGTCCATCTGTATTTATTCT
Organism: Larimichthys crocea; assembly: GCF_000972845.2. Classification (NCBI taxonomy): domain Eukaryota; kingdom Metazoa; phylum Chordata; class Actinopteri; family Sciaenidae; genus Larimichthys; species Larimichthys crocea. Next base: position 21,044,530 of record NC_040020.1, on the reverse strand, counting down.
ATGGCAACATGCAGTTTAACCTAATGGGCAGTTTTATGACACACTTTACACACCTGACAATTGCCTGTGTGTTGTTTTGGACCACAGGGCAGGACAGGAAGAGCTGTGGGCCCAGCAAAGCCTCATGCGTACCCAGACGGGACAGACAGGCGTTGAGCTGCTGCCAAACCTGGCTCACCCACAGCACCGAGCGCTCCATGACCCCGTCAGGCGACCAAACTCCAGTCCCCATCTGCAGGAGGAGGAGTGGTGGAGGAAGGGATTAAGGCTTCAACTTTTTACTCTGGTTTTGCTGATAGAAAACCCAATAAACAAGAGAGTGATGGAGCAAAAAGGAGCTTCATCATTGATTTCTATGACCGTTAAATCAGTTAAAACAGCCAGTGCTGTCTGAGGTGTTCATAACAGTTTTTGACTCTAATAAATGATGATGATTAAGAAAAATCATAAACTATAGTTGCCAAAATGAAACTTCAAAGTTCATATTTGTGTTTTTAAAAAAGGGACAGATTCATTGAAGCGCTGTCAGCAGGTCATTGAACACAAAGTCACCTTACTGACCTTATGAAGCAGCTTCCTGCGGAGGTGCCTTCCCAGCAGGCCGTGCAGTGGCTCCTGGTCCCAACGTAGTGTTACCCAGCGGAAATGCTGCTGGAGCCGGAGCTCTGATCCCTGAAGGCGAGGCTTTGACAGTGTGGCGATCAGGAAGCTGCCTTCACGGAAGTGGTGGGGACCTGAGGGACGAATAAAAAAGGAGGAACAGGAAGGAGATTACGTTTCCATTATTCTGTCCGTGGTCATCTGGTTTTATGAGAGGAAACACAATTTTACCCAGACACATCTGTCACAGGAGGACAGTTTCTCTCTTGATGACTGTATCTGGCTCGCAGAGAGGGAAGAAAGTAAGCCGGTACGGTCTGGTACTACGTACCAATAAAACATTCAGTGGTGGTACGCAGTACTAGGAAGATGAGAGAGCGGCTGCCTGCTATAAAGCCCTCATTCAGAACCACTCTGGGTCAGAAAATAGATCCGCTAGCAATATGCAGTCTTGAAAACTACTTTGTCTGTTTAAAAATGATTTTTAACTCATTTCATTAACTCATTTATTTTGTATTCAGTGTTAAAAAATATTATATGTCTCTCACGGAAATACATTTTAAAATATGTGGCTTTCATGGCTCTCTCAGCCAAAAAGGTTCCCGACCCCTGCTTTATCTGAACACTAAGCCAAATTCTGGTTGCACAAAATAATTCTAATTTTAAAATATAAATACCAAATACTAATCCTGGATAGAACCTATGTCTGAAAGGCTTAGCAAGAGATATTGGTGTGATATTGATATGATTTTGAATTCCCTGTGTAGTAATCACTGGCAACATAATGCTGAAGTCACATAATCATAGCACACCAAGGCTTTAAACTGTTTGATTATGGCTCAAGTCAAAGCCTGGCTGCAGTGAGTCATACCGGTGTTGAGAACCAGCGGTGAGGCAGAGCCCCTGTTGTCCAGACTGTGGCAGAGGTCTCCCAGCAGGCCTGTCAGGGATGAAGCCCTCTCCAGTCCCTCCAGCAGCACGACCACACAGTGACCCATGTGACCCCCAGATCCCACCGCCGGCACCAGGAAACCTGAAACGGACAGAGTCATGAGCCAGCAGCAAGATTTCTAATAATAACTCCTGAACTAAAAACTTAAAAGTGTGTCAGTCATGTTGGGACGGTCATGTGGTAGTTAGCACAGTGGACATACTGCATATCGTTTAACACGTTTACAGTGCTACTGTATGATATGTAACCAATTATGTAAAATAGGAGGGTGTGCCCTCAGTAACAACAGTAAAACAACAACAACTTCCTCTTCTGAGTGATTGCCCCCCCCCCCCCAAAAAAAAAAAAAAATTCACCATGGCAACAAGAAGGCAGTTTGACAAGTTGGCAGTTATGGACTGGCACATCACAACCGCCAAACATTTCTTCAGATTTCAAAAACGTACCCCGAGAAACATTTGATGCAGACAGACTTCAATTTATTCTTAGCTTGCACATAATATTATTTCTGACAACTGTGTGCGGCAGACCCTTTTGTGTAAGGACCTCACGAGTGTCATTAAGGCCTGCTGGTTTTTCTTTTAATATACTAATTACCATGTAGGGATGCTCTGTTGAGGGACTGTCAAGTGGGAAAACTGGCTGTTACTAACGCCTACACAAACTTTTTTTAAAACAAACAAAAAAAACAAAACACAAGTGCTCTTTCTCAACATGAGTCGACTGTATTGACTGTGACCAAGCAAATATTAAGAGGCATGTTTTAACTACCCTCGCCTCTTGTGAGTCAGCCAAAGCTAATCATTTTATTATCTGTCTGATATTAATGTGTTGCCATTACAGCATTCTTACTAACTGTCCAGTTAGATTTGAAAATATTCCAGTTCTCCTTGCTGCTAACCTCCCTCTCGCTCCTCTTCCAATATTGTCACGCATCTACCTCCGTGAATAAAGCGACCAAACCAGAGCAGTGGAAAAACAAACCGACGTTTTGGAGAGTTTTACTTTGTTTCTGTCGTAAAATTACTGTTGTGTCAGCGGAGCTTTGAACACAGCAAGATAACTGCAGTTTCTGGTTGAACAAAAAAAGGATTTTGCTCTTTCACAAACAGGTTTATAGCTGTATGGATCCTTTCCATAATGTTTTCAGACCCTTCTGAGCCTGGCGGAGGCAAAAACAAGCACTCTAGTCGACAGGCTTCGACAGCGCGCAATCACCCATTATGACTAGATTGCAGTCAGGTTCGTGTCTGCCATCTGCAGCGTTCTCATCAATACAGGACCAGTTGTTGTCCAAATTGTTGTCCCTGTGAGTCGTTGGGACACAAAAATCTACATCTATATCCACATCTGAACCAGAACAGATGCTGGAACCAGTTATTTTAGGCAAATGATTGGATCTATTATCAAAATTGTTGCAGATTAACTTTCAGACGATCAGCTGATTGATTAATCTCCTCACAGTTTCAGCTCTAAATGAATGCATCCAAAAATAAACAGAAAAATCATGTTGCTGTCACTGTGTGACACCTGTATATGCTGTGCATGTACTATACGCGTGTGTCGTGTGCGTGTCGTGTGCAAGTGTGTGCACGGCCGTACCGCAGGTGATGAAAGTCTCCAGCAGCTGCTCTTTGGTCAGGCTCTCCTCCACCTCCACCCTGACCACGTCACAGCCGAGCCCCCCCATCTCCTGCTTTGACTGGTGGAGGGAGAAAGAAAGAGAGAGAGGGGTGGTGGAGACGAGCGATGAGACGGAGAGGTGAGAAGGGAGCACGTTGTCATGGAAACAAAGGAAATCTACTACTACTACTGTGCGCCAAGAGAAATGGAGCAAGAGGAGAATCTGAATGAGCAGAAAGGGCTTTTCCTTCCATTAGACAGAGCACAATTTCCCTTCCTTCATGTTGACTGTAACGAGTGAACGACGGCTCATATTAAACAGCAATGATCACTTTAAGAGGAGGTCAATGTGCATCAATCAAACCTGTTTCATTTTCTTTATCTGCTCATATCAGACGTTTGGTTCACTGCAGTAAAACACCATTGATGCCTTCATCAAGGAACCACTTCAGAGATTCTGACAGGATTTCATGAAAACATGAACAGACCTGCTTAGTGTCAGACTAATTCTAAAAGGATCAACTCATCACTGATGGTTTGATCATTTCTGCTCAAAGTCATCGTTGAATCTGTGAGCTGTTACATGGAACTGAAGCAGGACTGGACGAGTGGCTGACCTGTCTGTGGCATGTTGTAAGTGAGATACATATTATAACGGTTAACGTCCAATTTCTGCTTCATTGCATCACACTGTGTGACAGAGTCAAACTGAACCTTTCTATTGTCAGAAACCTCTGAGATGAAAAAAGCTCACAGCTTCACCTCTCTCACTTGCAGTGTGGGACGCTGAAGAGGCGTCAGTAGGGTTGCATTGTTCAACAAATGAACCGCTCACTGGTATGTCACTGGTATTTGCCAGTGTTGCAGCAGTTGAGACCTCAGACAAAGAGGACTCTGGGTTTTATTTAAAGACTGGTCAAGACCACAACTGCAGGGATATCACTAGATTCTCTGACTAACATCATGACTGTGATTGGATGTAACAATTGCATCATATATAAACAATAATTTGACTCTTTGTTTTTTTTAAATCTGAGTCAGGAGAAGAAGTTTTGTCTGTCTGGGAGATGTGAGTTCAGTCTCCTGTTATAATATTTGTCTATTTAAACCACAAAGAGCTCATGTGCATCTCAAAGAAAACATACAGCAGCCTGTAAATGCATGCTGCATTACTGATACAGCTGTGACCACGCCTCTCTCAAACAGATTAGGTGAATATTAGCTACCCAAGGGGGCTATACACTGTCTGGTCTGAGCCATTTGTTCTGGATTCTTTATTCCTGTATTGGTGCTGCAGAGGGAGCAGTGAATGTTTCTCTTTAACATTCCACGTTTACAGCTTGTAGCGTTCTGCATTGGTGTTTGTCTACTGGTGGACGTACCTTAATGCAGCGAGCCACCAGATTGGCGATGTACTCCTGACAGCTGCCTTCAAGCCCATGAAAGATGAGGTTCCCATACTGTTCCACCTGGACACAGACACACAGATGAATATGAAAGTGAGAATAATGTGACAATGAATACGCCATAAATAAAAAAAAAAAAGAAAAGAAGACATTTGAGGGCGTCACTGCGTCACCATGGGCTTTGGGAACATTTTTCACCATTTTCTGATATTTTATAGACCAAACAACTATAGATTAAATCGAGCAAATGAAAATATTCCTTGGTTGCAGTTGTATTCCAGCGATGATCTAAACTGTGAAACACTGTCAGACTCTCGACTGTCTGTGGATCAAAGCATGAACTTGCTATCTAAAATGTAAATCAGTCTTATAAAGTGGTACTTCAGACATTTACTGGGATAAATAATCTCCTCCCTGAAATTCTTCAGTTTCTTTGTGTGTACCGTCATTGATGTTTCTTTTGTCTACATGTGTCATCGTGTGTTTTACTGCCTGTAAACTGTCAGTTTTTGATGACAGAATCTTGCCTCGATTCCCTACAGCCATTAGGTCCTCACCTTGACACAGCCAGCAGGGGGCACTGCAGCTGTTAGAAAACACCAATCCCCCCTCTCTCTCGCTCTCTCTCTCTCTCTCTCTCCTTTCATCTGTCCATCACTTCACCTCCCTCTCCTCTGCCTTTCTTACTTGCTGCAGTCTTCTAGCTTCCTCCCTATTTTTCAACATCCTCCTCATCTAATCCCTCAATCCCTCGTAGTCCTTTGTGTGCGTTTGCTTGAGTGTGTGTTTGCGTGTGTGTACCAGGCGGACGTAGTTGTGCAGCAGCGGCAGGGGGAAGAGGTATTCCAGAGCCAATTCATCCAGACACGACTCAGACAGACCTGTCAGAAACACACACACACAAAATTCGCACATTAAATCCTCAAATCCGCTCTGGTTTACACGCTTGGTGTCAGCAGCCGACAACAGCGAGCTTCAGCTCTTCAATTACATCACACAGCAGCAGACCTCAAGGTGCCCTTGTAGTTAGGATGTCCCAGAACTTGAAATGCCACAGGTTCAATGCCCACAGCATTCAACAAGCTGTGCTTTTCAAGTAAGAAAATGAGAGCACTGCTGTCGATTAATTAGAAGAGAATGGATTGGCCAGTGTGGCCATTTACTCACTTTAAAGCTCTAAATGCTTTATATCATCGAGTAGAATGAATTACAGCTGTGAGGTTTTAAACTGCTTCATGAAGAAATAAGCGCTAATTGAAAAACACCCACTCATCTTCCCACAAAGTCTTCCATTAAACATGTTTTCAGATCCTCACAATCATGTCGGAACATTGATTTTAAAAGCTTTTCTAATTATCGCCGTTGAACATCAGTATGAGACATCATTCAATCTACCACTGCCTCAAATCTTCCATGTAATTATGCAATATGACAATATGATGTGTTCACATGCTTCAAACGCACATAACGTTTGTCGCTAGAATCAAGTAGAATTCACATTTCCTTACTCCAGTTTGTCCTTTAACGTCTCAGTCCCGTCTTTACAGACACTGAAACACAACACACCAGAAGTTTGGCTTGTATTTAACGGGATAGTTCTGGTATGTTGATGTGGGTTTGTATGAGGTCATGAAGCAGAGAGAAGCCCTAATACACAATCAGAGTTATGCATTCAAGTAGACAGGGTTAGCAGAAATATGTATATTAGCCACATAAAAAGGTGCATCTCCTAAAAATCAATATCCAATAAAGTGGACACTATATTAAGAATATTATCACCTCTTTACCTGGCTGTGAGCCTTTTTTCTTTGCCACTAACTGTAGAAATCATTCCAAATGATATGCCCAACCTATGCAAGCGCCCATCTATGCTGTGCTCTGCATTACCGCACAGATCAGCTGTTTGGATCGGAATCAACTTTAAAATGTAAACTTTGGTTTCCGTCTGATCTTGCAACTTTCTGACCTGCGCAGCTGATCTGCAGCGTAATGCAGCGCATGGTGCAGTTGGAAGTTAGTGCCAAAGAAAGAAGCTGTCTGGCGGCAAGTTATTTTTAATGTAGCGTACACTCAGATGGATATTGATTGTTTTAAGGGGTGTGGACATTGCCTACAGCAATGCATAGTTGGTTAGTTGGTTTTGTGCTGGGATCCTTGTCTGCATCTCTGAACTGGGGGTTGTAGGTAATGCACGAATCCCAGGACCCCGTCGGCTATTGTCTGACAACGTTTTAGCCTTTGAGGGCAACCAATGTTTCAAGGCTTCTGGCGTAGCCCGTGGATATCCAGGCCAAGACTTTCTCTGCAGTCAGATCAACAACTTCATCTGCAAGAAAGACATATTTCTAATCTCTATAAATACAAGTATCCACATTTGAATGCAGATAACTTTGACAAAATAGGCAATAAAAAGCTACATTGTGGTCAGACATTTCAGTCAGCCAATGCTTTCCTCTTTCCCTCGTTTGCCTCTTGGTCCCTCACCTACAGATTCTGCATTTATGTGCAGATATCCTCTTATAGAGATTAGTAATACACTGATTATGGTTAACTACCTCATACAACCCCACTTCAAAATACCCGGACCATCCCTTTAAGTAAAATAAGACTTCACGTGACACTAACGTCTCATTTACGTCAAATTATCTATTGTTTTCTATGAAAGCCACACGCCTACAGCTCCTTGAAATGTGTCATAATGGCTTGACGCACGTCGCTGTTCTATTTCCCACCAGTGACACTTGTCAGCTCTCCAGATAAGCAGTAATTTGATCAAATTTGTCCCAATTCAGACACCCTGACTACTTCTTTCTTGTAACATGCTGCAAAAAGTCTCAAATTTAACGGTAATGTTTCATTTTACACGTCTGTAATTTCCTGCTTTCTGGAGGGAACCATTTATTTTTCTTCACTCATTCCTTTGAAAATGGAGACAAATAAGATGAATCAGTTGTGTTGAGTTTATAAGCCATTGTGGATTGTTTGTGGATTGAAAAATTTGTCCTCCCTATATGTTCAATGCGTACTTGTAGACAAATAAGACATTTGTTCATGTTCAGCTGACCTGCTGTGCACTTAATAAAAGGTCCTCCAGCTTAAGCTAGCAATTAATAATAATGAATTAATTGGAGGCGAATACTGTCTTCATTTCCTTGTAATTAGTTCTGAATTACATAGTTCTTTCCAGGAGCTGCCACATGAATTTAAAGTTGGCTGCTTTCTGGGAAATCTGAGAGATGAAGAAGACGAAAATGAAGAAAACAGTGTCTTCATCAAATGTCTCCATTTATTACAGCTGTTATAGCATTTACTAATAGATTCTTTTCCCCCTGAAGCCTGTGAGCATCTTCGCGGTGATGGTGGGTGGACAGACAGGCAGGTCGATATGGATCTCTGAGTCAGGACTTCACACTCCGCTACATACAGATAACCCCCCTCCCTCCCCATCCCTTCATGAGACGTCGTCTCATCAGAAAGACGAAGGCAGAGATGGAGAAAGACGCCAAGAGAGGCAGAAGAGAGGAGGTGGAGAGAGATGGAGAGCTTCACCGTGCCAGACTATTGTTCTCTCTAGTCTTTTTTTTTTGTCTCCTGACTCACTGAGACAAGAAATGCAGCAGATAAAGCAAATAAAGGAAGGCAGCAAAACAGAAGCAGCAGCAGCAGACAGTAAGAAAGATTATTTCAATATCTGTAGAGAGAGACTGTCTGCTGCTCAGGGCTCGTGCTGTGACTCATCTATAATCATTAGCAGTGGTGTCATCTGAGGAGTCATTCGGGCTCCATCTCTGGCCCAGTTCTGGTCCCTGTTACGTCTTTAAAAATGATGTAAAACAAAGATTGTTTTGATTGGATAAGGCCAATACAAATATCCCTGCACACCATCCATCGCGCAATATTACAGATGACTCCCGAGAGATAACACAGTGTACTTCATCTCCAGTGCATCATTATCAGATATTGAAGCAGGGGGGTTGGAAAAACCTGCTCTATGTCACATGACTGACACTGTTAGTGTTGGCCAATCATTATTTTTGATATAGCTCAGATTCAGACTGATTATTCTTTAGTCAAATTACACGACAAAAGACTTAAATGGTCCTTCATGTGGTGTGGCTCAGCAGGCAGATCATCTCTGCCCACGCTACAAATGCCTCCAAACTGATTTGTAAAGCCCTTTTCATCCACCAAATGCCATTTGTTATCAGTGGTGGTAGCTGTGATTCTGGTTTTGGCTGCAGGAGCTGCAAAGCAAGCACAGACTCTGGTTGCCAGGTTTGTACCTTTGAGGCGGATGGTGATGCACTGGCTGAGAGGCTTTCTGACCAGATCCCAGGGGGATAAAGGCAGCTCCTGACCTGGCAACCACTCGGTATCGCCTGGAAGACAGGAGGAGAGGCAGAGACACATTAGAATAGAACAACTGTACACACACACTTGTACAAATAGGTTTATGCACATAAACAAACACAATAAACAAGGAAATGCCAAAGGATTCTGTTGGTTTAAAAAAACAAAACAAAACAATATACAGTACATACATAAATTATATGCATCATGTATCATTTATCTGTGGGTTATCTCTACAGATCTAGTCTATTTCTGCCACACTCTCATGAATACCCAAAAGCATACATACACAGAACATTCCCCTCTAATATATGAAGCAAGAGAAACAGTATGACTACTTCTCTCACAGGATCTCATTAGAGCAAATACACATCACATTAGGACGTGGAAGATGGTGCATCATGAGGTGTTTTAGCAATTAAAATGTATAATACACTTCCTGGAGTGGCACAGGTCCCTACACTACAACAGAGTAGACCCGGTATGAAACTGGAGGATAGAGTTTGAGAAAACAAACACAAATTATATATTTAGTTTGTTTTCTTTCTGTTTTTACCATGAAACTTATCAAACAGTCTCTTTAATGAGAGCGCTGCACCTTAAGGTAAATCATGAGTAGTTTTTTTTATGCTTTCCCGTGAGCACCTGGATGCATCGGCAGCAGTTTTCAGGACAGTTCCTGTTTTCAACTGCATCGCCATGCAACAACTAAACAAAACATATTCATAGTAATGGATTCTAGAGCCAGTTTCCACTCGTGTTTAATATCATACTGACATGATTGAAAACCAGAGGCTTCCTGGAGGAACAAGAATAACTAAATCGCTCTAAAACCCAAATGTCTGTTTTGAAAAGCGGCTCGGCTGTTTAGGTTCTGAAACGTTTTGCTTGTATATGAGACTTTAAGGCTAAACTCAACATCTCATGCTAATCAGTAGAGGTCCGTGCAGCTTCTTTTGGGCCACATCATTCCCTCCACAGAAAAACAAGTGAGTCAGTGCACACTGCTGCCCATGGGATGATGTGAAACAAGCTGCCAGGTGCTTGCAGGTCACAGAAGATGAGAAACGTGCTGTGCTGACTACAACTCAGTCTTCTTAAGTCCCGGCCCTTTACAATCTGTGCTCCAATAACCATTGAGCAACCTTTCAAATTGCTTCTCCTACAAGATTTTAGCGATAGAATGACCCAACAATGGCTACTCTGCCATTGACTGGTGTGTATCTGTTGCCTTCGTTGGGTTGATTAGGTTTATGATGAGTGAGAATATTAGGGTAAGCCAATCAGAGGCAGAGCAGGGCAGTCATCCCAAGTCTAGCACATGGCATATCAGTACAGGAAAGGAGAAAGTTGGTTCCTTTGGGTAAATTGCTCAACTATTATTAGACCACAGAGCCAAAAAGACGGGATTTCGCAAGGTTCAATTCTAGTATTATCCAGATCCCCTTAGATCAGATCAGCAGGAAGCGTAGTCTGGGTTTGAATGAATCGAATTGCTTTGAAGGATGTTTAGAACACTAACTGAATAAAAATAAAAGGAAGTTTCTGCTTGACCTGGAAGCTGAACAGAGAGAGATGTCACAGAGTGACAGTACAGTATACTTTGTACTTTAACACACCAGGAACATATTCAGCTTTTGCAGAGAGTTTTCAATATATTGCTGCGTGCAGTAACACAAATTATTATATTTATTCAACAGTTCATATTTTTAAAAGACACCACATGCTGTAGAATTTTACACTTTTCAAATAAATTGGCATTTCTACATGCTGTAGAATTTTACACTTTTCAAATAAATTGGCATTTCTACAGAAGGGCTGATGGTTCAGCAAGAAGCTCAGATAGATGACTCAAACCAGCAGTTTTAAAAAAAAAGGGCAGACAGCTCCAGACTCTACAGTGAGGTCACAAAGCCTCCACGAGAAGGGGTTCAATTCCGCATAGGTGAATTACGGCAGAGCTTCTCTCGAAGTCCCCATTTGTCCTGAAAAGTTACCAAACTATTGCACTTGTGTTTCATCCCCAGAAGAGGCTGTTAAAGAAAAATGTTTTTTCTCACTAATTGAACCTCCAACTTTTTGAAAAATGAACCCTCACGCTGAACTTTCTACAAAGAACTAAATCTTCATCTACTGAAAGAAGTGAGCGCAGAGTAAAAATGTCATTAAAGCAGAAGTTGCTGCCTGTATTCCCACTGGAACCAACCGTGCTGAATAATCAATGCCCATCAGAACTTCTAGAGGCCAATCTTCAAATTGCTTGTTTTATCTAACCAGGAGAGCTGCAGCGACCATTTATTTTTATTAGTAATCAATCGTTTCATTTGTAAATCACTAGAAACTGTGAAAGATAACGTTATCAAATGTCCCTTTTTGTCTCAACAACGGTCCAAAACAACAAGTTGCAGATACATTTTCTGTTGAATGATTGATTAATCGACTAATCATTGCAGTTTTACAGTCACATTTAGCACAAACGGCCAGTATGTAGGATTTAGTGGGATCTAGCTGTGTAGTTACGGACTGTAACCACTTTCATTCATCCTCACGTTAGTCCCTAAGTAGAACCTAAGTTCAGTTTTTCTGGTCTGAGCTACATAGTGCATCATAAAAAATTATCCGTTCAGTGACTCAGGTCATTGTTTCAGCTCAAACATGTTTTCAAAGTTTTCTGTGCTGCTTTTATCTCGGTCTTATTAAGGGACGTTTCCTGGATAAATAAAGCTACAGTATAAATCAAAGCTGTTGCTGATCAACTAATTGATTCATTGACTACAGGGTTAAGCACTGATTGAAACGTGTCGGACACTGTACTAGCTTGTCATCAAACAGCATGGATCAAGTGAGAATTCCCACTGAGAGTCCTGAGCGGCACACACACTGAGGATATTGGGAAATATAGGCTGAAAAGCCGAGGCAAATGAGACGCACATGCAGACGCACAGACAGACACCAGCCAGACACCAAAGAGTGTCTGGATGTCTGCAGTTTGATCCCGGGTTGACACAGCAGACAGACATTTTCTCCTAAATTGGCATCTTCCTCATCTTCTCCCCATCCCCCTCATTCATTATGCATCCCTCCTACGCTAGTGCTTCCTTTTATTATCAACCCCAAAACACACACACACACACACCAGTCTCTTTACGTGCTGTGTGTAAAAGACAGTAACAGTGTGAGACAGCAAACGTGACACAAAAATGGAATAATGGACAAACAGGAGGAAGAGAGAGAAGTAGCTGTTGCACATTGATTTCCTTGTTATCAGTCTGTGTTTCAGACAGACCTGCACTGCAACACACACACGTAATTCTAACCCTAAAGCGACCTCGAGATGAAGATAACAAGCACACACTGATGACATTTGATCATCAGAAAAAGAAAAAAGAAAAAAAAAAGACCCCGGAGCAACATATGCACCGACAGATTAATTATTCATGATTCAAAGAGAAAGAAAAACAGTATCATGTGTGAAGCTCTGACCAGCAGCCAAACACACACCGTCTCATCTGACACCGCACGTCTTGTTACAGCTGAACAGACGGGAAGCAGCGACACATCAAACTGTAGAGCTTAAACTGGTTACAACCAGTCAGTAATGTTCAATAACATTACAATAACTGAGACAGAGTTGAATGACACTGAGAAAACAACATTTCACAGTGCTTTTGACTCAATATATCAATATAGGGATGACTTCACAGTGTGTCAGATTTAGGGAAGTGCGGCAGAAATTGAATATAATATGCATAACTATGTTTTCTAAGAATTGTTTCTGTTTTTTACCTCAGAATAAGCCACAATTATACCATAAAGTTTCTACAGTGGCCCAGAATGGACAAAACAACTGGCTCTAGACAGGACCTTTCACGTTTTTTGCGCCTGTTACAGCCGCCATAGGTTCTCTTTTGCACCAGGAAGGAGAGAGTGAAATGCGGGAGCTGCAATCAGCAACTGCCTACTAGATGGCACAAAGTCCTGCAAACTGGACCTTTAATAAAAGAAGTCAAATCAAATCAAATCAATTTTATTTGTATAGCCCAAAGTCACAAAATACATTTGCCTCAGAGGGCTTTACAATCTGTACAGGGAGTGAGACCCGCTGTCCTTAGACCCTCGGTTCGAGTGAGGAAAAACTTGCCCACAAAAGTATGTGGGAAGAAGTATGACTGAAAATGTCTTATTGTGATTACTTTTTGAAAAGATGCAATTATTCTTTAATGATTATTGAGCCACAGGAACTCTTTTTTTGGAGATGTGTTTCTGTAATGTGAAAAGGGTTGGATTAGACTTCGGTCTCATTTTTTCTTGCCTAGAGAACAACATAAGTTATACTTGGCTCAGTCCATCACACTCTCACTCAGTTGCCAGTTTATGAAGAACACCTAGTTAATACCAATGCACTTTAATACAACAGCTTCAGTCCTGCATTCATGAAGTTTAAACTGTTTCAGAGAGGCTTCAAGTGATGCTGGTTTCTAAAACGTTGAGCCCATATTTATTATTAAAGCCAAATAATTAAGCATCAACACATCAACATATGGCTGTGATTTCCTGAATAGGTATAAGGACTTGTCTTGTAGTTTACCATCATAGGAGGACTAAAGACAGTTGGATATTTTTTCTATAAAAAAAGTTAGTGATTACCAACTAATCAGTTCATGGACTAATTGCTATGTGATAGCCATAAACACGTAAACACGGCTGTTTACAAGAGCCGTCTAAGGTGGCCGCTGCAGGCTACCTTATACGGAGCAGGCTCCTATACGTTACAGACCATTGATTTAAAGAGAGCTCGGTTCTCACTGCACAAACAGGAGCTGGCATCATAAACCTGTAGGTAAACAGAGCGAGAGACAACAGTGGACTGCTGCCAACAAGATGCATGCTTCTCTTTATCGCATTTAGGTGCCGTCAGCTACAGTAAGCGAACAGGCACATGCTCAGAGTAAACAAAGAGTTGCAGCTTAAACATCAACAGACAGATGTACTTAATCTCTTAAGCTTCTGGCTCAATCTGTCCTTCCTGCCCACAGAGGTCACTTAGGAAGGAGGGAGGATTATCAAGGAGATAATAAAAGTAATATATAATGAAGGAGAGACACGAGAAAGACAGGATTCAAGAAAGATTAGGAGGGAAGGACGAGGGCGACAAGACAAGGGAAGGTATGAGTGACAGAGATATGAGAAAGAAGGAAAGCAAGAGATGGGCAGAGGAAGGAGTAAAGGGTGGAGAAGGGACAGAAAGGACAAGAAAGAGAGTCCTCACCTATAAGAATGGAGGCAATACTGGTAGGGCTGAGGCCCAGTGGTGGGCGTTGCGCCTCCTCCCTGGCAGTCTGAGATTCTCCACAGAGAGTCTGGAGGTAGGAAGTGAAGGTGTGGCTGAGGGTGGAGCTCAGCTGAGACCAACGCATCGACCGGTCCACTGACACTCTGCCCAGCACCAACTGGCTGCTGGTGACGCCCTTCGCTTCGTCCTCCAGGGCCTCCACGGGACACATGGACCCCGCCCCGCCTCCACCGGAGCACTGGAGGTGCACCAGGACCCGGTACAAGTCTGGAGGAAGAAGAAAGGAATCGAGGGGGAGAGGAAAAGTCTTCAGAATCATGAAATAATGTCCATGTAATAGTGATTTAGTGTTAAACTTTGCAATTATTGGAGCCAGTTTGGAGCCAATCAAGGATTTTCTTTAATGGATCAGTACAGGAAGTGATTGTCTTATATAGAATAATCTCAAGATAATAATTTATAAGGGACTTCAAGCTAAATTAAATAATATGTCTATCTAGATATCTAGTTCAGCCTCTTAGAGAATATTAACAGATTTATTACACTGGTTCAGGAGACTCATCACTCAGGTTCCTGGAGAAAATGTGGTTCCCGGGAAGCGAACCATTATCACTTGTTCTGGACCTGTCCAAATGTAAATGTTTTCTGGCTTAAGATCTACACAGAATTAGTGACGATGCTTCAGTTGGGATGAACTACTTGTTGGGTTTCTACCTAACATCTGCAAATATTCAAACAAAACACCTGTTTGGTATACGGAGAGCAGCTGCTAGAAAAGCAATTACAAAATAATGGCTTAAGCCAGACGGCCCATCTGTGGTGGAATGGTATGATATTATCTATGAAATCTGTAATGGAAAGAATCACCTTCTCCCTGAGACTGTAGGATTAAATTTAAATTTGAGAAAACTGACCCTGAAACATCTCTCTTATGTTCAACTTTTTCTGATTTTTTTCCCCTCTTTCTGTCTCATTTTTTGTGTTAAATAACCACCCATGTTCTGTTTATATTTGTTTGTTTTATAAAAATGTGTAAAGTTGGATCGACTTCTAATATTATAAAGTAATACTAACTGTGTAAAGTGCTTATAATATGTGATTCCAAATAAATAAATAAAAAATAACAGCTGCATGTTTTTCATCCAACACCAGTAATTAGTAAAAACAGTGAATAGAGCTCTTTAAATAGCTTTAAATACAATGGACCTTTAGGTTATGATAATAAAATTGATACTGGAGTTGTAGATAGTTATTTAACGGTAATTACCTTGTTATTTACAGTGATCAGTAGTTTACAATCGATTAGGACCGTTTTATGTAATAAATCTCCATGTTGCAGTTTATTATAATATTTCATGCTGTATTTGTTAAAAGAAAACAAAATGACTGAGCGGTGCTTCAATGAACTACAGTTTAGAGAGAAACGAAAACAGCGTCGACGATGATTGACACATCTAACAAACCACTGTGAAAGATTGCACTGTCCCTGATTCATATTGTCACTATGTCCGTAACTCAAACACTGTGATCTCAGCATGTGGACATCTATCCCAACCTGTCTGATCGGTTGGACTGCTTGTGTTGCGGATGTTGTTACAAAGTTGGACTGTGTTCAATTATTTCATCAGCGCCATGTCCCCAAATCAACAAAAGGTCAGTAAAGTTATATTGTGACCCGGAAGACTGATAGAAAATTCATCCTTCAAGGGAAAATTTGACATTTTTCAACCTGGACCTTATTCAGTTTTTGTTTTAAAGGACTAATGGGGGCAACAAGTTTTAAATCTGGTTCAGCATTGAGTGAGAGTACTTCAGTCTGCAGCCACAAAACAGGCTACAAATATATTTCTTGTGGGCAATTACACACTGTCAAATATGTCTATTAAAAGTGCTTGTTTTTTCTCCTGACCGACTCAGATTATTATACGTGTCTGACCACACAGCCCTGCAGAGAAATCAAAGGTTCTCTGTTCCTTTCGCTTGATCCACTCTGTGTCTAACCGGGTCTCGCTCAAGGACATGTCTTGTTATTAAATCTCGGGTGAGGTGAGGTGAGGCAAGTTTGTTCCGCTGGAGTATAAAAGTGTAGTTTAGTGTTATGTAAAAGATCTTCAATGTCAGGGCTGAATATTTAGACGATTTCATAATGGGAATGAGGGCATTTCATTTGAGGTGCTGCCTGTACTTATTTGAGCTGGAGTATACAGATAAGACTACAAAGTGAAGATCCCAAAAGGACAGAGAGAGAAAGAGAGAGACAGCTCCTGTGGGTGGGAGGAGATTTCACAGACCGGATCAAGCAAAAGCTACAGAAAACGTTACATTTTTCTGTAGGGTCCTTTCCATAATCTTGTCAGACACTGTCACACATCGCAAGGTTTTACACTGAAGCCTGTTCTGTGGCTTCAGGCTGCAGAATTATCAATACAATTCTCAAAACTGAACCAAATTCAAAACTTGCTGTCCACATTAGTCACACAGGAAAATAAGGCTGGAAAATACAGAAGTTTAAATCCATGTGCGAACATACACACACAGACACACAGACACACTCACTCACGGAGGTTTTCAAGTAGATCTTTGCAGTCATCAGTTGCCACGTCATGTATGGTGCGATTGCACTTATCCCTCCTCTCGATGTCCTGTTCACTGTGGCTGCAGAGCACCTCCAGACACTCCTACACACACACACACACACACACACACACACACACAGATCACAATTTGATAACAAGACAAAAAGACTAGTTACCTTTATAAACATGTACAATAAAATAACAAAGGATGTGTAACCATGCACATCAAGTATTTCTGCAACAAAGGCTTTGGTGTGTGTGTGTGTGTGTGTGTGTGTGTGTGTGTGTGTGTGTGTGTGTGTGTGTGTGTGTGTGTGTGTTGTGGAAGCATGCATCCACGAGTGCTGTTCATTTATATTCAAGTCACACTCTCAGTCTAGTCTGGTGTCTCCTGCATTCGTTAAAGCTGAGCAGGGTGTTTCAGCCACCAAGGTCAGCTGTCCCATTAGCCTGCCACTGTGGAGACTGATGGCGGGGCTGGACACAGTGGAAGACAGAATGGATTCATGATAAGTGTATATTAAGAGTCTGTGTAGTGTACACATATACACAGACACAGTTCTGTAAATCTGTAGTGAAAGCTAAAGGAGCTTGACCTGTCTGTGAATGTAGAACCACTGGCATTAAAGCCGCTAAACAATGTTTGGCCACAAGGGGACAGGAGACACACACTGGGCTAACAGAGCAGCATTAGTTTTAATTTAGATCTTCTCCATTTGATGAATGTGAAGGCAGTTTTCTGGATCGCATGTTTTGGTGGCTTTTTCGCACCTTGAGGCCCAGGGCGGCAGCCATGTGTGCAGCAGTCCAGCCATCATTATTGGCCTGGTTCAGCAGGGCAGCAGGCAGAGCCAGGGTGGCGGGGGGGTCAGGGGTCACAGTGGGGTCACCCCGAGTTGGGTGGCAGAGGAGGAGACGAAGCATGTCCACGTGTCCCGAACGCACCGCCGCGTGGAGGGGCATGCAGCCGTCCTGCAGGAAGACAAAGGTGAATTGACAACCTTCTCAGCTGCGTCCATCAACTTATCATACACGCGATATTCATACTGCAGGTGTCAGTGTTCTCTGTGCTGCACGTTCAGCCTGTCCTCTCTTAAACCAAGCTCCTCTGTGTTAAATCATTACGTTTGACTCAACACACTGGCCAACATTTTCTGCGGTCTAAAAATAAACCTGTGCTCAAGAGGTCAGATATGCTATAGAGACTGTGGCAGCTCTTTGGCTCAGCAGGGAAGCCAGGCTAAATGTAGAACAAAGCAGGTAACTAAATATAGGGTCTCATCACATGCTGCCATGGCAACTAACTAATGGGTTCCTATGGTTACCATGGAGACCCCAGGAAGCCCATGCATCAATAAAGCTTGCACCAATCAAGACAACTCGAACCCTTAACAGGAAGCAGAGTGAAAGTGTGAAACAATGACGAGTGACACAGTGCGAGAAACACCACAGCAAAGCCAACGTAATACATTCATTACCTAGTATTTGCTCATATAGTCTAAAAAAATGCATTCAAATTCATAATAATAAAATAAAAAAATAGTGAAAATCAGCAAAAGTCTCGAGCATGTGGCGGTAACTAATGTAAGAGCCAAAAAAATCTTAATTGCAAAGTTACAGTCATGTGTCTTCATTTCATTTTATTCCCTCTATTTTATTATAATAATATCAAATGGAAATAAACAATCATCAAGAAATTCTTATTCTTTTTAAAATTAAAGATCAAATCTGTGATACCTCTGTGGCACAGACTCACCGTGGTGGTGCGTGAGCGGTCGGCTCCGGCGTTCAGCAGGACCTGGACACAGTCCAGCCTGCCGGCCTCACAGGCAAGGAAGAGGGGAGTCTGTCCCCCCGCCGCCGCAAAATCCACAGCAGCTCCTGCAGCCAGCAGCACCTCCACACCGCTGGGGGACGGGGACAACGTTACCAAACATATACAAACAAACTTATAATGATGTACATATGAAGTCATAAGGACTCATTTGGAAGTCTGAACAATACATTGGTGGTCAATAACGTTTGTGATTTTAACTGTTATTTGTTGTGACATGCCCCATTATAATGCAGTAAACAGACTGAGTCTGAGTAGACGTGTTTTTCAACTTTATCTCACTGAAGTCAAGGATTAAAATTAGGTGCACGTTAATTAAAGATATTGGTGTCATCTATATCAGTGTGCATGTGGGCTGATGCCAGAGCAATAAAAGTGCTATAAACTGAAGAAATAAATGTTTTAGTCATGCATTTTCATCTTAACCTACCTTCAAGTTTCATATATTTTTCTGAATTTGTCTATAAATTGTCTACTATAATACTTAGTTTACAGTATTTGCAGTCATCTAACAATAATAATAACAACTTTCTTTAACAAGATGAAGTGCTTTTACGAAGGCAACAAGAGAAATCGTTAGAAAAATATGTTTAATAATAACACACACACACACACACACACACACACACACACACACACACACACACACACTCTCTGAGCAGCACCTGTTCAAAGACAAGGGAAGACATCAATCAGCCCTAAGAGAGCAGATCATCTGAGGAAAACTGAGCTCGACTGCAAAGGCGACCACTGAGTCACAACCCCTGCAAAAACTGTTAACCCCATAAAATAAACTCTCAGTGTGGGTCGGTGTGTGTGTGTCAGTGTGGGGGTATGTGTTTGCGAATGTGTGTGTGTGTGTGTGTGTGTGTGTGTCAGCATGCCTTCTGGATATTCCCTCTCTATTAATAACACTGTGATCAGATATTACAACACTGCACATTCCCCAGCTGGTCCTGGACATCGTGTTTTTGGCAACATCGACACACAAACACACAGCTGACAGAGCCTCTCTGAGGTTTCGCCCCACCGATACATCGGGATCAATACGTGTGATCAGAAGGAGTGTAGGAGCAGATGCTTCCCTTGTTGTAAATAATTAATAATGAGAGCTCTGGTGACGTTTGAGGAGAGGAAATGAAGTCAGTGACATCGGCACAGTTGAAGTCATGAACTGGGATTATTTTAGCTGTGGGAAATCACCCCATAAAGTCTCACAAGTGATGCAGAACTAGTCTGGACCTGACAGTCTGCACTGTAAGCCACAAAGCCACCAGTTGATACTACGCAGACATGCTGGCACTGCTTTTGGCACCGTAACCCAATATGGTTACCGGCATCAGTCTAGCGGTCACATTTCACACATGGGAGGTTCCAGCTGTGCTCGGCTCGCAGCGAAATGTGATGAGTCACTAACATCATCAGAATCACTAACATTTACTGTGATACACGAAAACAGAGGTCAAGTGCCCGAAATGTGAGTCAGGAAGGTATCCAGCTAACACTTAGCCTGTTGGAACATGACACCATGATACTTTTGGTTATCTGTGTATTCTGAGGAGAAGACTTGGTTTTTAGTTAAGGATTGAATTACTGTCCATGTCTCTTGATCGAAGCTCGCTTTCTCCCTCTCTCAAACGATTGGATGTGCAGCAAATTAAATTTCTTTGTGTCTCTGTTTTGCAGCGTAAATTGCGAGTCAGACTCAGATTCAGAAACTGGTATAGAAATGAACAAATCCAGAACACAACAGGCAGAGTGTCAGAGTTTAGTCTGTGAATCCACCTGGACAGTCTCAGTTTCAGACATTTCAGGCTGACTGTGGAGGTTTGACCGTTCTGGCGGCTGCAGTGTGACATCTGGCTAAATTTTTTTTCTTCTTCTAAAAGTTAGATCCGGTTCAACTTATTCACTGCAGGTTGCTCCGCTTTTGGCAGACACTAGTGCTGCAGTCACTACCCAGACTGATGAAACAGTTAGCTCATTAACTGATGAGACAATCGGTGGAAAAAATATGCAAAACTAAATTTTGACAATTAATTACATTTAACAGGTCCCGCCTCTCAAATGTGACGATTTTCTTTCTGTTTGATGTGATCCTGAATTAAATATCTTTTGGACTGCTGGTCTGAAGATGCTAGTTTATAAATCTGAATTGGCATCTTTTATTATTTAGACGAATCTGATATTTTAAATAATTCACTACTTCATAGAAAAAACTGAGGTTGGTCAGGTCAGGATATGCTCCAACTCCATCTCATGGATGAACTACATCCCAAGGATCATTATAAAATATTTAAAAGATGCAGGTTAGGCCTTGGGAAAGGAATGAAAGTGTTATTCTAGTCCATCATACTCCATATATTGTTCTGCATTCTCCCAGTGTAGATTCAGGTTAGGCTCATAGCTGTGGGTTAGTCATGTAGTGGTTTCAGTTACTCTAAGTCTCTGGGGAATGACAGGAAGTAGGAAGGGAAATAAAAAAAAAAACGTGGAGTGTGTGTGTGTGTGTGTGTGTTTTAGGTGAGGACGGAGGAGTTCCAGCACAAGAGGGAGATGCTCATGAGCTCACCTGCTGTGGCCGTGGGCGGCAGCAAAGTGTAAAGGCGTGAATCCATTTTCATCCGTTACATCAGCAGGTGATCCTGAAGACAGCAGCAGCTTCACACATTCTGACAGAGAAACACAGATAATAACGTTGAAGGCGTCTGAAAATTAACTGCGTCAGAGAAAATAGACACAAAAACACACTCACACATAGCAGAGCCGAGTAACCCATTTCTTCTGTTGCCATGGATACTGTAACTAGTGTAGTAGATATAGTACTGTGGGCAAAATCCTCCGAAATTTGTGTAAGTCGATTTATGAAAGAGCTTTCTATGAATCACGTCGTAGCATACGCTGCCATCAAAGATCATGTGTTGTTTTTGAAAAGTGCCGTTTTGTTAATGTAGCTTCTGTTCCAGCTGCCTCGGCCTGGATTTGATTTCAGTGGTGCTTCTAAAAAGATGAAACATGAAACAGTGCAGCTTTTTCATCTGTTCAATATTTTGAAATAAATATCTGCTTCTCAACTGGAGAGCAAAATTTCAGCCTTCTCGTAACAGCAATAATAGTCTCAACTGCTACGGTTCCCATTACAGCCACGGTCTTTTATCTTTTTTAATACGACAACTTGTCTAAAATTTCATCTCCAGTACATTCATCTTAGAATATGAACAGAAACCCCCAAGAACATCTTTCAGCTTTTCATAAAAAAAACAAAAAACAAAAAAAACAACCTTTATGAAGAATTACACTCAACATTAAAAGAAGTGAGGCAGGACTTCAGCTCTCTGCTGCATGTGACATCAACCCAGACAGGAATAGTTTTACATGTACACTCCATTAGGTGCAATCTAATGTGCTTCAATACAACAGCTCTGCTATGAAATATAATAATGTTCCGTTTTGATTGACAGTCAGAGAGGTATAAATTTAACCATGCTTCATTGAGGTTGTGGTTTGCAGTGGTGTTAAACTGGACAGCGTTATATTAAGAGGTGGTTGTTAATATTTTGGCTACTGCATTTATATACATAAGTGGGCCATAATATTAGAAACACCTGTCAGTACAATGCACTCCAGTACAACACCACCACACACTACAACTTCACTGATGAATGAGATTTTTATTTTTATTTTTTTATAAAAAATAAATAAAATAAAAATTAAAAAAACTGAAGTCAACATTTTGTAAAGTTGTGCTGTTGGACAACCATTGTCCAGTAAAAATAGAAATACATTTCTCTATCATTATGCAAATCTTTGAGGTGAACAGGGCTCAGACAATCGGATCAGATGAGAAGAAAAACTCTTGGGAAAAGCAAAGGATGATGAAATATTGATGGGAGAAAGACTACACTGTGTGTGTGTGTGTGTGTGTGTGTGTGTGTGTGTGTGTGTGTGTGTGTGTGTGTGTGTGTGTGTGTGTGTGTGTGTCCTCGCTATGTACGTCCATCTATTAGCCTTCAGCACAGCTGTCCTTCAGCTGCATTAGTCGTGTTCATGGATCAACGCTCCACGACTGACATTGTGTTACTAAACATCTCAGCAGGGATGCAGATCCTGACAGACCTGCAGTGGGTGTGTGTGTGTCTGTGTGCGTTCATGAGTCTACATGCATTAATTATTCTGTGCGTGACATGCTCGGCACTGTCGGTGTGGGTAATTTTGAGTGTGTGTTTGTCTCATAGTCGAGATCCGTGCTGAGGTTACAGCCCTGACATGACAGTCCATCTCATTTAATGGCAGCCAACATAATGGGATCAGCCGCAGCTCATACAATTACAGGATTTACAACAGCACAAAGACAGTGTTTACCAACGTCTTTGTCCTCTCAATGCATCTTCATCAGCGGCGAAAGACACATTCAGGTAACCGCCTGGCAATGACTACACCATAACATGAGATGTTTTCAAGTGGTCGCATAAATCAGGAAACAATGAACATTTTTGCAAGATAAGTTCATCTTTTTTAATTAATCTAAATCTTTTAACTTAATCAAATTAATATAAAGCTACTATAAAGCAACACTTAAATATTAAAAACACTGGATCACCTGACTACTTCTGTGTGAAAGGCGGTGCTCCTCATAACAAACCCACAGAGAATTATCAGAGACTCGGCCCACATCTTTACTGTCTTGGTCCACCCTCACAGTGTCGTTTCTGCAAATCTCCAGAAACCTGCTGCCTGAGCAAGTGTTGGTAAAGACCAAAACAGAGGTAAAACTACAGACTTGGATTCTTCAGGTGGACACAAAGCAACTCTAAATGGATGCTCATGTTGTTCATTATGTGCTGCATATGTAAATCAGATGATATTAGCAAACCGTATCAACTTTCCAAGGTAATAAATTGTTAATTCTGAGTTTAACACTGCCATCAAAGTAACAGGAAAAAACACAGTTGCTGCAGATTTAAGATGATTTGAGGTCAACTCCATTTTTAACAAATAAATAAATGAATATCACTACAACATTTTGACTGGTACCGTACATTATTGAATTTTATTCACTAAAGCAGCATGTAATACAAATCAAGCTGCATGAAGGGGGAAATTTTCTTCTCATTGAACAGCAACAAAATCCTAAAAATCACGTCTGACTTAGCTGAAATAACAATGTCAGACCGCGTTCTGCTGAGACTGTTTTGGTTGTGGTGGTGAGTCAGGTGGTTTGTGGCGGGGGTGCAGTTAAAATGTCTCTTAAAAACAGAAATGTCACAGGTTTGATGTCTGGGACATCTGAGTCATGTTCCTTCTGAATGTTTCTTTGCAGTATTCAACCTTGTATCACTCAGCATGACAACTAAATGACAGAAACAGATAAATCTCCTGTGTGGAGGCGTGTAGTGTCTAACCATCGAGTCTATTCTCTAATCAATTTAAACCTCCTTCCTACTCTTCATTTAATAATAATCATCTGAGAAACTGTTTCTTCTTCAGCAATGACCTTTATATCACATCATCACACTTCATTCAAATGCCTGTTGAAGTATGACAATAAAAATGAATATTTTCCTGAGATAACGATTATTTTTCTTCGTTACATGACATCCTTCAGTGTAGAGGGAACACAACAGCCTTGACATATTTCATTTAATTTACAAGATGGAAAAAAAAGATCCTGGAAAGCCAAAATCTGTTATTTTGAGATATTCAGAAAATAATAAACTGAGCTTGGAAAAACAAATCAAATTAACTTGCTATCACAGGGGGAAAAAATAATGGGCTTACGTAAGAAAGTATTATCACATGTTTGTTTACAGCAGTTAATTTGACATTAAAAGCCATTCATTTATTTACAGAGGTGACAACAACATAAGCAGGTCTCACCAGTAGCTGTGAAGAAGTCCTTTAAGACAGTGGTCCCCAACCTTTTCCTAACTGCGGACCGGTCAACGCTTGACAATTTTAATGCGGACCACTCGACTTAGACTGGGACTATAATAGAGGGGGACTTACTACTCTATCTACAGTTGGTAGGAGAAGAAGAAAATATTAAGTATTAAGTAATATTTTCTTCTTCTCCTACCAACTGTGGATGAAGTAGTAAGTCCCCCTTTATTATAGTCCCAGTCGAGCGGTCTTTTATTTTGAAACGTTTTTTTTATTTCGAAATGACCGTATTAAATAAAACAGAAATAACTAATTACTTCTTGTGCGGCCCGGTACTGATTGATGGGGACCACTGCTTTAAGAGAACTGTGAGTTTGTGGAAGAACATAATCGAAGACACGAGAAAGGTTTAACAGGTAGAGCAAATCTAAGAAGATCCTGTAAGGAATGCATCATATATTTTATATGAAACCTATATTTGTATTTTGATGCAACACTCTCTTTATCAGTCAATACGAGCCTCTAGGCTTTGCTTGACCAACGCTCTCCAAATCAACCAGCCAACCACTGACAGCGGCCGTAGACAGCCATTCCATTCCTACTGGCTTCACCTACACACACACGTGTCTGAACTCGCACAGAGAAGCACCTGATTCAGCTGAAGATACACAGAGAACTAGAAGTCACAGATATCAAGACTAGAAAGCTCCTCACCATGCATGGAGGGTTCCACCCCAAGTCCAGCACCCTGAGACTATACACTAAGCGGAAAGAGGGAGGCCGAGGGCTAGTGAGCGTCAAGGCCACGGTCCAGGATGAAACATCGAAAATACGAGAATACATCAGAAAGATGGCCCCAAAGGATGAACTGCTAAGTGAATGTCTCAGGCAGCAGAACCCTGATGAGGGTGCAGAGGAGGAGGAACAGACAACCTGGAGGGACAAACCCCTACATGGCATGTACCACCGTCAGATAGAGGAAGTGGCTGATATCAAGAAATCCTACCAGTGGCTGGATAATGCAGGACTGACAGACAGCACAGAGGCACTAATCATGGCAGCACAAGAACAGGCCATAAGCACAAGAGCCATAGAGGCCAGGATCTACCAGAGTAGACCAGACCCAAGATGCAGACTGTGTAAAGAAGCCCCTGAGACAGTCCAGCACATAGTAGCAGGGTGTAAGATGCTAGCTGGATCAGCGTACATGGAGAGGCACAACCAAGTGGCTGGGATAGTATACAGGAACATCTGCAACCAGTATGGAATAGAAGTACCTAAATCCCGATGGGCCATACCACAGAAGGTGGCTGAGAACAACAGGGCCAAGGTTCTGTGGGACTTCAGCTTCCAGACTGACAAACAGGTCCTGGCTAACCAACCAGACATAGTGGTGGTGGACAAAGAGCAGAAGAGGGTAGTGGTGATAGATGTGGCGATCCCAGCTGACGCCAACATCAGGAAGAAGGAACATGAGAAACTTGAGAAGTATCAAGGGTTGAAAGAGCAGCTGGAACGGATGTGGAAGGTCAAGGGTTGCGTGGTCCCCGTGGTAGTGGGGGCACTTGGGGCAGTAACCCCCAAACTGGGAGAGTGGCTCCAGCAAATCCCAGGAAAAACATCTGAAGCCTCAGTCCAGAAGAGTGCAGTCCTAGGAACATCGAAGATACTGCGCAGAACCCTCAAACTCCCAGGCCTCTGGTAGAGGACCCGAGCTTGAGGATGACACGGATATCACCCCGCCGGGGTGAGAAGGAGATTTATTATATAAGGTTTTCATTATTTCTACGTTATTTTTTTTCATCTGTGAAAACATTTAATATCTCCATGCACTCTACACACATTACACAGTACATGAACTGTGTGTTAGCAAGCTATCTAATATCTCGGCCATGTTTTTCTTTTGTCTTAAATCAGTGCTAAGAGAAATTAAAACTCAACTGGAAGAAATGAAAATGCTTCTGGTCCTAAAAAAATAATAATAATAAGGAACTTGATCCCAGCAAACTTGTAAAGTCACAAAAGAAAAAACAACAACTTGGTTCAGACTTAGAAAATGGATCACTGGATTTTTTTCCCCTCATTAGCCTCTCTGGAGTTCTGTAGAGAACCCTTTTGCGACCGCAAAATGTCATTCAACCAAACGTTATGTATACAAGAGTGTGAAAAATGAGGCGTCTTTGTGAGAGGTAAAATCTTTGTTTACCTAAACTTAAGTGTGTGCCATGTTTTTATTATTTGAAATGTTCATATTTTCCATTTTCTATCTAAAGCGTTCAGATTGAGCTCTGTTCAATATGTCAGGAATGAAAAATGCTGAATCATTTGGGAAAAATGCTGAATCATTTATTTAATTTCTGTTGGTCTAAACAATTTAAACACAATAAAGAGACTAAAAATAGCAGCATCTGCCTTTAAAAGTGTAAACCACATCCGGCGTGCTCAGCTCAGTTGGTAGAGCAGCCGCCCCATACACAGAGGCTCAGTCCTTGCTGCGGAAGCCCAGTGCTCGAATCCGAACTGTGGCTCTTTCCCGCATGTCATTCCCCTTCCCTCTCCCTCCATATTCCTGTCACTTTTCAGCTGTCTCTATCAAAATAAAGCTTGAAAATCTTTAAAACTGTAAACCGCAAATAAAGAGCCCAAAGGCCAGAACAAATCCAGAGGACATGACCTCACTGTGGTCCTACAGCCTTCTCTGCATCATGACAGCAGCATGTCTATTTCTAGCTTTATGTTCAATACATACAGCATCTTGAATTTTAAACACCTCAAGTCAACCAGCCAACCAGCATTAATCAATCAAGTGTCACTCACCCGTGTGTCCATTCTGAGCAGCAGCAAACAAGGCAGAGGTTTGGTTGTGGTTGTGGTACAGGTGGTGGTCTTGGTCAAGATGATTGGGTTTGTTCTCCATGGCGGTGGTGGTAGAGGTGGTATTGGTGGACGTGGAGGTGGTGGTAGTGGTGGTGGTGATGGTGGTGGTGGTCGGGTCTGGTTGGTTAAGCAGCATTGACAATAAAGTGACATTTCCCTGGGAAGCAGCTTGGGGGAGCAGGGGGCGCCCGCCGTCCAGGGCAGCAGGCCCACCGCCGCTTAGAGAGGAGACTACGGAGGGACACCAGCCTGCAAGGGGAAGGAGGAGCAGGAGCAGCACAGGTTAAAACTAGGAGGAGGAAGAGCAGGGGGAAGAGGAAGCTTCTAGAAGTGCTGAGCGTGGGAGAGGAAGGGTGTATGGAGGTAGGACGGTTAGAGGCGAAGGAGAGCACAGTTCAGTTCATACATACTGTAGAGTCCAGTCTCGTTTGTCTGAGCAACAGGCTGGAGTAAAATAAGAGACTGAGTTTAATTGAGATTTACAAGTCATGTTGTGCAGCCAAACATTGTTTAGACCCCCATCATTTTGTTTTAAACTGTCACGGACATCCCAAAGTTTGGAAGATACCAGATGTATCAGGCTGAATTTGGGTGTTTATAAAATGAGGAAAGAGAAATCGACAATGTGATAGAGCCATAAGAAACAAGCAGTTGGGGTTTGATCTTAAACTCACTGCAATCACAGTGAAATTTCACAGATTGTCATTGCCCTTCAGCAGGAAACCTGAGTGGCTTTAACATCCATAAATTTGTGCTGAGTCGCTAACTGCTCTGCTAATGAGGCGAGGTGTGCACTTATTTCAGTCACAGAAATATCAAAGCTCTAAAAAAGAAGCTATCCAGTGTAGCCTGAAGCTATTCTTGGCTAAATCCCACGTGCTGGTTGGTTATGTTATGAACAAATCAGTAGGATTATGGGAGGATTATGAGAAAATAGGTAGACAGGTTAAGCGACACACTGAGGTTTTGTTTCAGCTTTGGCTGGAAGTCCTCGGCAGAGCTGCGGTCGAGATATTACTCACTTTACCCAGTCAATGAGATTATCTCTCCCCTTCAGATCTGCAGCTAGAAACATGTGTTTAACCAAAACTCTGAACTCCGGCAAAATAATATCCAAATTACAACTCTGGTTCCCCTCTTATTCAACCTCTTTAATTAGCTCCTTAAAAGTTCCTTAAAGGCTTAATATCTATAAATCTCACACTGAATCATAGCATCATGTATGTTGGGCACTAAATATCATTTTTCAATAAAGTAAAGTGATGTTTACATTCAAACCTTTTATGACATGTTTTTTCACGGCTGACTATTTAACAGATATTTAAGATGTGTTATTTATGATTTTATTCAGCCTGATATATCTGGTATCCTTTGGACATTACACAACACCAGCTTGAGTTTCAACTGTTAAATTAGTTTGTGTTAGAACACTATAAAATCCCAAAAATAAATAGTTTACTTTCATATTTGTACTTTCCATCTATATATTTTTGAACTTTGGGATATGCAAAGCTTTTCAAGTGGTTTCTCAATATGCAGGAACCCTCTGATAAAATGTTTTTAATTTATGTGAAGTGTGCTGCTGACAAAAGAGTCCGTCATCGCATCCTATTAAAAGCGAGATGAATACATAGCACTCATCTTTCAGTCCAATCATTCATCCACAATATTCACTGAGTAGACAAATAAAAATACATACATTATTCAAAAGGATATGGCTGCAATTATACAGCATTATTAGAAATGATTAAACACAACAAAACAGACGAACTGATGAAGTACAGAACAGACAAGAAGACTTAATTACCAAATCCAACTACTTTGCTAAAACTGCTAACTAACTAGGCTTTGGCTCTACTGAAAGGTGCCATGCTAAATGCTAGACATGCTACTTTTAACCATGGTTTTATGCTGAACTGGGAAGGAAAGTCAAAAATGAATTACAAAAAGGCAGAATTGAGAATTTCAGTGCAGTGGCTCATAGACTGAAAAGAGTGAAATTAGAGAAAGAAAGCGTGAAAAAAAAAGTGGAAAAGTGAAAATCAAGGACACTCTGTAGATAATGATAATGGCAGTCGTTATGGCTGCACTTTGAGTGGGTGGTGGTGAGGAATAGGAAAAGTACAAAGGCTACAAAAAATATTTCTAGCTGCTGGCAGGTTAGATTGTAGACCTGTTTGTGATAAATAAGTCTGGGAAGGAGCAGAATTCCCAGAAAACTCTGCACAGCTTTATCGGATTTGTAAGACAGACTGCAATGAAATCCAAAAGCATGAGATCAATGTGCAATAACAAACAATATTTTGGTTGTACAGTACAGAGGGTTACATCTAAAATATCAAAATCTTTAAAATGTCAGTAAATAACACACAGTAAATAAGTATGCGGTTTTCCCTCGGATGTCCTCTGGCTGCTGCACATCAACTCTCTGTGATTCAGGAGGTTCCTGATAGTAGACAATAGATGACAGTAAAGTAACTGCTGCAGACTGTAGCTGCTGTTAGCTAGTTAGCTTTTATCTGTACTGCCAGGACTGGGTGAATGGACCACCGGGGGAGTGTTTATGTTTACACTGGCAGCATGAAGAAGAGGAGCTGGGTAACGTAACCGGGCTCATCAGCCTCTATGGACATAATGGCAGAGGGTATGAGACTGAAGAGGACATTAACGGAGGAAACTCAGAGGGGGAAAAGGAAAGTGACTGAGCAAGACGCCGAGCTGGGCTTCTTGCTGTTGAACTAGGATATTAGCTGGCTGCTGTGTCTTGTGTTGTTGTACTTGATGTTCTTGCTAGTTTTTGATCAGAAGTAATATAATCATCACAAATACACCTGTGCAGCTGTCCTTATTTATGATTTATGAGGTGTAAGTAAATTGCAGTGAAAGAGGAACCAAAATGCAAAAAATTGTTTTGTTCTTGGTCATGTGACTATATAGAGCAGTTGTATATTTTGAAATCATGACATCTGCATGCAAAGAACAGGATTTACAGATGTGTAAATCTATTTTGTCACATTTCAGAGGAACGTTTAAGGATAATTCCATTTTATTACAACTTAGTCTTGTTGTCCCGAGTTTGATGATGATTTCTTTCAGATATAATGACAAGAGTACAGCACCATTACTAACAAGAAGACTGGACAACAAACATGAGCAGCCAGATGACAGGCAGCCCACTGTTAAATGAGTGCAACTAATAATCCCTCAAGTAATTTAGTAAACTGCGATGGGAGTTTGCAAAAAACTGTTGCTTGGTGCTTGCTGTTGACCTATGTTTTCTCTTCCAAACCTGTCAGACCATCTGACTGCTCATGTTTCTTTCCCGTTGTTGCCATGGTTCCTGGTCTTAGAAATTCACTTGCTGATATGTGGGAGATCATCGTGAGCACAACATTATTACAGACTTGGCCAAAACTGTGGAAACAAAATCACAGTTGTAATAAACTGGAATTATTATTATTCATTCATCATACACAGTACAACCGAGCATATCACTAAAAGCTCATCACAAGATATAAACAGCAACATTTACATGAAGACAACAGTTACGTACAGAGAGCTGTCAGTGTAACAGGAAGCAGATCGGACAGGTTAGTAGAAGCTGAAACAAGAAGAATGCAGGAAGCAGGAGAGTGATGGTGGCATGCTACTGGAGGATGGAAAGGGAAGGGGAGGAGAGTGCAGCCTCTGGCATCAGCTTCAGAGAGGAGGATAGGGGGGTTACTGGTAGGAAGGCCTACAAATATGTGTATACAGCTCTGCCTCTGTGCACCCTTACATGGCTAACCTCTAGTTTCTGAGCAACAGTCAGGTACGTGTTAGTGACATGTTGTCACTGCTGTTGATAGAGATGACAGGGCTAACGTGACAACACAGACAGAATAGATAGAAGGTGCCCAGAGGGAGGACATATTAAGGGCAGAGAAAGTGAGACGAGCAGAGAGAGAGAATGCAGTGAGCGTCATCGGATCTTGTGAGGTAATTTAAGGTCGAGGGACAGAGTCAGTGGCATAAACTGAATAGATGTGCTACTCTGCATTACATTGTTGTGGTTACACTAGTTTCCCTGTGACCTGATCGCTAGGCTAGGCTGTAGAAAGACAGTTGAAGAAAAGAGGCAGTGGGGAGAACTGGAGGGAGATGGAGCATGGAGGAGCCCCTTTACCTGATGCTGTTGCCAGGGGGCTGCCTGCTGAGGCACGGGCACTACGGGAGGATGGAGCACTAATGGAAGAGGAGGTGGAGGGGGGGTTTATGGAGGAGGGGCTACTGATAGTGGTGGCAGGGCTGATGACTGGGGGGCACTCTGCACATGCTGCTGCCGGCTGCCGCTGAGGGCCCCGGCCAGGCCCCGGGGAGCGGGAGGGGGAGCAGGCACCCACCTGAGAGGCCGTCAGGGCTGGGACCAGGTCCAGGGCGGGTTTTGGCGGCAGCTGGGGCGTGGCCGGTTTTAGCCCTGCCCCAGGAGAGCGGCTGCTGTCCCCCACCACCTTGATGGGTGGATGAGGAGGAGAGGGGGTCTGGGAAAGCCCTGGTTTTTTGGGAGGGATAGGGGGAGGGTTTCCCCGGTCGATCCTGGCCACCGTGGGCGACTTGATGCCAATGGGATGGCTCAGGCGACCGGGAAAAGGGCCTCCCTCTGAGGCAGAGTGGGGCAGGCCTGGACGCAGAGGTCCAACGCCTCCTGCGGGAGGGCTGGTGAAGCGTGAGAGGACCTGTGTGACGGTGTTGCGTGCTTGCTGCTTAGCCGCAAAGTTGTCCCGGTTGGTGGGGGAGAGGTCACGGGCCGGAGGACTCTGGGAAGCCGTGCCATTTTGGTCCTGTTCTTGGAACTTGTAGCGGGCCGCCTGGACACGGGGGCTCACTCCGCTGGGCAAGCCATGAGGGGTTTGGCCCTCTGAGCCATTCTCTGTCTGTGCCAGTCCTCCTGAGCTGCTGTGGACGATGCCACGGCCAGTTGTCTTTGGCAGACTCAGGCCCACATAGTTGGCAGGGGTTGGTTTGACGGGTATAGTGAGGGGGGTCTTCTTGGGACCCTCTACCTCAGTGGGGGGCATGTCCGTTTGGCAAGACGCTGTTCGAGAGCTAATGGGCTCTGTGGCTACAGAAACAGACGTCAAAGCTTTAGGTTTGGGTGGTGGGCTGGTGGCAGGTTCTGCTACAGCAGCAGCAGCAGCTGCACGCTGGGCAACAGCAGCACCATCCTTCCCATCACCCTGTTCAGTCCTGAGCTGCTCCACCTGCTGCCGCAGACTCTGGCTCTCAGCCTCCTCACGGCCCAGTCTGGCACGCAGCTGTTCCCGCTCTGTGTCAAACTCTGACAGCTGCTTTTCCATCTTGGCCTCCATCTGTTGGCTACGCTGCCGCTCCGTGCTCAGCTCCTCCTGCAGCCGGCCAGAGGTGCGACTCTCCTCATCCATCCGGGCCTGGAGCTCGTCAAAGCGCTGCGACTCCTCTACCACTCGCGTGGCAAGCTGTTTGCACTCGCGCACCAACATCATGACAATGTGTTTGTTCTTCTCGCGCTCGTCCTTCAGCTGTGCCGTCAGTTTGCGGTGCTCCTGTTCCAGACTCTGGAGCTGCAGCTTCTCCATCTCCAGCTGAAAGAAAGAAAGAAATCAGAACATTGATTATCTGAGTTGGGCTTGGTAGACACAAACACACAGCTTGGACTGCAACTACGCAGTATTTTCATTATTGATTCATCTGTGGATTGTCTTCTGGATTAATTAATTAATTGTTCCATAAAATATCAGGAAAGTGTGATCCCAGTTTTTCTACACTCCCATGGTACAACCCAGTCCCGGGTACAGCTAAAAGTTAACTAGCTAACAGCAGCTACAATTTGCTTTTCTATGTGTCAAGATGTTCAGTTTAATATGATCAACCAGATCAAACAGGTAAAAAAAAAAAAAAAACACAATTGGCTAAAAAGAATATTTCCTGCCATCTTTGCATGAAAAAAAAATCTCTTTAATGACTGTCAATCTTTTATTACAATATTCTGATATTTTATCTACTAAACAATTAATTAAAACTAACTGCCCTAGCCTTAACATTACATGTGAGCACATACATAAAGAATTAACCACCCTGCACGACTACACTGACGATGACCTCTAAGAAGCTTGCATGTATGTGAAACATCTCTCAGTCATATTTCATACATTTCAACACCCACAGCATGGTGCCGATTATAGCACATGGGACATCGCGTGAATCCTGAGAATATCGTCAATCGAACCGAATAACACAAAACTTTGGGTACACAAACAGTGTTTCAACTTTACCTGGAATTTTGGAATTCCTGGAATCTCAAAGGAACAATTTTCAAGATGACTATAGAGGGGCCAGATAAATCAAATGAGCCAGACAAAATAGCTTGATTAAACAGACAGGCGAGATAGATGGGTACACAAATACACTTTCTTAATCCATGAGGTGGCTTGGGGAAAGAGTTTAATCTGTGTATTCAGAGAGACACAGTATCTGTGTATACGATTGAATTTCGATGACTTGTCAAAGCCCTGGCTTCTAAATCTGGAGTGTTGCTGCTATTGTTAGCTCAGAGCTGGCTTCACAGAGGGTAACGAGGCTTAACCGGGGCTCTCCACCCAATTGCCAAGACCCCATCGCTCTAACGAGCCTCAAACGAAATGAGTCGACAACCCCTGCCTCCACTGTCCCAAATGAGACCACCTCCCCAACACCATCAGGGAGTTTATATCACCACCAGCTGATGCTGAGGAGGAGCGAAGGGTTAATAAGCAATGGGAAGCACCAAGGGAACGCCAGTCGTTACTCAAAAGGAGGTGCTACAAACAAGCTGCTAATTGGGTGAGGATTATATCTGTTGTAAGTCAGCCTAATGCCTCAGAA
Organism: Larimichthys crocea; assembly: GCF_000972845.2. NCBI lineage: Eukaryota > Metazoa > Chordata > Actinopteri > Sciaenidae > Larimichthys > Larimichthys crocea. The sequence continues at coordinate 21,010,260 of NC_040020.1, read as the reverse complement.
GAACATGTTTAGGGATGTTGTAGAGATGGTGACACGCTGGGCAGTGTAGATTTAAACCAGGCAGGAGTAGGACAAGTTTCAATTATATATGGCAATTAAGTATAACAAATGCTATGACGAAAATGTGGTGCTGGAAAAGCTTTCAACTTCTTCACCTCTAATAGGGACCAGTACACTTGAACAAAATTGCCCATTGGATGGAACAGTTTGTGGATTAAGTGCAGTCATTTTTGTAACTTTCCAAAACTGATAATCGACAATCATCCCACGTCCCACCGTGATTGGTCTTGTGTGTGGCAATGAAAAAGTAAGCAGGGCATGAACTTTTTTTCACAGCAGAGGTCATTTGAACTCCATCTTGACACTTTTTTGTTCTACTTGGTCTTTCTTTCTGGATCAACTCAAAAAATTCGAGCCAGGATTAGCTCTTTTGCTGGATGACCCTGAGATTTAATTCTTCATGTCAACCCAGTGGTCTCGTTAAAATGAACAAGACAGCAGCGTGGTTGTGGTCTGACAAACCTCTTCTGAGACTTCTTTCTTGTGCAGACTTTTTCCTGAAGTGCAGAGTGTGTAAAACCTTTGCTCGTACTTATTATCCATGAGCTCGTTCTGCCATCATCTACACAGTGAAATAATAATGATATTAAACTCATTTGTATGGAGATACCTTGCAGGCACCTCAGGTAGCACCGGTGCTCCCTGATCCTGGGATCCCCCACCGCCTAATGAAATATTTAAATAAAGCTTACAATCTTTACTTAGAGGTCCAACCTTACAGCTGATAAACTGCAGCACCAGGGTTATCCCCAGTATGAAGTAGCCTATTCAGCTACTGTGAAGGATTGGGGATGTGAGAAAAAGGAAGCGAAGGCGGAGGCCTGAAGACTATTTTAAGATAAAGGAATTTCAGCACCGGCGGTCATGACCTTGCCTCCAATTTCAGCTTCATAGCACAACATCAACAACACTTTGGCAGCATGTTTACCCACAAAACCTGACAAATACAGGGTTTTTTCGTCACTGCTGAAGGGGGGCTTCCTCCCAACGTCATGGAGGAGGAGATGAGGGAGTGGGGGTGTCTTCATTATGCCTATAAACCGATTCAGAGTGTGTTACATAGAGCTGACTGCCTGCCTTCAGCTTGCCTAAGACCTCATGGATAATTCAACAACTTACTCACAGGAGAACGACAAGAGTGGAAACGGATGGTGGGGATAAAGATAGCACGGACAATCCTGGTGAAATTCACTCTACCCAGCAACCAGAAGATCCCTCTGAGCACCCTGAGCCTGTCTTTAGCAGTGTTGCTTTGTTGTTGTGCCTTCAGTCATTTTAAAAAGGTTCCAACAAAACCATTTATCCCTGCCTGACAGGTTTGTACCTTGCTGTTGACAATTTAGGTACAACTGTGTAATCAGTGGTGACATGGTGATTTATTGTGTCTTAAAGAGAGTAAAGTGTTGTTTTGTGGTTGCTGCCTCTCTGTTTACGCACATTTTCATTGTCAAATGAAGCAAAACCTCCCAAAGTCAAAGTTGCCTTGCATAGCTGTGACTCTGATCCCTGTTGAGAGTGATTGTAGAGTGAGATCTGTGATGAGCGCCCTGAATAATCCTAACAACAAACATCTGACTCAGGATTTCAGGTTTTTGTTTTCAGTGTCCCTAAGTGGCTCTTTGTAGATATTCTCCAAATCAAAAATGCTATTCTCAAGTTGTACTTGAGAGAAAATAAAGTGTTTCCAAAATGACAATACATAAGACATGGTGAAGTGCAGAAATATGCTGTCTCTGTGATCACTTGCTTCTGTACGGAGATCATAATTATCCTATTGTATTGTCACTGTGTGAGCAATAATCAAATGAGAAAATCCACATGTGGACAAGAAAACAGTTGTTGGACACGGTTAAATCAGATCCTATGACTTCGTGAAAGTCATGCTTTTGTTGAACCATGTCTGCAAACACAAAACATACAGTATAATGTATGGCTTAGTGTCTTTTTTTTGCTTTTGAATACAACATACTGTACACAACACTTCATTTGATGTTATTTTTCATATTTTCTTGTGTTTTTAAATGTCACTGATGTATTTCTTCTAATTTGTGAAGTCATTTGAATTGCCTCAGAGTTTGAAAGTGATTCACAACAGGACAAAACCATTTTTGGCGTTGCGTGCAACTCAGCTTGTCAAATTTCCATTGGTTGGTTTTACAATGTAAGGCACCTTTTTTAAACAGCTAGACATCTTGTAGTGAAGTCAGATGATCGAGTCAGTTACAAACTGTCAGCTGGCTGAAATGGCAATCAAATAGTTTGAGGATAAATAAATCGCCTAGTAAAAGCACTGCCCAAACACAAGTTAAATGGTTGAAATGACACTTTTTTATATTAGCTTCTTGTTGGATTGACCACCAAGTCCGATTGGCAACATTTCTGAATTCTCGACCCTCCCATTTCATCAATGCTACAAATACAACAACAAAAAAGTCATTTTTAGACAGACAACACATCATCTTGACTAGTGGCGTTGGTCTAAACTGGCAGGCTGTCAGAATGCAGGTTCAGGTACTTGCAAGTTTCTACTTGTCTCATCATGAATCTTTGGTCTGAACTGGCCTTGAGATGAACCTCATCCAGCAAACCTTCAAAATATAACGGTTGATTTTTCCATATCCAAAAAAGTCTTAAAGTCTTTGTATCAGACTGCTTATTGTGATTTAAAACACCTGAACACAGTCCAACTGCAGCATTCCTCTACTAACACTGGCAAAAGTATCGACTGAAATGTGTCTGTAGAGCTAGGTATTGAAAAGATTTAAAAGTTGGCATCAAATAATTGGTCAGATTCTTGTTTATTTATTATTGAGCAGACTTCCTAATCAAAATAACTTTTTAACTTTGGGCTATATTTTAATTAGGCTAACTTCTTTAATATTGATGCACTGAGCACAGGCTATGTTAACAAAACATTTTGGTAGTGAAAGAACTATGATACGTGGTCACGCTCAGGCCGGAAGTCACTGGAATAAAAAAGCTGAGATATTGTACATCCACATTTGATGGATGACACACCAAACCACAGCACCAAAATCTGTTTAACCAGCTTTCCTGTCAAAACAGCCACTTCCTACCTCTCCCTTCCTTCTTCCATACCTCCTTCTCATCTGTGTGTAAGAGAGTGTGTGTGTGTGCGTGCGTGGTTAAAGGTTCCATTTGGCTCAAAACTATATCATCTTTGTTATTATTACAGAGTTCAGGGACGGGACACACACACACACACACACACACACACACACACACACACACACACACACACACACACACACACACACACACACACACACACACACACACACATACACACACACACAGTGTTTTCTTTTCTATTACTCAGCCACATTCATTCTGCCTGCCTCTCATCCAAACACTTTCACACATCCATATTCTTCAACACAGAGGGGCGGAGGAAGAGAGAAGAAATGAGATATGGGGCAGAGCTGACATCTGGCTGTCCAGTTAATCATGGCCGCATAATCCTAAAGAGACCTGGAACAAACACACACACACACACACACACACACACACACACCCAATAATGCCCATTCAGTCTGTAAAAACACAAATGCAGACAAACAAACATGCACTTTTGTCTTTCCCATATTGTCCTCTGGAGAAATTCCACCACAGAGATTTGACTTGCATGTAAATAAACACAATCTGTGGTCAAACAGAGGAAATCCCTGCTGATGTAAACACCCAGATGTCTTTTATGTATGTCATTTCAGTCATGTCTTATTTATGTTCATTTAATCAGACTCTCTGCAATTAAGCTTGATTTACATAAACACAAGGTCAGAATTATCTATTTGGTAAAAATGTAATATATTTTTGAGTTGAGTCATTTTAGCTGTATGGTTGTAAATAATATAGAGTGCAAAATCTATTGTGAATGGTTTCGCATTGAAGCTAGTACATACATTCACGATAAACAGGGGTGGTGACTCACTGACTTTCCTCTAGCGCCACCTCCTGTCAGCCTCCCCTGCACTTAAAGATTCACTTTACTAACTAGCTCGGCAGTCAAGAGGCACATTATGTATGTGAGTTCAGAGGTTGTCAAAGAATATCTGAATCTTTATGTGCTTCAGACATTAACTCCCTGTGTCCCCTGTCCATTTGTACCCGTCATTAATCTTCCACAAAGTGATGTCATTCAGAATTTTTTTTAATTTTTTTTAATTTAAAAGATTATTTTTTTGGCCTTTTATGCCTTTAATGATAGTACAGCTGAAGATAGACAGGAAGCAGGGGCAGAGAGAGGGGGAGTGACACGCAATAAATGGTCCGATTCGAACCGGGCCCAGCTGCAGCGAGGACTGTTGCCTCCACACACGGGGCGGCCGCTTAACCCACTACGCTACCGACCGCCCCCCCCGAAAATGTTTATTTTAGGGCTGAACCCAAATTTTGTCAGTTGAATCAGATTTGGCTGCTCAACATGAATATTCAACTATTCATTCCCATTTTTTCCATACAGACTATCAAGCAATTTATTATTGAACTGGGGTTTGGCAAGACGTTCAGGTTGACAGCAACGGTCATGTGATATCATAAATACGCCAAGTTATGATAGTATATCAAACAAAAGAGTCTATATCGTAGGATGTTATTGAGCCGTAACTTCACCATTTCTGAGCAGAAGACAGAAGATAATGTTATCTCAGTGCTTGACTGGACAAGGCCTCTGTTCCACTGGACTTCTGCCAGGAGAGGACAACCTGATGTTACCCAGAGGGCAGAGTAAAAAGCGATGAGCGCTCACTTTGCAGCTACTAATAAGGACTGAAGTATTCCCCTGATAGCTCACCTGGTGGAGTGTGCACCCCAAATATCTTCAAAAAAATAAATAAATAAATAAAACCACACAGCTCCACTTGAAGAATCTCAGTCGACTGACAGGTATTTAACTGATGATTCAAATTTTCGGATTTCAAAAGGGACAGTCATTTCTAATTTATATACTTTTTAAAATGATCTGATAAGGACGCTGGGCAGTGACTGGATCAGAAGGCAAATCATACAAATGATCAAACACCACATACTACATGATTTCTTTCTGCTGAGACTCAGTCCCAACTGGTCCAGACTCTAACGGATTCTAGCCATCTTAGTCAGTGCAGTCGTGGCGCCAAAGCATAATAATTATTGACCCAATGGTTGTAATGTGTGTGCCTGCCTGAACCTGCAGTGCATTTGTTGGTCATAGACTGAAAACTGAGTGTCCACTGACTAATAACAGCATTATGGGAAACTAATATTCCTTGACTACAATATATGAATGAAGTCTTAAACACAGCAGGGATTACTCGACGAATGTCAATTTAAAAATCAATATTAGTGTCTTTCGTTCACAAATCAAAGTAACATGCACCAATAGAAACCCTCCTCCTCCCTCCTCCTCGGGGTCTTACTCTCTTCTGGCGGCTCTCGGCAGCAGCCAGCTGGGCTGACATGCGTTCCTGCATCTTCCTGCAGTGGGCCATGACGGCCTCCAGGACAGAGATAGGGCTGGAGCCCAGGGGCCGCCGCTCTTTGTCTCCTCCGGGGACCCCGCATTCAAAGTCCCTCTGTAGTGCCAGGAAGGGGTCGGTCAGGCTGTAGTGGCCGTACCGCTCTTGGAGGAACACCTCCTTCCTCTGAGCCTAGAGAAGAAAAGAGGAGGGGAGAATCAAACAGGGTTCATTTTGACTCCATGAAGACGATAAATCCTAAAAATTTGTATCACCACATCAAACTGGAATAAACAAGGAGCACAATGTTTCAGAACCTGCTCATCACTTACGCCAGTATAAGTGTTTGTGTGATATACTGCAACTGAACTTTCTCCAATTATTGAATTTTTCTGGATGGATTGTTTTATCTGCAGAACTCTAAAAATCATTCAAGTGAGATGAACTAAGAGGAAAAAATTTCTCTTTAGCTGAACTGCCCACAACTAATCAAAGAATATGGTCAATGAGGAATAACAAGGCAAGACATTGCTGCGTTTTATAGCCCTCAGAAAATGTGTCTTCAGGATTGAAGTATTCAGGACTAAATCAGCAACAATAATGTTAAAAGTATTGTTTAATAAAATGATTCAAACTTTGCTTAATTCTGATTAAACCTTGCAAACTACAAAACAGTGAGATGACCATAGAGAGATGCGTCTAATGTAGAATATCTAAAACTATATGAACGTTGACAGAGGTGTGTTCATGTGGAATCCCATCGCTCATAGTACAAAAGCTATTCAAGGCAGTCAATACACTTAAGTTTCTGGACTTCACCCAGCTTTAGCTCAAGAAAGGTTCAGGTTCCCGAACAGCTGCAGAAGAGCATCTCTTGACATCAAACAACCAATAATGACAGAGCGAGCGATATTTGTGGCTATAATCAGGCTTTAACAGTGCTACTACTCTACTAGTCCCTGCAGCATCAGCACCCTGCCTCGCCCTCATGCCTCTGGCCTCAACTCCCTCCCAATGCTTTGTAGTTTAAGAGGAAGTCCGGTCCATCAGACCATGCTGCGGACCCTGAACGCCCCCCCAACCACCACCGCTGTGAGACCGCCTGCCTGACTCCACAACCACTCAACACTGCAGAAGGCAGGGCTGCTCTCAGGTTACACAGACAGATGGCAATGGGAGATGGAGTCCTCAGAGCTGGTCAGAGGTGGTGTGATCACAGCAAAATGTTCAAAATGGGGATCACAGCCAGATCGTATATCGTGTTTTTTTACCTGCAAAATGCTTAATTTAACTACACAAGTCTCGACTGACTGTAAACCTCCACCATGGATGAAAAATCTTGAGCTGCACAGCTGCAGCCTCTGATGTTTATCATTCATCTTCTTGCTTTGACTTCCAAGAGAATGTAAATAGAACGATGTTCAGCAGATGAACCGGAAGCACGGGGTGGCAAACATTCCAAACAGCAAATGGCACACACAACTTTTAGTGGAGAATCAAACTTCACTTTAATTTTCCTGCATTCATATGTGTTTATACGCAATATCAACCACACTGAGCCTTTTGGTTTTCTGTGATTTTACACATTCACTGGGCTGAACACCATGAGCGGCATCATAAGTTCATGCAGACCGCCCCTCATCTTCCTCAGATGACTGGATGCTGCCGTTTGGGTGAAGGTTTACAACATCTCCATGTGGCGACGCACAGCAGGTGTTCCGCCGTCAAAATACAAACATGACAAAGATCGACAGACAAAAGAAGATGAAAACCGACATCCACTGTGTGGATCAAATGAGCATGTTTAACCTTTAAAACGGGTCTACTCTTGTCTAGTGCCAGATATATTTGTAGCGTGTTGTATTTCATTGATGATAAAGCTGAATTAAATTATACCCAAACCTGCATTTACATGCACAGATTAATTGTCCACATCATATGAATCATCAAATATTATTAAAAGATCAGGATTAATGTTTTCAAGTCGGCAGAATACCAACTATAGCAGAGATTGGTACTGTGTCAAAAAACATGACTGGTTTGTTTTAGAATAAACATTTATTTGACTTAAAGCAGTAGATATTTAATATCCCTTCTTGTCTTTTTTGAAGATAAAAGTATTAAAATAGGTGAATTATTTTGTCCTGCTGGTTGGATACCACAACAACATATTCACTCTCCAACTCGCCAACCTCCGACTCTTCACCCCAGCCAGGTTCCTAGATAGGTGCTTGCAGTAAACAGCTGAAGGGATCGTTTCATCAGATCCACTGGATTAGTAAATGGGATAAAGCCGCCGTAAAGTCCAGTGTTATCCAAACTGCAGCTTCAAACTGACATCGGTTGGCCCCATCAGTACAGCTACAGTAAAATTTGCCTCGTCAAACCTCTGCTCTTAATCATTCTGACCACAACCAGATGACCACTCGCCTTAATCCAACGGTCAAATAATACCAGACCAAAACCCACTTGGCTGTGGCACAGCAGCTGCACGGAGGGAGACCAAACCCTCTGACTATAAGTGGAGAGAGAAAGAGAGAGAGAGAGAAAGAAAGAAAGAAAGAAAGAAAGAAAGAAAGAGAGAGAGAGAAAGAAAGAAAGAAAGAAAGAAAGAAAGAAAGAAAGAAAGAAAGAGAGAGAGAGAGAGAGAGAGAAAGAAAGAGAGAAAGAAAGAAAGAAAGAAAGAAGATGAGAGTGTGATGATTCTAAAATATCCAAAACAGAAAGGCACAATTTATAGGAGTATGAGAAGAATAATATAGTGAGATAAACCAGCTACAAACCTGCAGGAAACACTTCACCTAGCTTTGATATGGAGATAAAGTGTCTATATTATTATATTATAACACATATTTAATCTTTGAGCCACTTTCTCTTTCACAATGTCCACTGCAGGCGTGGATATTAAACGGTTTTAGAGGACTGTATTTAAAGAGTCATGATTCATATCTATCAGTAGCAGAAGGTTGGTGAGGGAGGAATATTTAATAACCGGGAGAGAGACATTTTAAATTAAATGTGGAGGCGAGAAAAGAAGACAAAGAGCCAGAGAGTGTGAGAGACTGAAGAACAGACAGCAGGGACAAAGAGAGGAACGGACAGGAAGGTGTTTCGAGATGCTTTGCCAAAGAAGGAGATGGAGTTTGGAGAGTCAAACAAAACGCGCACACACACACCACACACACACAGAGCAGAAAGATTGATGGTGAATCCAGAGAAGACCTGAGGCAGCTCTTTGATGGTGATGGCTGACTGTGAGCAGGCCAACATAAACACACCGCAGAGGAAAGGTGTGCATGTGTGAGTGACAGAGAGGAACAACAGGAAAGATAGATGCTGAGGAAGAAAAAGTCGGTGTTGAAAGATCGGAAAGGTGGGAATCCAATTGGAGTCGTAAACACACACACACACACACACACACACACACACACACACACCTTTGTCCAATAAAAGTAAAAAAAAAGAAAAAAGAAAGAAATTCAGAAGCTGAAATCAATAATTAATAATTATTTTGAATGTAAAAGGATCGGTGTTTTGAATTTTGGTTAAAACAAAGCTCAGCAGAACAACATTAAAACACTCTTTTTGTTAGTTTTTTCCCCCAACATAAGTCATATTCATCTAACTTAGTATCACTACATAATATTTCCTGCCTCCACCAGTGTGGCTAGTATCACTACATAATATTTCCTGCCTCCACCAGTGTGGCTGACCCCACATTTTGAGAACCACTGCATTAAAACAAGTCAATCCTCGATACGAATATTACATTATCAAAGTACTCATCAACTTCTCAGCTCTAAACTCAACAGATAGATCCCTCAACAAATCCCCTGAAGGCACCGTCTGAAGCGTCTGAAGGAAATCTGGAAATCTCTGGAGTAAATAATGCGGTGACATCTTTAAACTGGCCTTCACCTCCCGGGATCTTCACATAAATATTTACAACGGACCAGAGACCATTACAGCTCTCAATCAGCCGGCTGCTGCTCTTCAGCTTTAACATTAGGGTGAACACTTATCAGATTGAAGGTTTTTGGTTGAGTGTATTCCTGGGTGAATATACAAAGAGAAGGAAAAAAAAAAAATCTTACAGGCCTCAACTCGTCATACTAGCCCACTCCTGTTTTTTCCTTTCTTGTTTTCATGTTATGTAGATCTAATTATTAAAAGTTTAACCTCTGTTATCCACTGCTATTACAGTAATCCCTTCTGATCCTCCATTCTATATGCATAATTAAACCTCTCCATTTGTTTAGCTTGCCTTGTTTCTCTTCCTGTTTGGAGCTATGGAAAGGTTCGTCAATATTTCCTGGTTGTGAGGCTCAGGGTCATGGGTCATCCTATTACAGCGTCCGGGTTACAGATAAATCCTTTGAGACCTCATCAGCTGTCAGGCGCTGAGATCCCCTAAGGCTCTATTGATCCCATAGATCCATTGGTTGTTGTTAGAAGAAAGCTACAGCGCACACAGAGTGGAGTTTAATTCATTTCATTTCTGCTTTTATTTTCTTTATATTTGATCTTACTGATGTGTGCGTAGGGATACTATGTTAATGAAATCATCTTATAATATCCATTTTCTTTTTTCGTCCTGAGATTCTCACAGGTGAATTGAGACATTTGAATGAAAACAAAGCTAGACAAACAGACCATGACATTTTTTTATTCATTTTAGAAAGCTTCATCTATCGGGTAAATTAAATTCTTTGTCAATCATTTGTGTTAAACTTTATTAACTGACTTCCCCATTCATCAATTTAAAGAACCCGGAATTTGACAGAGTGACTGATGATCACAAGTGAGTTTTTATTGTTGTGTCCCCCCTTTTTTGTAGTATTTTACAGCTTCAGGACTTGAGAAAGGATACGTTGGCGTGAACGCATCTGATTTATTATGTGTGAAAACACACTACTGTCTTTTTCTCCCAGTTTTATCACATTCACTCATCTTGACTATAAAAGCTGTCTGTGTAACGTATCCGCTACGGGTGTCACGTAACACCGTGTAATCACATGAGGCAGGTGTTTGGCGCTTAGACTTTGCATTAACATACAAAATTACCGTTTCAAGGATGCGAGGACTTGGGTGCCACGACCAAAATCTGTCACAGTATACGTACTTTTCTATTGTGATAACGGCATTGTGATACAGTAACTGTTCTTTGAATTCAATAAAGAAGTTGTTTAAAATAACCACACATCAACACGTGAAACAAAAACAACTACCTCACATGACAACACTGCACTGCCAAACCTCCACCGTTACATGATATACAGTTATATTACCTGTCGCCTTATCAGCACAATTTTAAACAGATATACTTAACATTACATTTCTTTGGCCCACATACTTCTGATCAAGGTCAGATTTTAAGAGAGAGGATTTAAGTTCAACATGCCCACGTTTCAGTTTCACCGCAGGCCTCCGGCAATAACAGATTTAAAAAGATGTTTACCTACTCGTTTGGAGGGAAGGTACTGTATTACAAGAGGAGCAACGGTAATACTATAGTAATACTATAGTATTTACAAGTGCAGCAGTGGTGGAGGCTTCTGAGAGAGACCCAAGTATTATTAGCATCAACCTTTACAGGCATGCTGCACTCAGTGGGTGAGAGGGTTCAGGGAAAGCAGCCAGAAACGCAGTTTGTCTTTGCAGAAAAGCAAAAAGATAAATCTCTGCAGGAGATGGAAGAAAGTGGAAGACGGATGATAGAGGTGGAGAAATGACAAACGCTGCGAGGAAGGACGGCAACAACAAATAAAATCAGAGAGAAAGGAAAGAGAGAGCAGTGGAGCAGAAAAATGCCTAGCAACCGAAAGGCACAGAAAGGCCCTCATCAGAAAGAAGCGGAGGGTACTCCAAACTTCACATGGCAGAGAAAAGAGCAGCGTGTATTCAAGTGTCTCATTTGACTCCATTCGGGACTGTGTGAATGTCAAGTCAGTGGCTGTGTGCCAATACAGCTCCGATACAGATACAGAAATCATCAGATCAAACAGAGGAGCTGTTCATGTCCGGGAAAAACACACAAGCAAACATCAGATCACAAGAGAAGCCTGCGCTCGAGGGGGCTCGATTCAAGTGGTCTGATGCTTAGTTCAGTGTCCAACAGCAGAGCTGGAACGTTTTGAGAAATCCTTGAAATGAGGAAAACACCTCGAAGTGATGAGAGGAACGCTGCTGACGGAGTGTTCACGGTCAGCTGGCTCTGCTCCGAATGATTAAAGAGAAAATAATTAAGAAATGAGGTGAGGAGGAGCAACTTGCTCTTACTGTCGTGTATGCAGGAAGCATAAAGACGGTCGTAACTTGAGACGCACTCAGTCTAATAGGTGTTTCGTTCCAAACAGACGCTCTGATGAATCACACCTCGACATCAGTTTCCTGCTTCTCTCTGCCAGCAGCCGGTAGTTCATTACACAAGTGTTTTTTTATTCGCTCAGCCAGAGAAATGTTCAGGACTTTATCTTGGGTACACATTGGTACAAATATCTTGAAAGTGCATGTGTTAACGTGTGTGTAGAGGTTCAGCATCATGGTATATCTACAAGTGCAAAGTAATCTAAATTAGACTGAAGTTATTGCCATATTTCTTTCAGAGTATTGACTCTTTTATTTTGTTTAAGAGCCTGTAAATGTCCTGAATATTTTGGGAATGCATGTGTGCCCCGAGAAGCCTAATCACAGCGACTAAAGCTTAAGTGTTTTTTCATAAGCGGTGCCAGTTTCCTGCTGCTGGGCTTTTTAATCAACACTTCCTGTCAGTTGCTGTGCTGCCGGTCGCTTTTGTTGCCGAGCCTCGCTGTGCTGCCAGTCGCGTCAATATATATCGACCTTTCCCTCTGTGGGTTCCTGTTTCAGCCGCACATGGGTCGGGTCAGTGTGACGAGGTTGTCAACCGTTCAGCCTAACCCCTACCTTCAAGCTGGAGCAGCTCTCACATCTGTCTTTTTTTTTTTGTGATGTGTTGTGACCGATGGAGTGTGTCTGCGGGGCTCGCCTTGCTCAAGGACACTTGGCATTTGAACATTCGCTCAAGTGCTGTTATTCACGTTATTGCTGAGAGATTTTTTTTTCTTTTCATTGAGGGGTGAGGTTGTTTAACTCAGTTACAGGTACAAATACACTTGACTCAACTAAAGAATACAGATACTGTGAGAGGTGCAGAGATAGAATCATGAAAGATTTATATCCTTGCATCACAAGTTAAACTTTTGTCCATGTGATAGTTCAAATTGTATATTATACTGTATATTGTATAGTCCTCAATTTCCTGACTGAAATAAAAAAAAGTTTGTTTCTTTCAGTTGAAAATAAAAGACAAAGTGCATAATCTGCTTCGCCATATATACAGGGAACAATTCAGCGCACCCTCTTAATGCTCAACTTACAGACTTCCACATACTCACAAACTGTGCCATCGCGACCACAGAAAATTTCAGGGTACAAATGTAAGAAATGACACATCAGAGCATCAACACTCTGCATCTTCTCTGCATCATAACCGACCTGATTTACATTGCACTCTTAAGGTGCCTCCTCATTGACTCCAATCCTGATTTGGTTTTCTAGGTCAGGGCAACGACAAGTTGACAAACAGCATCGATCGAGGAGCGAATTAAGAGCAGGGATTGGCTGAGGTGGAGGGCGGGGTGATCATTTTGGATCCATTACTGGTCTCTAGAGATATAAAAGCCTTCAAAACATTGGAGGACTCTCTCGGTCTGTGCGTGTGTGTCTTAGCAGGGGGTGGTTAGTCCCGCAGGATGCTCTGACCCTGAGGATGGTGGCAACCATCCTCAGCCCCCATCTGTCATTTACACACATGCGCACACACACCAATTAACCCCTCTTCGCTTTGATGCGCATTTTCCCAAATTATCAGTCAGGGAGCTGTGATCCCCAGTGACATTTAAACTCAATAAACATAAAAACAAACCTCAGACACAGGACTGACAAGTATACCCACTTCGTATACTGTTAACTAATCCTGAAAAAACAGGGCCTGGAATTACCACACACTAAGTGCTAAAGGCCCTCTAATTATTTCTCTGAGCTGCCACCGCTTTTACTGGAGCTCCAACTGCTGACGGTGTTGGTGAATGACCCAAATCAGCAGGTCAAACTACAGTAACAATAGTGGTAGTTCTTAGAAAACCTGCACAGAGTGAGCGGATGAATCACTTACAAAGCATAACATTACTACACACTCCTGCATAGAGCTGCTAAGATTAGTTGTCCACTATTAAATTAATCCACACTTTGAATAATTTCCTGTGAAAAAAGTGTCAAAATTATCCAATTTCAGCTTTTCAGGTGTGATTATTTTCTGTTTTTTTTTGTAGTCCTCTATGACAGTGAACTGGAGCTCTTTAGGTTGTGAACAAAACATTTGTCAAATTGGGCTTTGGGAAACACTGATCAACATTTTTCACCAATTTATGACATTTTATAGACCGGAGAACTAATTGATTTATCAAAAAATAATCTTCATATTCATCGATAATAAAAAGAATGGTTAGTTACAGCTCTATTCCTCAGTCACTGTGATCAGTTTAGTTCCAGTTGCCACTAACGGGTAAATCTGGCCACGTATCATCACAATGCGAAGCAACTACAACAAAAGTCAATATATATTTGATCACAATTAGTTATTTCTATGCTGTTCTTTGTATATGACTTTAGTATTTCAACAGCTTAGTAAACATATAAATAGTATTCACTAAAATATACCATGACATTAATTTACAATATAGAGAAATAATAATATAGTGTTATTTAACAGTTGTTTCATGTATGATAACAGCAGTAGGCAATACGTAGGTGCAGAACACATTGTGTGTTCAAATGTGAGGGATACCTCTCAAACACATCACATAAATCTCCATCAGTATGCAGAGTGATGATGGCTGGTGGTTACTGTAACAGTGAATCAGATATCTATCTACCCATCCATCTATCCCGGCAGTGAGTGAAAGAGAGCATCTGACACTCAATGACCTGCAATCACTGAGGGATTTCACTCTGCTGGAAGGATCAATAACAGCAAAAGGATTTGATTTGACAAAGAGAAACGGATAACCAAGCGTGAGCTACAGTATGGACAAGGGAGGGGGAGGCACGGTATAAATTAGATCGAGATAAAAGAAAAGAACAGAGGTTCAGAGAGGAGGGGGGGGCAGGAAGAAAGAAAAAGGCCAGGAAAGACTGTCAGAGAGCGGGGGAAATGGATGAGCGAGAGAAAGGGGGAATGAAAGGTGAGAAAGAGCAGAACAGATAGTTACTGCCTCCTCTGCCAAGCAGCGTTCACGCACGACCCTCTCAGCGTTACGCAACGAGTTGACGCTTCAAAAGTGTCACCGAGCCTGAACGGCATCATCTTTTTAATCACCCAAAACTCGTCCAACACGGAGATCATTTCATTTCATTTGCGGGAAAGGAATCAGTTCAAATGTGGCATTTTTGCTTCATACATAATTAACTTTATTCGTTGATTGATTACTAAAATTCAATGAATTGACTCCACTCCCACAGTTATTGAGTTGCCCTTGAGCAAGGCATGCCACCCCCATTAACAGATTTAACAGGTTTAACTACACACACCACGATATTCTGCTTTTTATTAGAGGGCAACAGTTAGAGAGATAGACAGGAAATCAGAGAGAGGAGATGGAGAAGGGATGACGTGGAGCAAAGGACCCAGGCTGGAATCAAACCCGGGTCACTGCGGTAAGGATTCTGAATAAAATTCTTTGTAGTTTGTGTTCAGTTAACGGGTCCACCCTCAGTTCCTGAAAAACCAGCAGTACAGCTGTTGTCATGATCTTCACACATCCCTGAGAAATGCTTGTTCATCCTCTCTATATATTGTTTGGCGCACATTTTGCTGTTGGATATATGATCACACAGATTGCCTGTATGCTACCTACTGTACTATATTTACTTTCCTCCACTGTAGTTGAATGTGAATAGCGAACAGCCTTTGGCTTTTAATTGCAGTGCTCACTTTTGGCTGCTATAAATAAAGTGCGAGTGTAGAGCTGCATACGACATGTCAAAAACCAAAACATAATTGTGTGTACTGCTGCGACAATTATGGAGGTTTGAGGTTCACCAAAACCACGGTCAGTGCCTGTGTGTATCACACAGTTCAGCTTAGGTATGTACGTGAATTCATCCACCCGTCACGGCAAATCAAAACAACCTTCACCTGCTTCATAAAAGAAAAGTCATCTCTTTGCGGCTCTGCAAAAACTCAAAACTCTGCTACTCTCCCGTGATGCGTAGCACATGCATTTCTCTTTGACCAGACTGACTCAATAAACTAAACCCCATCCTGACCTCAGACTAAACAGGATGCGAAAAACTCACGATAATATCCACCAAACTCTCCTTGTAGTGAATGCAGTGGATTAGTATTGACAGAATGTTCTCAGTGAGAGTGGAAAAGTGAGACATAGCACTCAGTGCGTCTAGCTCAAGAAATTCAGCTTCAGGACACAAATACTAGATTTTCTAGATTAAGTAAATGTTGTAGCCAGAAGTCGAACTGCTTTTCTAAAAGAAAAAAGAAAGAAAAACAAACAGTATACTGTAAAACAGTTGCTTTTCCGTCATGGTGGTGGTCGGGCTGTACAGTCTAAAACCTCAGTGCAGGCTTGTGACGTCACGTCTGCAAACTGTTAAACTTGATCGCCCCCACTAGTGGTCAGTCATTTATCTTTCTGTGTCTGTGGTAGGAGGAATCGGTCAGTGTGTAGCCCCGGAAGGCACTGGTGCTGTCGGTAGAGGCACAGACATCACTCTGACATCAGTGATGAACCAGGACATTTGTTATATAACCAACCCAACAACATGAAAGGAGGTGTTCACTCCTGATGTTTCCAGCTTTAATTCAGCTTTTGAGGCCATCAAAGTGTGAATGATCACTTCAATTTAATATTTTATTTACAGGCACAAAAGGTGTTCTCGTACCTGAAGGGTTACTAGAAGCAAAATAAAGATTACTAGCCATTACTCTTCCACTCACACGACACATCCAAAAGTGAAGGAGAAAATACAGTGGCCACAAAACACAAAAAACATGAAAGGCCCGATGCAGAGTCAGTGTTCAGTTTGTGACGGATTCTTTTTCAAAAAGATGAAAAGAAGCCACATCTTCTCAACTTGAAGGGGAAAGAATTAAAAAATGAAATCAAAGTTCAAAGATGATAAATGTCAAACATTCTTTGGTCGCAGCTTCTGAGCTGTGAGAATTTGCAGCTTTTCTTTGGTTTCTATGGGTAACAATAGAATAATATTATATTTATTATTATTTATAGATTTTATCATTTAATAATTTAACGGTGCAGGTCAGTGAGGTTTATCAAAAACATTATTCTGTGTCAGAAATATGAAAACAAACAAAGAAAGATTCATAAGTAAGAAGCTGCCAGATGTTCTCATCTTTGAGGATTTTCCTTTCCTTCCTTCCATAAAGACACTGGCTTAAAAACAGTACAAACACACACACACACACACTTCTACTGATTATGTGTTACTATGCAGACTAGAGGCTGAGAGAGGCCTAATGTGGTGATATTTTTACCCAGAATCCCACGCTGTGGCAGTTTTCTCCACTCATGTTTAATGAGCTCAGCTGACAGCCTCAATGAAAGTTTGATGAAGTCCCAGATACTGTATGCCCACACACACACACACAGTATAGACACACATACGTACGCACACAGGAAAACATAACACAATTCAAAGAGCCACAGGGGACAGAAAACACACACACACACACACACACACACAAACCCATATTCGCAGAGCCTGATGCTGAGTTATCTGCTGTATGAAAAAGTAGCTTATGATCTAATGATAAGTAATCCTCGTGTGGATGAGCACAGAGACCCACTTTATACTGTCATGTGAGGTTTCATCTGTCACACCAAGCCTCTCTCTCCTACACACAGTAACAGACAATGAAAATCACCATTCAAACATTCCCAGGACTTCCTAACCCTCCTATCCTAAATCTCTCGCTGACACACAATGCAACACGCACAATAAATCTGAATGGTTCTGGGTTCCTATGAGACACTGGATATCAGCCAATCACCCACTGATTCAGACGGAGGTTCCTCCTTCAACTCGACTTTTTGTTGGTCATGCTCTTTAAATGGCTCCAGCCTTCAGAGGTGAATGTGCCGAGTGTCCCGTGATGGTCTGAGTGCTGTTACAGCAGCTTTTCCCAGACAGGAGGGAAACGCAGACTAATGGTCAGTTAGCATGGGCGCCACAATATGCGTGACATCCTCCACAGGTTTCTGAAGAGTCCTGCCTCTTCCACCTATTAAAAAAAAATATATTCCTCAGTATATTTGTCATGCATGGGGAAATTAGCTATAGAGACCAAAGCAGTTTTTTGTACCAGGCTGTGAACATGTTTATTACTGCTGTGAAGTTGTGAAGTTAGACATTTTAACATGGAGGCTTATGGAGGCTGATTTGTTTCGTAGCCAGCCTCAAGTGGCACTATGGTGCACAAACACAACAGGCTCTCTCTGGAGTTAGTCTTTAGTTTGTCCGTCCTTTCTGGGCTTCTGTAGAAACACAGTGGCTCTGTGATAAGAGGACACACAGATATGAAAAATCAAATGATACTCTATACTATCCAACAGTAAATAAGAGAACAGCTTCAATAGATAAATATAGAATCACATAAAGTAAGATATAGATTTCTTCATGCATATCTGCCCTTCAGGCTCTACAACAAACCACCTACACACAAACACACACTACCACAAACACAAAGACACAAACACAAACAGACAAACACATAAAAACACACATAGATCAACAAACACATTAAGAACTTTTTAGTCTCTCTGCTACGTGCTAATATTTTTATTATTAAATACACAGTGTTGGAAAGACTTCAGAAACAACACACTGAGACAAACGTTTCAGAGTAAGCACATAAACATACATTTCAATCAACACACACACACACACAACCCCAATCGTGTCATCTCAACCAGTCACAAACTGGTTGGTGCTGGTTACTGACTTGCCATCAGCCAGGTTGACGCCTCTGAACAGTGGGTAGTCCTCAGGGGCTGGCTTGCCGTTCTCTGTGTGGCTGTGCTGTCCAGTCGAGTCAGCTCCTTGCAGCCTATTTTTTAGCCTTAATGCCACAGTAAACCAACACGGCCCGCTGCTTGATTAAACCTCATAGTCCCTCTGGGCAGAGACACAAAAAGCCCCCTAACATCTGATAAGGCTGCAAGTGTGTTTATGACTTACTCTCAAGCTAGTGTGTGTGTGCATGCATGCATGCGTGCGTGTGTTCGTGCACATGTGTCACGCTGTGCTGTGCAGTCATGTGCATGCATATCTATTTTTCTGATTAAATGTGTGTCAGCACTTTATATCCGGCTGATTTAACCCCATGCTGGAAGAAAAATCCTGCAAGCACAAAAACAGACACACACACTGACATGAACGCACACTCTAAAACTCCAAAAAACAGTGGATACCCCCTGCTAGCATGGACACACACACACACACACAGAAACATGCAAATACATGCAGCAATTGGACAATAAAATAAGGAAATGTTTCATGGCTGGATTGAGAATAAATATGAAATTTAAGGTACTAAGCAGGAGCTAGTACACAACCACACGCACCTCAGTAGATGTAAACACACACACACACACAGAACCTGAACGTGTGTGTTACCACTGGCTTGGCAAGAGAGGGGAGATGAAAAAGGCAGAAGTACGAGCCAAAAGGGCTCGTATCCAACAGCTCCTCTAATATCACGCATCAGTTAAAAATCACAGAGCTCAGCAACCCTGGACACCTGACCACACACATGCACGCACACACACATACACAGACAAAGTTGGAAACTTTCCCTGGGTATTAATGGGAATTTATGGGAATTATCTGGAATTTATGGGAATTTATGGGAATAAACTGGGAATTTACAAAACTGAAGGCTGGCCTTTAACAGGGAACTTACATATAGTTGGGGAAAAAAAACAAACAGATTTCATGCAAGTACCCTTGAATATTGGGCGGCTGTGGCTCAGGAGGTAGAGCGGGTCGTGCACTAATAAGATGATCTGGGGTTCGATCCCCAGCTCCTCCAGTCTGCATGTCGAAGTGTCGTTGGGCAAGATACTGAACCCAAATTGCTCCCTGTATGTCTCTTTGGATAAAAGCGTCAGCTAAATGAAATTATCTATACTATTCCTCGATCACATGCACAGAGCACACTGCTTACTGCAGGGCTATTTAGGCCATGCCCTGTCCATGCATGGAGATGACGTGTGTCTACTTTAGTTTTTTTTTTTTTTTTTGACCCAGACTCCGATCACGGACAGGTTCCCAGACCAAACTCTCTAAGATGACGAAGAGAAACTCTGCTTGGGAAGAAACCTCGGGAAAGGCAATTCAAAGAGAGATGGCTGGGTGTACGCAAGAATGTGCATTGATGTTTGTGTATGCCTCTGTTCGTGATAGTAGAATTGTAAATGTGGGTATTAAAAAACGTTCTCCACCACTACTTTGGCAATATAGTCCAGGAGCTCCTGAATATCGGTCCTCAGGGCAACTTCCTTATCTACCCTCCACCCTGCCTCCTTTTCCTGAAGACTCTTCCTGAGGGCGTCTGAGGCCAGAATGATTGAAGTCTTGTCATTCTGCCACTCATTACAACAACAGTGTTGTTCACCTGTTTCTGCTCCTAAAGCTGAGCCACAAGGAAAGCTTTTGATTTTTCGGCCTCTTCCAGGAGGATTGTCTATTACTCTAGACAGAGGCGCTCCATTTACAGGACACTCTCCGCCCAGTCAGAGCCATATATTGTGTAATTGATGCTTTCAGTTTTCAGTTCAATTAATTCATTTCAAGTCAATGGGACACTCACAAGATGTCACCAAAACCACACTGTCCCTTTAAAATCTGTCAGAAAATGATGTAAGTGTATCAAATTATATTGTGATATGCATCATATCGTGAGCTGAATATCGTGTATCGTATCGAGATTAGTGTATCGCTACAGCCCTACCAAGTGAGCTTCGTGAGAAGCCTGAGATTGCTCCAGAGTGTTTTTAGCTTCCTCTACCTGCTTTCGGAAAGCTTCCTCCACTGTGCTCAATTTCTCCTCCAGCTTCTTGACACGATTCCTCTCCAATGCCAGATCATTTTGAAGGGCCTCGTTCTCTGTCTTTAGTTTGTCTGGTTTGTTGTCAAAATCCTTGCCATTAGAGGTCTGCTGCTCAAGCTCACACTGAGCTTACTGCAGCAACACTGACAGATCTCAGATCGCCAGTTTCCTCTAATGACCGGACATTTTTTTTTTACCTGAGCCTCATTAAGCTTAGCTTTCAGGCCACGCATTCCTCTTTCCGTCTGTTTTTTGCTCAAAGTTCCGATACTGATCGTTCGGCAGATCTAGATATTGTTTCACTGAAGCTTTGCTCATTTCAATGGTGACTCTATCATTAGGTCTATGGGTAAAGCCTTAACGTGTCATTTCCTAGTTTCATGCTTATCCATTTTTCCAAATCGAAATCCGGTTAATATTTGTCTTAGACAGTAAAATTTGAAACAACTGTGTTTCAAATATAAAATTAGGACATTATGATACATTATCCAACAAATACTCATGAAACATTTTAAAATGATGAAACACAACAGGCCTATATAGAATATGGTCTATTGCAGGGGTCTTGTCTGGAGGTGAAATAGTTAGTCAAACTTGAGTGTTTACGGACTACTGAGGCCTTTTGACAATTTTACCAGAAATGACAATTGGAAGAAAACCGGGCATCTGAATGACGCACCACTTGCCAAAGGGATTACTAAATGCCACAGCCACAACCGACCTCTTTTTATAGAACAATTAGTTATGGTTAGTGGTCACTTCTCACCCTGGGAAACACTGTGTGTTCAAAACTGCTCTGAGGCCTGAGTGTGTCATCACTGTTCGATTCCCAGCAGGAGGGCCGTGAACATCAGCTTTTTAAGTACGGATCAGAAAGTGTCTACAGCAGCAAATAACAGCAGGATGATTGGTAAGATTCTTCGAGGGGCAGTGAGTAATGATTGTTTCCATTAGTGATCTGCTGATTCATTTGTTTATGAATCATTTAGTCTATAATTTACAAGAGTTTCCTGCAGACTTTTGCAGTCAAGGTGTGTGAAATAAAGAGCTAATGAAATACTGACATTTATTAAACTTGTGAAAAACACCATGTATTTATCAGAGAGGTGATGCAATATCCAAAATAAATTTAAACTCAGGACTAATTCTTAGTCTGTTTGCTAATTATTTTGTAACATTTTCTGAATTCATTCAGTAAATCACAACAATCTTCACCAGCACAAACACAAATGCCCTGGACTTTAAGAGCCTTTTATAAAACCTTTCCTTTGTGCAGTATTTAATCAGCAAACAACGGCTGTGTGATCCTCTAGCTGCTGGCTGTTTGTAACCCACTGATGAAATCAAGAGGATTCTCCGGCTCACCATGGAACTGTGTCATAAGAGAAAGACCATAAAAGAGAGTCTGGTTCAGTCCCTTTCAGCTATTAGCCATGATATGTCTGGAGCAACAGGTGTGGTCTCCTGCTGAAGTTCCCAGTGACAGACAGACCTGAACAGACACCGACTCTACAGAACCTGCCTGCTCTCATGTGGACTGACGGGATTATCCACCAGCCTTTTACATTCAAGCCATTTCACTGCTTTTACGCTGGCTCTCGAGGAAGCAAATTCAGATTATTGGCTCAGAGAAGTTTGCAGTTCTTTGGTGATGAAATGAAAACCGGTGAAACTGACAGATCATTACGCTACCTGTAAAACATAGTCAATGAGTTACAAGTCAGAGAAAAGAGCAGCAGTGTATCGTGGGCTGAAGGCTGAGATAATGACTGAAATGAAATGAAACACTTTGAACTGACTGTGTCCATAACCGTCCGCCCACTCAGACAAATCAAGCAAGTTGGGAATGCGAGCACTCACAAAGACATCACTTTGGTAGAATATTTGCCTTTTAGTTATACATAAACACATTTGCAGGAGTTCAGGAGATGTGAGCTTCACAGGGTTTGTTGCCCTGGAATCGTTTGGTCGTCATCAGGGCGCAGAATTCAGATTTTTTCCCCACCAGAATCAAATTTACCTGGAGCCTCATTACAGAGTCTACAAGTCTGAAATTTTGTTTCATCTCAGTTTAGGATGACATTTACAATCGGACCTATGATAGGAATTGGCCATTATTGAAGTGTCCTGACTGATGAACTACCTAAGTTAAAACTGCCAGAACTAGCACCACTGTTGTAAGTAGGTGTGGGAGGAGGTTAGGTTTTTTTTTTATATTTTAGGAATTATTTTATAATTATTAGTGTGTTAGCTGGATGTTAACATGTAATGGGAATTACCTTTATGGAAAGCGCTATAGCGCTAAAACATCTACTTTGCTTTACATGCTTAACATGAATCAACATGTGCTCATACTTAAAAGGTGTATACAGTATTTCCTTTACTATGTGGAAACCAAGCAATAACCTCTGAAGTGTCAATAACTGCAGTTCCTCACCCGGCCACTTGAGGCTGGCTACAGAATAAGTCTCCCATGTTAAAATGTCCAACTTCACAGCAGAAATGTTCACAGCCTGGTACAAAAACACTGTTTTTTGGTGTCTATAGCTAATTTTCCCTGAGTTTCTATTTATCTCACCCGTTCAAATTATAGTGAGGCTTAAAGTTGTGCACAATGGGGCCACTTTGACTGACAGCTAAGTGTCGGTATAGATGGCTTGTTTGAGCACCAAGGTGTCAGTCAGTCCACCTCAGGTCCACTGATGATCCACGTTTTGGCCATTTCTTAGATTAGCCAGGAGGTAGAAGAAGCAGCTCTTCAGAAACCCGTGGTTAACATCACATACAGTATATGCTGTCCATTCTTTCTCATTGGTGGAAACAAACTATTAGCTGCTGACTTCACAGTGCTAACTCAATCTGCTCATTTTAACAAACCAGCTAGTTAGCGACAAGTGAAGTAAGACATCCGTTGTCAAGGATACAGGAAGTCTCAATAAATTTAGTTTACAGTTTGACAGTTAGATTTATTAAGATAGGACACTGCTACAACTTTAGGAATTACTTCTGGAATCCTATCTTTGAAACTTGAGTTATGATAGGTCAAGCTATTCTGATGTTTTGTTCTGTAATGAGGCCTCTGATCTGTAAAAAAAACAATGTGAATGATTCTTAAGTGAGAGAGAACAGCTGACTGCAGCTCACTAAAGTGGCAAATAAAGGTGGTTGATCATTTACAAACTCAGTGAATCAGTACTTGCGCTTAAAAAGGTTAATTCTCAACCGATCTTTAAAAGCAGGATTTTCTGCAGCTTTGTGTGTCCTCAACATGAAAGAGACTAGACCATCACTTCTACACATCACTGCACTGTTCAGTAGACCCCAATGTCCCTTCCAGCTTCTCAGAAAATGTCAAATATTAGCCCAGAGGACACCTATAAAACAAAAAGACAAACAACACTAAGTAGGAAAGTAGAGACTTTTCCAACTAGATATACAATATATGAGGAAAAAGGTGAATATTTAAGGTTAATTAACAGATTAATTCGTGATAACTGCTAATGAGTGCCATAGTAGATTATGCTTCCGTCACTAGATTGAAATCAGGACATAAGACTAGACTAAAATGACCATGTAAGATAAAGCAGTACAAAGACAAGGGATAAAAGCAAGAACAGCAGAGGACTGGATTCTTTGTTCTCAGATAAGGGGTTATTAGAGTCGGAAGAGAGGAAGTACGAGAGATGAAGTGTGCAGACAGAAGAACATTTTCCATCCTCAGGAGAGGTCACTCTGTCAGAGTCTCCTCAAGTGTAAAAGGGCTCAAAACTGGGGAGGATTTTTTGCTGGACAAGAAGTTTGGTTTGGTCAGCCAAGTGTGACTGAGCTGAAATCTGAATGCAACACAAAAGGAGAGAAAAGAAGACTGGATGAGGGAGAGGGTGCTTCTTAAACTTATATCACATGTCAGCTGAATATTTGAGCCGGATACAAGATCATAAAATCAATAGAGAAGATCACATTTTGTTTGTGTAGTGTTGTTGTCAGTATTTTGTGGAGTTTTGACACCTTATACTGTAAAAAAAACTATTCCTATAGCCGATTCATCTTTTGAGTCATTTTGATAGAAGAAATGTCCAAATTTTCTGATTTGGGCTCCTCAAAAATTTCTGTATTTTCTTATTTATTTTTTTGGTCACAAACTGATTTCTCAAGTAGGAAATCATAAAAAAATGAATAACTCCACCAAATCATAGATCAGATTTGACTGCTATTCTTTGCTCTTTTTTTGTAGCTAAAGACTGTAGTTTTACCTCTTCAGGCCACTAAAAACATTCTAATGAAAGAGTGCATCCATCATGGATATCCTCCACTAGATACAAATCTAGGTAAAGCCAAACACGGGTCCATATGGGAAAATATTTTGTAGTAGTCTGGAGATACACTGACTGGACACATTCAAACCATTTCAACAGGTAGCTAGAGTGCTGTGGTTTCCATACTGGTTAGAAATCCAACCGGAAGTGATAGCATGAAGTCTAAACGTGACACCCCCTGAATAAGACCTGTCATCTCTGGTGAACATTGTACTATGGAGACACGCAGACAGAAGACTTAGAACATACACAAGTGAGCAGTGAGATGACGTGACGTTAAGCTGAAAACTATTCTTCAAATGAAGTGATTTGTATGTAATGTTTTGTTTTAGCAGTGACGTGTGTGGAACTACATTTCTACATGATGGCTTGCGGCAGCTGCCACATATGAATAAGGTCAAAGGAGGGTTAAACACATTCAGTAAAGTGCATAATTTTCAGGAAAAGACTAATTAGTACATGCTGTATGAATGTGTTCTGTGTCACCACACTTTTCATCATCCATGCATAACACACACATTGTTATGACCACGACTCTGGAAAAACTCACTCTCCGGCAACTTTCATTCTTTTACTTACAACCACAACTTTACATTATGTACCTCCACCTAATCTAATAGGAATACTGGAACACACACACACACACGCAGAAGACAACCCTTGGTGACTCAATATTAACTCAACATGAGCTCCAAACACCCCCTCATCCCTTTCTAATGCCTCCTCCCTTCCCAAAACCTCTAATGTACATACCAGGGCTTCCCATAAAGAGGCCGCGCTGTAATGACGCGGTGCCTCCTGGCTCTGTTAAAAACAACATCTCGCAGAGCTGAATTAAAACAGCCTGGGAAGGGCTGAATGAAACCAACCCCACCGATGAAGGCCTGCGGTGTAAACGGAGCAGTAAAAAGGCGTTGGCTCGACCATAAACTGGTTTTAACGTCTTCTCCAGAATTCAGCTCGACGGAAAACAGTAAACATGGAGAACAATTTGATTAGATCTGGGTCTGTTAGATCATAAATGTTTCATATTGCCTTGAGTGTATATTATAGATAGAAAGGCATTTGGTGTGCAGCTGCAGGAAACCTTTACATTCTTATCGTCAAAACAGAAAATTCTCACATTTGAGATGAAAACACTGCTTCATAAATGACTTAACCAATTCATAAATTATCAGAGTTGTTTGATAAAAAAAATCCATATAGTTACATAAACACATATGAATGTTAATCTACCATCATTTCAGCACTAATTTGGTGCTTTTACTACTTTAACTCCTATTGATATATAGTTTATTTTCATAGCCATCTCCTGCATTAATACTTGACCACTGGTGCCAACTCTTGCATTAAGAATAAACCTTAAATATTAGCAGTATTAGCAGATTTTATCTCCAAAAATGTTCTGAGGTGATTTCTGATTTTTAAAAGCCAAACTCAAAATATGCCTCATCTGCCCTTTTTCTGCCAAAAAGTGTGTCTCATCTCATTTTGGGTTCAAACTGTTCCCGTAGGATGAAGGACTTCTTTCACACTACTGCCAGGACCTGGGAATCTAAACAACTCTGGCACAGTCCGGTCCTGCCACGTGTCCGGTTGGCGAGGTGAGAACCGGCTCTGGTGTGAAACAGAGGGTCACTGGCACACCGGCAGGGCAGCAGCAGCAGGGACGCCCTCTATTCTGCGTCT
This sequence comes from Larimichthys crocea, assembly GCF_000972845.2. Taxonomy (NCBI): domain Eukaryota; kingdom Metazoa; phylum Chordata; class Actinopteri; family Sciaenidae; genus Larimichthys; species Larimichthys crocea. Next base: position 20,983,570 of record NC_040020.1, on the reverse strand, counting down.
GTTGTACAGAGAAGAGCTGGCACTCTCTAAAACAATTATTTTGTGCCATTAAGGCCCTCGGAGTCTGCAGGTTTTCATTCCAACAAACCACCACAGTGGCTGATTCTGCTGATTAGCGAGTCCTCATCCAGGGAGAAAGAACTAATTAGCGAAATGAGTTGGATGGAATAAAAGCCGGTGCACAGTCAGGCCTCAATGACACCAGGACGAGAACGACTGTCTTAAAGAAATGGAGCACAGAGATTGGATGATTTTGCTCAGATATGTCACATTCGATCTAAAAAGGAATGTAGCTAAAGAGAAATTTACTGGGTATTATCAAAACTGCCTGCTTTCAGCATTTGTTGCAACAATGACTGCATTAATTAATTCACTGATGAGCAGAATATTAACAACTTTCCAAACTGATTCATTATTTAAAGTCAAGTATCAAGCAAAAGGTCCAACATGCACCAATTCCAGTATGAGGATCTGCTAGTTTTCTTTATTTCACGCCTCAATATTTATTTGTATTTCAATTGTTTTGGGTGAAAATGTAACCAAGAAGACAAACCCGGGTCTAAACAGTCCAAGAGGTGTGACCCACTGCCCCCAATCTCTGATGTCAGGTACAAATACTTCAGGATGGGAAGCTAGAGATACGTAGGAGTGCATTTTTTCCATGCACAAACCTCGTTTTCTGTCGATTTTGTCCAGAAATTGCTGTCAAGGGCGTAAACAGAGCAGCCAATGTTTCTCAGGATCCTGACGTCTAGACAAAGCAGTAGCTGTGTTGAAGCAGAACTCACAACCCCCTCGACAGCACTTTCTTCACCCACATAAGTCACAACCTCCAGTCCCCGCCCCTTCCCAGAGCGAAGTACTCCGGTTCACCCCGAACAGAATAGTACAGACATCGCACCACGAAAAAAAAAGTGGAGCTGGAGAGGAGGGCAGGGTGTTTTGTTATTGCGGTTGCCTTGGAGAGGCCTGGCCAATATGAGAGCAAAGAAACGCAGATGAAGTGCTGTAGTAGCTGCTGAATGCTTGTAAACTTAATTGCTTTCGCTACAATGCATTACTGTGAAGTCAACAGGGAGAGAGTAAGCCGTGCTGGAGGGAGGTGTAATCGATTAATGGCTGAAAAGGAAAAAGAGGTAGAGGCCCTTGTTCCCATACTGACTCAACTAAAGCTCAGGATTCGATGGTGGTTAAAACACTGCTGAGTATCCTAGAAACTGAACATGCGTCCAACATTTAGTCTGTTTTACTGAGTGCTCTTTGTAAACCACAGCTCATGTCACATTTAAGCAGATTCACTTACCCAGTTTTTTAATCAGGTTACATGCTTTAATTCAGTCATTTCGTATTTGTGAGCGTTATATGGAAGTTTGGTACAATAACGTGACACTGTACCAAAGTGACCACAGTGGATGGGACTTTGTACTGCTCTGACAAATTTCTGGATTATAATAAGTAACCGTTTTGGTGCCACCACATTTATTTTGGGGCCATATGGCCATATATTTGGGGACTCTAATGTTTTGATTCAGTTCCGTTTTGGAAAATCCAGTTGTATTTTCAGATACACAGATGAGTCTAGCACGCAGCACATCCAAGTACAGAAAAGGAGAAGGTTGACCGAGATTCATGCCGTGGCTTGCTCCACTGTGATTGGAACACTGAGCAACAAAGGAAGGGTCAATTGTGGGATTTGGAGCTGCTATAACAAAAGAAATATTGGGGGGAATTTGATGCTTAAACAGGAACGCTCCGTGAGGCTAATGCTACCACGCTGATGTCACCATCTTAACACAGCATGTTGACATGCTAAGATATGCTAATACATGAATATCTGTTATGATTATCCACTCAACAGCTGCTGTGATATTTCACCCTGAACCAAAGTGATGGATCCCTTCAGCCAGGCTGCTAGCATTGCTTAAAGACTTCATATTATTGAACATCCTGTGTTCACCTGGCTTCAGCCCACTAGTCCACACCAGTGACATCCTCCATTTTGAAATGAAACAAAGCCGGTCTTTGACATTTAGATTAGAGCATCTCTTCCTCTCGCAGCCTCACACACACACCCTCCCATCATTTCACACATTGAGACTCAGCCGCCATCTCACACACAAACTCAACGAATGTGCTTCTTGGCAAACCGCTCTGTGACACACACATAAACAGTACATTCACCTGAGGTGTTAGACTACTTCTGGGTGGGCGGTTCAGGTCATTTGTGCTCTGAGGCACTTTAACAGGGATGAGGATGAACATTTGAACCTGATAACAGATGCAGGCTGAGAGCCCCTGAAGTATACCTTTCACAAGACTCTCTCATTTCCCCGTCTATTTTAAGCCTCTAACGATTGCACAAGAAACATCACCAAATCATTGAGATGATTTTTTATGAACAAAACTAAGAATCCAGTCCTCATTTAGGTTTGTGAAAACGAGGTCATTATTGAAAAAGTTAAGGCATAAAAAGACTACTACTCCTTGATATTATCTGTGATATCATTTAAGGAAACCGTCTGTAAACAGGAATCAAGTAACAAAACGAGTTAGGATAGCTTCCAGTCAGCTAAAATTACATATCCAAAGCATGTTTATCTTAATACAGCGATTAGAACAAATGCTGCACTTGAACAAATGACAGATTATCTAACAAGTGTATTTTGTTTAGACTCTCATGTGAATGAAACCTTTAGCTTTGGCAAAAACAAAAAACATAACATTTTGATTTTAATTACAGCTACACGTGACTGATATGTGTTAGGGGTGACAAATCGGTACCGTCTCAGTACTAATCCTAACCCCCCATTGTTATGGCCTAGCACATTTCCCATAATCCTCGGCATATCCAGTCATGAAAAAAAGATGTTGCCTCCTCATTTGCAGTTACTGAAAAATGTGTATACTGATGATCAGCTCCATGACTTCTTCAGACAAACTTTACTTAAGACAAACGGCCTCCTCTTCCTGTTTTGTGCCATAAAGCAATCCACAGATTTGAAAAAGGTGATTTGCAGTAAAGTGTAGAGACTGAACATGTAAAGCTGACCCCGAAGTACTACATACAGGCTGATTATTTACTGAGAATTTCTTCAATTTGCTCATTAAAGAACTATAACAAAGACACTTGTACATCGGCCAGATCATCAGATTAGCTCTATGGTAATTATTCCAATTCATAGAACATATAATACATAATTAGAACATCAATGTTTAACAACCCTTCAAACTAATCTGGAAATGTGTTTATAAATAAAAATTGTAATTGGAAACGGGATGCTGAGCTGAAAAGATTCAATCAGACATACAGTCACGCTGCATTTGAGGTGCAATAAACCTCACTTGTGTCACTAGTGACACCATTACAGACAGACATAGTGTCACAGTAGGTTTTATTTTACGATTATATATTAATTGCATCTGTTCTCATTTCTGCCATGACTAACAGCAGTCAAGTTTTATCTGCCGTGTTCCCTTTGAGCTGCTCCTGCTGCAGCTGGAAAACTCCCACGCTCCTCTCTGCTGCCTCTGGCAACATCAGCAGCAGGTGGACAGGCCGAGCAGATCAACCAAATATTATTTCATGTGCAGAAATCATGAAAAGAAAAGAGGATCGCACTGAAAAGATTAAAAAAAAATTTAAAAAATTGAACAACGGGGTCCCTCATATTTTTAGTGTTCACCTCTCTCTCGCTCTCTCTCTGGTAACTTGAAGTCCGCCACTCACAGCTGCTGCTCTCATTCTGCTCCAGCTGAACACCCACACTCTATTAGTGTGTGACTGACACACACACACACACACACACACACACACACACACACTCTTAAAAGGCACTGTGTACTAGTGTGTTTGAGTGAGGGAGTGAGTGTAAATGGATGTGAGTAAATTTTTACACTGTGTGTGTTCACAGTATTCCTGTACTACTTCCTGTATACCAGTCAGTCACACCGCAGCAAAATGTACAGTAGCTAAAATTGAAATGGGACCTGCTGGGGTCGAGCTATGTGATAGATATACATTCAGTGGCCACTTTATTGGGGGCTCAGCCTTCCAGAGATACTCTTCTAACCCCATTTAGAAAGGGTCAATATATTTGAAACACGTTTGTAGTCCAGTTCAACGCCATAACAAACTTTAACCTCAGTTATAAACTAGTTGAAATAACACCTCTCAGAAAGTTCTAACAAAGACTGAACATTATAAGCTTCATAAAGAAAGGCTATGTGGCACGCTCGTGGCTAGATGGTCTTGTGCATGTGCACTTGATTCTGCACAGAAACACTCCACTGGATTGGCAGTACCAGGAGCTGCTTCAAAATATTCATCTAATTGAGTCTGAAGCGCCTCTGCAGTCATATGAGGAGAAAATGCGAGACTACTCAGGTTCATGTCCTGGCGGGACACGGGACACGAACAGCAGCTTTCTGGCAGTAAGAGCTGAAAGCAGGCTTCTCCCACATGCAGAAATAATGTGTACAAATCTAGGGTTACCATTGAGATACGACCTTCTTGCAGAGCTGCTGTACTGTACTGCATTACATTGTACAGGTGGATCTAATAAAGTGGTTAGATCAGGCCAGATCTTCCAAATTCAGTTTCATGCCTCTCACAGGAGTGCAAATTCTTTCCACGATTTTTTAAACTCCATTGTACGAGTACTTCAGAGGTTTTGCTCCAATAATACAGGATCAGGTAAGGCAAGCAGAGCTGACTATTTCTGCGTCTGTGTCACCATCTCCCGTTTCATTCCCACCCTCATCACGTGGAGCTGCTGTGTGTGTGTGTGTGTGTGTGTGTGTGTGTGTGTGTGTGTGTGTGTGTGTGTGTGTGTGTGTGTGTGTGTGTGTGTGTGTGTGTGTGTGTGTGTGTGTGTGTGTGTGTAAGTTTGAGTGTTCATGGCGCTTTCAGCCCACATCAAACAGCAGCCATGTCATTAAATCAACTGGCCGAGAGACTCTGAGAGAGAAGCAGGGAGGGGGGTTACAGAGAGTGGTAGAGGATGAAAGAGGAAGACGAGAAAGAAAAGTGGACTGCTTCATGAAATAAATCCCCCCAAAAAAAATCAAAATATCCACTATGTAAAGATGAGGAGCAAGAGCTGAGCAGAATGACGAAATAATACAATATTTAAGATACTATATCACAAACATTAAATCAAACTGTGTTACTTCAAAGTCATTAATCATGTACTAGATTCAAATGTAGGGTACTTTCAAGACCAGCAGATAATATAATTAACAATCAAATATGCAAATCAAAACTACCTTCAGGAAAGTCGGCCAAACAATGTCGTATCAACTCTGTCCCGCAATAGGTTCCCCTGCGTTAATCCTATTCTATCCTATAAATTGGTGCTCTCACGTCCTTTCTATAATCACTTTCTTCCACAGAGATGCTCAAAATAGCAGCTTTCAACTCGATTATTAAAGGAAAGAATGAGTTGATTAATCAATTAGTTAATCAACAGGACAGTATTTATCAATTATCACTCATTTGTTGTTGATTCTTTTCTTTTTTCAGGCTTGTTCCGACCAGAACTGTTGAATTTGTTGCTTTTCTGTTTCACGACTTTGGACAACACAAGCAATTTAAAGACGTCATGTTGGGTTTTCTGACAATTACAGCACTAATCAACAGATTTATTGATACTGAATATAATTGTCAGTTTCAGCTCTAAACATGACAGATCATAGCACATTACTCCTCCTGCTGCTGCTGCTGCTGCTGCTCTCCCTCCGACAGTAAATAACCAACAACGCTGTGAATGTTTTTCTGAAAGAACTAACCGGCCGGAAAAACTCCTGTGCTTCATTTTATTTTTGACCCAGAAACACAGAAACATACAGTCAGGTGCCACAGATTCCCCGTGTGAGGAAAACATGCAGAGCAAAAAGCGTTGATTGCTGTCGGGGTTGGGGGTTCGATTCCCACCGGGGCCACACATGTTTATAGACGTGTGCACTCGCAGCACCGTGAGGCACTTAAGATAAAAGCTTCCACCTAACGGCACATGTTATATAATTATGTCAGCAATGAGGAGAGAGAGAGAGAGAGGGGAGGCTGAAGAGTGAAATATAGGCCTCTATAAAAAGGGGAGAGGAGGGGGGTTTACAGTCAGAGAGAGAGGATTAAGAGAGATGGCTGCTATGACCTACTTCCTAAGCACTTCACCAATCCTTTCGACTCATGGTGAAGATTTTTAGACAGGACACACACATAGCATGGACACATATATATACTATATATATATATATATATTATATATATTTATAATATATATATATTATATAATATATATATATATATTATATATATATATATATATATATATATATATATATATATATAAATAAACAGAGGGGAGATGTTGCGGTCTTTCAGAACCTTCGGTTGCTCTCTGAGATGAAAAAAATGAGTCACAGGAAACGTTCTTCAGGCACTTGTACGCTGAGCGAAGAGAAAGTCAATTACGTCGAAGCTTTTATCCAGTCGAGCAGGTTAATGGTTTAAAATGCCATCCAGTATAGAACACACCAAGTCCTCGTCAAGGTGGTGATAATTTAAACAGATGGATTGCACATTAATGTAATGAGCATCATAAATAAATAACCATTACCACTTGATATCATACAGTATGATGCCATCCCAGAAACAGGTGCAATAGCAATTTGCTGTTTATAATAATTATAGATAACAATTTATTTCTTGCTTCAAACATGCCCACATATGAAGCGTCAAATTTGTTTGGCTCCCTGAGCAACAGACTTAATAAAGACTTTATAGTATACCTTTTCTCCTACCTCTGCCTCAGAGTGCCTGAAGAACCATTATTTTTGCAGCCACATACACATACTGCAAAAAAACAACATCATGTTAAAATAATGTGAAAGGCTGCAGCAATGGCAGCGTGTTGATTGCGGTGGGGCAATGAAACAGGATCAAGAAAATCCACTTTGAGTAACAGATCAAAGAGTCTGAAGGCTGATGAGACACAAATATTAACTGAAGTTTTTAGAGTGACAATTATTTCTGTTGCAATGGTCACAAAATATAAAGCAGAAATATGGCGTCAAAATTAAGAAGACTTGGTCCAAACCTCATGTCTGGTTTGCGGACAACCGTTTTAATACCCTGAGTTAAACATTAAGGATGGCACCATCAAACAGTGCACTGTAGCTGTGCACATCTGAGGAGAGTTCTTAACTAATGCAGTAACAGAATCTTGATTCATGATTGATGAACACCGCCTGGTTTGACAGTTTGAGCTAAGATTCATAAATGTTTTTAATTGCCTTTAATTTGCCGTCAGTGTCTGGCTCACAGTTAGTGCTGCAAAATAGAGAGAAAGAGACAGAGTGGTGGTCAAGCGATGTAAACAGCGAATGAGAGTGAGGGAGCTCTGATATCGCAAAGGTCAGGGAAAATTGGAGAAATAAAGTTGTTTTCTCATTGTTTCATAGCAGTAAAAAAAAAAAAAAAAAAAAAAAAAAACACAACCCAGCATCGCCCCACACCACCACACAACCCTGTGGAGACAGACAGATTTACCAATATGAAAATAATCCTTGCAGCCCAACATGCATTATACATGTATCAAACACACACAAACACACACTCACATACCCACATTCAGACATGCTCTTTCAACTCTGAGACAGTCCACCCCACTGGGACTAATCCCGTCTTCTGAATTGACTGACAGCACTTGAAAAACCACCCCACCGAAAAGAAAAGACAGAAAACGGGTTTTCCAGAGACGTCCACTAACGGCTCGCACCACTCCCCCTGAAAATTGGGGGGGGGGCTGACTCTCTGAGTCTTTGTAGCCTCATTCCTTAGTGTCATGTCAGTGGGTGGCAGTGAAACACGAGCCTAGGAGCTTGTGAAGGCTGAGAGGGGGTCTGGTTGCTAGGCAGCTGACCGATCAGAGGAAGATGCTGATTGGCCTGTGTGTGTGTCTGGAGAGAGGGTTAATCCAAGAAGTGAAGACTTGGTTTTGGACCATAAAGACGACAAAAAGAGAAGGCCAAAGATGCACATAAATGTGTACAAAGGACGTCTTTTATGTAAGAATTTGCATGTTCAGATATACAGATATTGATAGTCGTGAGCTCTTAGTGTCAGGTTTTGAAAACAAAATTATTCCAAATTGTCAAACAGTAAAAATCTACTTGGCAAACTACCTTGACAATAGTTTGACTAGAAATCATAACACACTCCCTTCCAGGGAGCAGACATAAGGTCTCGGTTGAAGGGCTTTCTCATCCCAATTTCATTTCCAAAATCTCCCCAAAAAGATGGGTCAGGTGTGGATGATGATAACATTGCTCGGTATTATGTTTGAATGAAATGAGAAGATTTTTTTCTGGAGGGTCGCAGATGTTGCACAGCACATGATTGAACTCTCTAAAACATCCCTCTCTACAAGAGTGAAAAAAAAAATGGCAGCGTCTTGTGGTTCAGGGAGTGCACTGTGATTTTTTTTTAATATATTTCGGATTAGCTGTGCAGCCCAGAGAAAGGGAGAGAGATACAGCAAGAGAAGATTCAAAAGATTTATGTGGCAGAAGAGAGGCCGCAAGAAAGACGGTAATGATGAGCAATGAGCTGCCACTCTGTCTGCCCGATGAGATAAAACAGACAGACGGAAAGAAAGAGGGAGTAAGCAACGCTGAGTGAAAGCACGGCGCCCAAAAAACAAAGACTTACGGGAACAAAAAGAGATGAACAAGAGATATAGAAGAAGTCAAACATTGCTGAGTGTGTGTTTGCTGGGAGGGGGTGGTAGAGCTGGAAAAGCCCAGCAACAGGGCATGCCTTAAATAGCTAGATGGTCGGAGATAACGTGACGCTGGAGAAAGCCTGATGGCTCGGGGCATGTGTTGTGTTGTGCTAAGCGTGTACAAGCACCGTGCTGACAGCAGCTCCATAGGCTCTTTGAGTCGTCATATAGCGGATCACATGATCTCCCGTGGAGGCCTGCCCGCTGGTGGGCATAAACACTGACCTGGACCATCTGGATTCCCAGTCTGTGGGGATGTTACCCCAATGCACCTCAAGACAGAGAAAACACATTTGTTTATGGTTTATTCAGGACTAAAAACACTGGCTGTAATATATCAAGCATGCACTTGCAACAAAAATGCTACCGCCAACCATTGCACAGTTACCAGTACTTTATATAGTCAATACAGTGTTGCTGAAAGTGCTTATTGCTACTTGTCAAGCTGAACAGAACCATTAATGTACTGGAAATGCAACAAGATGCCATCCATCAAGTAGTGGCGCTGCGCATTATTTCTCAAGGACATGAGGGGCACGGGATGTTCAAGAAAGATTCAATTTTAGAGAAACAGCAGGGCAACAACCAACTGGGCCAATTTAAAGACGTCATGTTGGGTTCTGGGAACTTGTGACAAGCGTTTTTGTACGATTTTCTGACAATTAATTAAAGTAATAGTCAACAGATTTTTTTGATACTAAATATAATTGTCAGTTTCAGCTCTAAACATGACAAACCATATTACCGGCTCCTCCGAATACTACATCTAAAAGGTCTGAAAAACAAAATGGTGGAAAGGCTGATCGTCTAATGGCCTCCAAATCTAATCAACTGCGCCATCGTGCGACAGCATATAGGCGAAGTCAGAAAATAACTGCACCATGTGTAATGATGTAAATAAGTATGGAAATGATGTGCTCAACACAAAGCTTTGAGCTCATGCAAGGCAAGAGGCTGCCTTTTTGTATCTCATCTAGTGCTCGTCTACAGACAAGATGATTTCCACTGGCCTTCCACTGAACACTCCCTGCCAGTGAAATCATCCCATCAGGTCTTTTTCACAAAAGCACAGACGTCCAATCTGGACACCTCCGTCTGTACGGTTCTCCTCTCCTACTGAGACCAAGGCTCACAGAACATAACTACCCAACACCTACAAACTGTCCAACTGTGCAGGACATCTTAAAGCACAGTTTGTGTTTTAGTTTGCTTAGATCATTTGTTATACCTCCCTTAAGTTTCATTTTTATATATTATAATTCAATGAAATGATTGGAATCCTGACCTCAGTGAAAATTAACACCAATGTTTGCAGCCCTTTCTGGCTTTTAGTATCTTTTAGCTTCTATTAGCTTGTTGTTTTGGTTCTTCATCTGCACATCGACTGTTTGGTTGAACCTCAAAGCTTTCAACCCTCCCCTATAGAATTAAAGGGGGACATCTCAAGCATGCCAGGGCAGACAACTCAACTACCTGAGAACAAAGCCGACAGCAGAAGTAAAGAGTTAACTGGTGAAGAAAAGGACAAATGTTTGTGCGGAGCAAAATGTTACTTGACTGGTGGCTATTTTTTCCCCAGTGGCTTACAAAGATTTATTTCTCGTCTGTGTGGGAATGGCAGAGTCTTTGTAATATCAAGGACATGAAGAAAAAAAAGAGCTTTAATGACCTTGAGATTTTCTCCTTTTATTCTCTGCACAACATCAACACTGAAGAGGCTTCACACACGTCTTTTACTAACTATTTCTTTGTGTAATTGGCCACCAGCCAAAGGCTTATTCTTGGTTCTGGCTGGCGAGTTTATCCACTGAGACTCAAGCGGGTAATCAGCCATCACTCACAATCAAAATCTGCACCTGAATCATGCATTTTGAAAATGCACCTCAAAAGTATGACTTGTTGACACAAGTTAAACTGATCTGAAAGATGTTTTCTTTTGGTACAGAAGAACGGGTGACTTGTGTAGCCGTCGGCCGTGCTAATCATGTGATATCGCTGTCGTTTGGCTAATCTGCTTACAGGCTTTCTTTTTTCTCTAGGATGAGACCTGATACGGTAGCTCAGCTCTAGCCACGCACGCTAATTAATCTGCAGCACCAAAGCCTACTAATAAAAGCCCCAACGCCACAACAAACAATCGCTGTGATCATGCCAAGCCATGAAAGTTTGGTCCAAGCTTTTGGTGTGGGGGGGTAAAGTGGTACGGTGGGGTAATTGGTTTACAGATTGAGGACCTGCAATAAAACTGTCAGGCCTGATGGTTCGGTTCACCGAGTAGCTCTGTGCAACTGTGCCACTGCAAGGTGCTTTGGACTTGCTGACTAATAAGGCTATACAGCTTGATTTGTGGTTTTGATTTGTATTATATAAAAAGGAACAGCACTGTGCAGTGACAGTGATATGCCTGCAGCTGGTGGCCAGATGATGCTTTCCTTTTGGCTATTTAGGGGTGGTGGTGGATAGAGAACTGGAAAGCGAGTGGATGAGGAAGTCTGTTTAATCGTCTCTGACACACTGTCCCGCTTTGTCAGAGACGATATCAGGCCTCCGTTTTTCACCCTCTCGTTCTGGATCTCAACCGCCCCTCCATCACCTTTGCTCTGATTTGAACCGACGATCTGGCCATCCCACTCTAGATATACATAACTCTGAACTCAGCTTTTTTTTTTTCTCTCATTTCTCTACCCCCCATTCTTCATCCCCTGTCCCTCCTCCTGCTTGCCTGCCTGCCTCTGTCTCTCCCGCTTTCAGATGGGGCTTATCAGCGACAGAACAAACAGGCTCATTGTGTTTGTGAGAGCCGTCAGGGCACAGAGAGGAGGCTTATTTCTTTGAAACCTGGATAGGATATCCATTCACGGGGGAGATGAGGTCTGCAGGGATTCTTAATGCCGGCAGAAAACATGGGTGAAGTGGCGGTGAGGGTGGAACAGAAAAACAACCAATACCAGAAACACAAAGGGACCTGAAAGAGGTGACATCAGGGCACAGACTGTCCTAAATCTAAATAAAGCGAGGCAACGAAAAGGACAGACAGATAAACCTGAGTGAAAAAAGAAGGGCGAGCAAACAAGTGAGAAAGAAAGTATAAAGATTTAATTCACTGCCTGAAGCAGAAGCTGTAGAAAGAAAGTGCTGTTCAATATCAGCAAGATCGATGACTGTAAAGCCACACATGGGCTCAATATTAAGAAAACTGTAATAAAATGTCTGCAAGGCAGGGACAGCTTTGAACTGCTGTTATGCAACCAAAAGGTCACCCGTTCGACCCCTACAACATGTGTATAGTGGTTAAAGTTAAGACACTGAGGCAGCAATCCTTCAAACAGAAGGTGTAGCATTTGAGAAGAACGTCTCTCTGAACAAGTGCACATTAACAGCCTATTAAAAAAAGCCTGAGAGGACAGCCTTAAAGTAGAGCGTGGACAAACTGAGGCGCAGATCCTGACCTAAATACAGAACTGCAGAGAGAGAGGAGACATGCAAGAGTTTGTTCGGAAATAACTCGGCATTCCCGCCCCTCGGAGAACGTGCAACCTCTAACACGAGGGCCACGCAGGCTCTCCAGGACGCCACGGAGTCATCCCCTGTGTGACATCAGCATTCACAGATCGATACATCATCCATCTAAACTCATCCCAACCTTCATCGCTCTGCCATTATGTAGGTCGTTCAATACACATACACACACACGCTGCAGAATGGCTTCAGTCACCAAGACAGTAGACAGTAAATACTCAGACGCTCTCATAACGTCGCAGTCTGACAGCACTAACAGCAGGTCATGTCTTATTTCACACGTTTTAAACGAAGTGCAGAACGCGCCACGCAGAGCTGACTACAGCATAATGAGAGGAAGTCCACCTGCCGACTGTCAGCTGCTTAGTTCAACACTCACCTCGGCCTGCAATGTGTGACCACTGGAAGCTCTGATGACACCATCTGCTTCAATTTCTTATTTGTCCTACAGGTCTGGTGTCTAAACATTTATAAAGGTTTGGAGATCGGCCTGGGACCAAGAAGGAGTGATTAGGATGATGACTGAAAAGATGTGACACTGGGGCAGGATGTTGGATTTCTGCTTTAAAACCATGACTGAAGTTAGTTCATCGTCATACACCAAAAGGCAAATACTGTGTATGTGAAAATGTCCTTGGCAATAAACCTGATTCTAATCATCCTACGTCCTACAGGTGTTTCTGCAACTTCAACTAATTAAAAAGTAGGAATGTTGTCTTGGTAAAGATGATGTGGCTTGTCACAATATTGCTGAATTTGAAGACATTTTATTAGTGCTATCTGCTGCAGTTCAAAATACTTAGTGCTGCACCTGGTATAAGACTTATGATGTTCTGCAAGTCATCCTCAAACAACTAAGACAGGTCAAACTGGCTAAAACATTTAGAAACATGTTTGGACCCCATGTATAAAGGTTTAATTCCAACCTGTGGCCCTTTGCTGCATGTCACCCCCCTCTCTCCTTACCTTGCTGTCACTATCTAAATTAAAAAGGTTCAAAAGCAGGGAAGTCGGTAGCGTAGTGGGTTAAGCGGCCGCCCTGTGTGTGGAGGCCACAGTCCTCGCCGCAGCTGGCCCCGGTTCGAATCGCGCATCGGACGGCCATTTACTGCGTGTCATCCCCCCTCTCTCTGTCCCTGCTTCCTGCCTATCTTCAGCTGTACTATCATTAAAGGCATAAAAAGGCCAAAAAAATAATCTTAAAAAAAAAAAAGGTTCAAAAGCCCCAAAAATAATCTATAAAACATTTGGAAACCAAAAAAAAAGGGTAAAAGGGTAAAAAAAGTCAATCTTATGGATCAGCTGCTGCAGCTCTTAATTCTCTAAACTCATCAACTTTTGCATCAACTTACCATCCTCAGAATTCTCTAAACACAGTTTAGCAGTGATCGCAGTGTTAATAACTTTCCTTGTTTATCAGACAAACATTCGCCACAAATAAACACTATTTCACCTTCTAGCATCACCTCCCTAATTGGTTTTCAATAGTCACAGAGGAACAACAAGAGTCAAGACCAGGGACATCAATCATCCGTTTATCGCTGCTATCTAAGCAGGTGGTGCTGGGTGGACACGAGCATTTGATCACACTGGCCTTTCTGGCAAGAAACTAAATGCTAACCAGTCGCTCAGCCAGCTCCCATTCAACAAAGGCAATTAGAGAGTCTGCTTATCAGCGGGTAATTACAAAGGGAAAAAAAGAAACAGTGGGACAGAGCCTTTCATCGTGATCACACAAGTATTCTGCACATTTCTGGGGAAAAGCCAGCAATTCAGATTTTCTGATATCATTCATTTGGCGGCAGTCGTGACCATTCATCATTCATTAAACCAAGTGATACCAACTCAATTCTGGGTCACAATTGCAGCTAATCGTCTCATCTCAAGCGTTTCACAAAGGCAGGCTCCTCCAATGGCTTGTATTTTACTTAACCAAACAAAAGGTTAAGACGGTGGAGGCTGAGCTAATGAGTACAGAAGTGTGTTAGTGTGTTGTCTGGACTCACCCTCAGGGCCTCTATGACCAGGTCGCGGGCCTCCAGCTCTCCTTCCATGATACTCAGCAGGGTGAGCAGCTCTGGCTTGCTCAGGTTATCCATGTTGAACTCACATTTCTGCAAAACCGGCCAGAAGCAAATAGTCAGACTCATACAGGACAATACAGGACAACCAACAGTTCATTTCTAATTAGATATAGCTTGCGTTGAGTTTTTAACTGTTCTATTGTGTTAGTATCTTTTCCTATTATTATTATTATCATTATTATTATTGATCCATTTCCGCTGCAATTGAAGTCTATGGCAGCCCCTAGAACGCCATGGTGAAAAGTTTTGGCACACGTATTCATCCTCAAGAATTGTCATGCCCATACATTGAACTCTCTAGTGCATGTGCATTCAGCTTCATAACTTTGGATCCATTGGTCCAATAAGGTACCGTTGGAATTCTTGGCTCAAGACGAGTTCAGCGAACTCTATGACGTCGATTTGCGCCATATTGGATTTTCCACCATTTTGAATTTTATCAAAAAACCTTCTAAAAGCATTGTCCGATTTCCACGAGACTTGACACATAGAATCTTCAGACCAAGCCGCACAAAAGTTATCATGTGGATCTTTTCATTTCACTTCTGTTTGCCCGTAGCAGCCAATCCAAATCGTTGGAAAAGCTGCCAAACAGGAAGTACGCCAATATCTGTGCGATGCCTTGATGTATCGACACGAAACTTGGTGTATGGACTCATGACACCTTCCTGAGCAGGCATAGGCTGGCCTGCTATGCTGCTAGGCCCCCCATCGCTGCTTGCAGCTACATTTTAATTTGATATTATACAACTTGCATTAACATGTTGGCATTTAGCTCATTGGCATGCTAAAATTAGCACGCTAATATGCTTACAGCTTGTATTATTAGAACAACATCCTTGCTACTGTCTGTACAATATAAAATATATGTGCTGACGGCACCTGAGTGAAATGTTTGCGCACAAGAACCCAACGCAGATTAAACAGTACTATGTTTGTCTGTGCTGCTGTCCATGACTGTTCTGGAGCATATCCAGGTTTTAGGATGCAGGGATTAAAAAAAAAGATTTTTGAATAAAGATTGAATTTATTTCCACTCATGAAGTATTTTAAACAGTTACAGTTAAACTTTTGTTGCTGGTGTGCACCATGCTAACATTTAAAAAAAAAAAAATGTAATTGGATCATCCTTTTTTGATTATGAATGTTCAAAGTTTCATGGCAATCCGTTAGTTGTTTCAAAGATATTTCGCTTTGGACCAAAATGTAAGACTACCAAATTAACTATGGACTATGTCATCAACCAACTAACAAACCCAGAGGCCTGCAGCCATGACACTTGCTAAAAATTACGTCCTATTCAGAGGCTAGTTTGTATGTGTTTTATCTCTCAAGTGTCTGATTTCAAAGATTTGCCCATCACACTTAAAATTCTTATACACTGTACACAATGATTGTACAACTACAAATACTGCACCCATGATGGGTAGCCTCCACCAGCAAACACAAAGAAAATTTGCTTACATGCACCACATATTCTCCACCAGTCTCACTTGTACAGCCCTCAGATTTGGCTAGATGTCCCGTCCTTCCTCGAAGCTATTAAGGTCTAATTACATTAAGCTAGGTCATTAAGCACCTATTTGGTCAGTTGCAACCACAGGGCTAGCGAGTGGAGATGACTGTAATTGGGAGTGACCAGACCACTTCGTGCTTCCTTTCATGTCAATTAAAAGCTTTTTCCGGTCTACTTATGAAAAGCAAAATGGCTGTGTTGCCTCTGGTATGTGTGTCACAGGACAAAGGCATGACTTCTTTTGGGTAAAGTCAATTTGATCTCCAAATTTCTCTTTTCATCTGACTTTACATGTTGACTCTGCAATAACAATACAGTAAATGTATTTACAGAATTAGATTTTGAGGGGCATAGCCACATTTTTTAAACATCTCTATGGCTGCCAGTTTTGTGTGTAATAGTGTGTGACAATTTAAGTCAGTAGTTATTCTGCAAGTTACGACTTTACATAACAAACATGGTTAGCTTATAAGAATGCTGCATTATTGTAGCTCAACTCTCAAAAGTATATAGTGAGACATGAGAAATTGTTCCATCTGCATTGAAAGACTTCTTACATGTTAATTCACCAACAATAATTACTCAAGATGTAGACGTGAAACCACCAGTATATCAATAACTGATAATGACAATCATTTCAAGTCCATGAGAGAATAAATGTGTTCTGAGTTTGTTAGACCAAAGAAGAAAGTGTTATTAACAACCCAGACAAATTTAAATTAAAAAATATAAGTTTATAAAATTAGCTGTCAAAAATCAGTAAAAATGTGTTTTACTGACACAGGAGCAGTCAAGCAGCCATTTTGAAGTGAGTGAAACGTATCAGATGAGTTCAGAAAATGACATGACTAATTTTGAAACACTGAGTGAGATGAATTAATCTTAATTATCTCTCTGCTAGGGGTGCAGGGGTATGCTCAGGGTGGCGTCAACGTGTCATCAAGCCACCTTTTAGGACGGCCCACAAAATCCGGGACTGAAAACTGGTGAAGTCTTTTCACATGTTTTCAGAAACTACATAACAATATAACGTTTTGGTATTGCTACCTTCACTTAATTTTGCAACAAGTACTGCCAATACCAAGTTGTTGTATAAGTGTTTAGTTGTTAATTTAAAGAATAAGATTAGAGTTTAAAATGGCGTGTATGGGTCTAAAAATAGACAAAGAGTTTAGTGACTAACTCAAAACAATAGAAATTTGACAGCTTGGCTTTTCTAGAGTTAAGATGTAAAATTCAACAATAAACCAAGAGGGTATTTTTCTCAAGACAGCATGACTTTGAGAGAATGCAGTGAATCTTATTCATCTCCGTATCCTAAGAGTAAGACAGCTTTTTTTCCCCCTGTCACATCCCTGAACATCTCACAACAGCGTCTGGTTAGTCAGCATTCCAAAGCACAGCGTCAAATTGTTGTGTTAAGGGACCTTTAAAAGGGACTGTACTCATTCAAAGCAAAACCTAAGTGAGGAAAATGAGTGAAATTCTTGGCTGTACAGTAGAAGAAAAAAAAAATAAAAAAAAATGATGTAACTTCACATAGAGAAGCCAAAAGATAACACTCAAGCCCAGCAGAAGAAGAATTTCCAATTACTGTGTTGGCGACTACTGCAGCCATCTGCTGGGAAAGCCACATCCAGCTGCATTACCAATATCTGGAAGCTTTTCACCAGGCTATTTGTTCAATAAAACCTTAATAAGCCAAAGATGGGAGAAGCAAATGGAGGAGGCGAAGAGCGGCCGGCCTCTGGTGCACATCAGCCGGATTGCTACCTGCTCGTTCTGGTAATATTCACTTGTCAGACGGCTATTTAGGTCTGATTTAAGCCTACATCAAAACCTCAGCCAGAATTATTCCATTTTATCAAGGAGTCCTGCATGTCTCCAGAGGTCCAAGGCACAGAATATAACTTTAAACAGTCCGCTGTGAGAATTCAACAAGCTGCTGCCTTCTACATGCCCTTTATATGCTCCTGTGACGTCTCACAGTGAGGGGGGAAAAGTTCATGCTCAACAACGAGAACACAAGTAATAAATCCACATGAACATACAGATGGACACTCTCTACTTTAAAAGCTTTTCTTTAGAAATTGAATTTTTTTAGCCAGAAAAGCCAGAGCTGGAGACAGGTGCTGAAAAATCACTTCACGTTTTTATCTTCAGACTCAGACAAAGGAAGATTTGTGTCTGTGTCTCAAATATGGACCCTTTTCTTTTCAGAAGAAGGAGCTGGAAAGTGTTGCGTCAATCACATGTTTCAGTTTAGTCAAACCACGTTTTTATTCTGATGCCATCACACCGAGTCTGGAAATAAAAGCAGGAGAGATTCCAAGGGATTGATTCATTCGCATCGAGCCTTCCAATCGATCCCTGAGCCCCCTCTTTTTCCCGGCAGCATTTTCACCACTCTGAGAATTACACGACACAGACAGCCTTGATGGACGGCAACCCTGAGCTACGCTGTCCTGTCATGGGGCCTCGGGTGGTGGGTGAGGTGAGGTGAATGGAGGGTGGGGGGTGGGTGGTGGAGGGCTGCTTCTCTCTGGCATTTCTGCACAGTGAGCAGGTGAGGGAAGCGAGCACTAATTTGTTCCATGAGCCATGTGCCGTGCGCCAAGGGCACGGACAGCCTGGCCAGCATTCAGAGGCTCGCTGTTAGCCCCGGTCCACTTAATAAGGCCTGTGTCATTTCACTCTGAGCCATGAGGGAAGGGTACCGCTCGCTCTGTGCAAGTTCCTCCTCTACTGTGCTCTGCTGGCTTTCTTTGGCCTGTAAGTTCCTCACACACTCGTCCTGCTACTGCGAGCACAAAACTGTGTGATATGACAGCCTGGAAATAGACAACTGTGAGGGGTTATCAATGGTTACGAGGGAAATGCCACCAAGTTCATTTCATTTTAACTAAATTACCATGAAATATACTGTTTTCTTTAGAGGCCAGCCTGGTGCAGGCAGGTTTGATTTAATTCGTCCAGGTTTTGAGACACTTTCCCACCGTTGTTTCTAGAATAACACATACAAAATGTGAATACTTCATTAGAGCAATTTTGACATAAGGAACATGACCAGACTTGGGATTGCTTCATCACTAGGGTTGCAAAGGGGTAGCAAATTTCCAGTAACTTTCCATGGGAATTTATGGGAATTAACTGGAAATTGGGGATACTTTAGCAATTGGCAGTAAGCTAGCATCATAAGAGAAGATTGATGGCCTCAATAGCCCTGCAGTAAGCAGTACGCTATGCGCATGTGATTGAGGAATAGCATTGTTATTTAAGTGTACTTGCATGAAATCTGGTTGTTTTTTTTTCAAGATTGTGCTAAAATATATTTTTATATTCCCTGTTAAGGGCCAACCTTCAAATTTCCAGTTCATTCCTGTTTATTACCATTAATTACCCTAAATTCCCATTAATTCCCATGGAAAGTTTCTAACTTTGAAAGTTCTTGGAATTTTCCAAACCTACTAAAAACTAGTCCTCTCTAAATGAATGAGTGCAACTGAATAAATGAATGCAATCAGTTACATCATGGCCGATACCCAAGCCACTTAATCCTGTTAGCATCAGCACCAACACCAACCATTGTATGAGAGCAAATAAAACCCCATTCACCTCCATTGTATTGTGGTGGCAGTGTTACTATCAGAGACGTATCTCTAAATCTGGACATATTAAAGCAAAAATTGCTCTGCAGGGTTAGATAGCACGAGGGGTGAATTTGAAAAGATGCATTTTTCTTTCATTTGGGTGACCGACCTTTAATTAACTTGTTCAATTATAATTAATCTTCTTCATTGACCTCTCCAACTTGTTTACACGGTCATTTGAACCCCCCCTGTATCTGGGCACAGAAATTTTGTTGTCAGGAAGATGAAGCGGTGACATTACAGCCACTCATGTTGATGGCACTCCTCCAACATGGCAGCATAGCCCACATAACCACCGGTGACCACTCTCAGGCTTCCATTACACAATAGTCCTGCCAGACATTAAAGAAAGGTCTTAAGATGGAGCAGAGCGAGAAGCTCAGCGACATTTAAAGGTCTGTTTTCTCACAGAGTGTGAGTTTTACCAATCGTTCCTATCTGTTATGATAGTGCTATATTGATGAACTTATGTGGAAGTGAAATCGAGAGTAAAAATGAAAACTGTTAGTTGTGTGCACACACAGATTGACCCAACTGGGGCAGCTCACTTGTTGTTTCACCTAAATATGGCTAAACTTGGTAACTGTTTACACTAAGGAATGGTTCCAATATCTAGTTTCATTTTGGATCCAGCAAGATACATGGACTTGTTAGGCAACAACACTTTAATCAAGCATTTTCTCTCGTCACTCTTTTTATGAGCAAAGAGCAATGGAAAACAGCGGTAGCAGCTTTATATTTTAGCCGTTGCTGACAGATATCAGGGGCCTTGTTCAGCCAAAGCTGTTTTTTTTGGCATTGATTGATTTTTAGAAAGAACACATGAAATGGGACTTCTGCAAATCAAAGCCACGTTTATAGAGTTGAAATGTGATTCCAAACAGACCTGACAATGGAATCGACACTCGCAATGCAACACGCAATTGCAATACAAAATCCAGAGTGACAGAATCAGAGTACCGTAGTTATTGACACCTACATCGTTACAACAACCACCCATGCTGAGGTTGGTGATGCCTGGATACACAAATCCGATGTGACCGCACTCACAGTGATAACGGTGTGGACGGTCTGCAGGCAAATAAGATTTGTTTCCCAAATCAGATCTTCAAGACGGTCTGAACAAAGCCTTTGTCTGTTCTCTCTCAGCGGTGTTCTGCCAAAGAGTATTAGTGAGTGAAAAGACACGGCATTCTGTAACACGAATGTGTGTTTTTGCAGTTCAACAGAGACCAACTTCTCTAGGGGTTCATATCAGATCTTGAATCAAGATCTTCAGCATTTGGAGTAAGTAGCTGGTCAGTACAGTTGTTATTCTAATGTGTCAGATACATTTAATTAACATTCCTACATCTTCAAGTTATAGGAACATACATTAAAAACAGTTTCTGCCTTCTCATCCAACACCAGATGATCAGACATCTTTGAGTAACGTTGTAAACAGTGAGTTGTTTTTAAACCTGATAAATGCCGCCAAACCCATCCCTAACTAGAGGCTTGTTTACACCATGTTTCATCATCTTGTTGCCACATCCTCAGGTCTCAAATCTCAAAACTAATATCCAGATTGTTTCCCTTTAACTTGAACAGAACAGCCTGCAAACGTGCTGGGTGGCACACACACATGTATTATCGTAAATGGATGGGAGGTGACAAGCTGAGTGCCTTTCACCGACCTGTGACCCCCCCATGGACCATGAGGGGTCGGTCCTTCAGAGTTTTCACAAACGAGAAACTTTCCCCCACCTCGGGCCAACAACAGAGAGTCTGACAGGGGTGAGCAAAGAGCAAAGTGCTTTATTTAACCACTGCAGGCATGATGGTTGGGGGGGGGCGGGTGGCCATGGAGACGGAAGCCCCCTTTCGTTTGGAGAAGGAAGAGTGCACTGGCAGAGCGACGGGTGAGATGAGGAGGCTGCCCAGCTCCCATGTCTCTGGAGCACCTGTTCACCTCAACGCTACATGTAAAGCAGCCTCAAGGCAGTTCTGAGTGCGCTCAGGAAAGGAGGGTGGGGGGGGGCTGACACGGTACTCCCAGCTATGCCAGCTGAGTCACTGAAATTAAGACCAATTTAGAAAGGTGTCTGGTGAACAGGGCCTCCACTTCCCCCACCCAACCGTCCTCCACCATGCTGCCTCTGCCCTCCATCCACCCCCGCAGCTCTTCTCCCACCTCTTTCTCTACCATCTCCTCAGCTCACCGCTCAAACCTACCCTCCCCACCTCGACACCCACACCACCACCACCCACCTACTTCATGGACTGTGGCTGCTTTCTACTCCAGAACCTCCACCAGGCATTTACACCAGCCTACCTCTTCAACCTCACATCCAAACAAGTGCTTTCTTTTTTGGTTGTTGTTGTTGTTATTTCAGGGATGCGGAGGTTAAGTTCAATAAAGCAGAGCGGGGACAAAAACTCAAAAGCGTCACGGCCCAATTTGCATTGGGTTTACGGGTCGATAACAACAGTGTGACAGGTTGCATCATGGGTGCCGGCCACGGGAAGGAAAAGGTTCTGTGACCTCCCGGCGATTTGGGCGACAGATTGATCAATTTGCACAGAGGAAGTGGCGAGTGAGGAGGAGGCTGCAACCTGCGAAAGGTCAAAGTGTGAGACATCACAAGTAGGTGTGTATAAACAAGTGAAGTCAACCAAGTTAGTGACCACAATAGGACTCATTGGAAAGAAATACTGACCATCAGTGTAAAACTGTGGAAGGAATCGCACCCATGTAAGATTCAGTGATGGAGATGGACCATTTAACCATTTTAATGCCAGCATCAGCCCCGCAGGCCAGGTGAATATCATTTATAACATTTCCAAAAAAAAAAAAAAAAAAGCTGGGATTTCACCTTTAGGGTGCATACATCAACCAGCAGCCTTCAGAAACCCTCTGTCAGATTTAACCCCCCTGCAGCCGGCTCGCTTTAAGTCTCTGCGTATTAACCCATTTACTGTATGAGCTACAACCTGTGTGTAGCCAGCGACGGTTCCTCTCCAAAGCAGGCGCAGGATAAACGCTACAACGGCGGGATGACTGCTCAAAGCAGCCGGTGGAGGCGAACAAAAGAATCAGCAGTGATGTTCATATTTAAGAAAACACCTCAGTCTGCCTGGCTGGGAGCCGTGGCAGCGCATTTCTGACTCATTTATCAACCCCATAAAAAAACACAACAAAAAAAAACGAACACGAGCCTCTTGTTTTTCTCCAGACAGTGTCGCGAGGCTCCCGCTGGCCACCGCTGTTGCTTCACGAGCGAAATAGATGCGC
Source organism: Larimichthys crocea (assembly GCF_000972845.2). Taxonomy (NCBI): domain Eukaryota; kingdom Metazoa; phylum Chordata; class Actinopteri; family Sciaenidae; genus Larimichthys; species Larimichthys crocea. The sequence goes on along the minus strand of NC_040020.1, from coordinate 20,960,744 downwards.
ACTGCATTTCTCCCGCTCCCCGCTCGAGACTACATCACCGCCACACCGACAAAAACACCCGCACCGCTTTTGCGTTTTATTGAACCCTCATGTCTTACCGTGTCGACACTTCCCAGCACGGCGGTTGCCAGTGTTTGTACCGGAGGAGGCTGCTCTCCGCTGGCTCCCTCCGACGCCATCTTCGTACTGTAGCGGTCTGCTGGAGTGAGGGCGCATCCGGCACTCATTAACTATTGCGCTGCTGAATGCAAATCACGCCACGGACGGCCATTGAACGGAAAGAGAGACGAGATTTGACAAATTAAAGGAGATGTAGAAGAAAAAAAAAAGGAAGGAGGAGGAGAGGGGTGGGGGAGAGGACGACAGGTCTCCGCCGTGAAAAAGCCCGGAGCCGAGTGTGCGGGCTTGCAGCGGGGGAGGCGACAAGTCTTTGTAGGCGTGGACCGACCGACGCGTAAAATCCAGATGCGAAGCCCCGGTGCGCTCCCAACTGGAAAGGAGGTGCGTCTCGACAGGCTGATTGACAACAGCATTTGTCGGCTTCTGTAGCTAGAAAATAAGCCGGTGAGCGGTATCAAAACTGTGACTCATGGGCCTTCAGGGACCGCTGCACCAATAACATGACAAAGGTAAAAAATGTGATTTCAAAATATGTGAATAAAACATGTTCAAAGGACGTTGTTTGAATGTCTTGGAGCCTTTTATTGTAAATCACACACTCCCGTTGTTGTTTCTTTATTTCATTTCATTTAGCTTATTAAAGCAATCATGCAACGTCGTAGCCAGTGTTTTAGAAATACTGAAGTCATGCGCCCGAAAACAAAATGATGACTCCTTTCTCTACAAATATCTACTCCATGAATACACAGAATGGCACCTGTATCAACAGACAAGCAACTGACTGCATCACAGGCTTTTGAGGGGCAGCATCCTTTTAAAGGAGGAATTCAACTTTTTCATTTAGGTAAGAAATAGTCCCATACAAATAAGCATCACCATCAGAATCTACTTCAAAATAAAAGCACACCCCTTTCTGTCTATGCATGTTGCAGTATGTTGGTTCAAAGTAAAGTTGTTGTTACTGATGCATTAATGTAACCTGTAAGAAATAATTATAGCCTACATTTTAATTTACTTGAGGTGGAGCTCCTTTCAATACTGAAGACATGGAGTAGGAGAAGTAGAAGGAGCTCTTTGGATACTTCATATGCGTTGCTTATTCCATCTTGTGAAAGGCTGATTACATGGGTAAAATAAGGTGTCACAAAAAGTCTCCTTCAAAATCTATTTAAGGCACACTGTCAGGTTTGGACAAAATACTTTTATTTTACGCTAATGTTTTTAAATGACCTAAAAGTGTTTATCAGGGTCAGTGTCAGCAGTAGCTTACACACCTCCAGTAGAAGATTAACTTTATTAATCCTCTTTTTTACATACATATGAACAAAATACGACCACACACACACACACGCACACACAGGCACAGGGCTTATAGACATCCTACTGTGGAGAGATGGTAGAGTGATGGGCTGCCATGTAGAGGCGCCCTGTGAGAAGCTACCTGTAGGCAGTGCCAGGGAGGTGAACTGGCACCTCTCCAGATACCACATGCTCCATACTGTGGTCAGCGCTCCCATCCTCCGGCTCCCCAAACCCAAACTGCAGACTGAGCTATTGTGTTTTACTAATCGATTGAGTGGGAGGATGGTTATCTGTGGTGGTACATCATCATCATCATCAATAAATGTGAGAAAGAAAGAATTAAGAGGAAAAGGATGAGACTAAGGAAAGAGAGAGATGATGAGATAAGAGGTCAATCTAAATGAATAAAACAAGGATAGCCATAAAGTGGCTGCAAATCAGGGTGGACCTAATCTTTTTTTAACTCTGTTGGATAGTTTAAGCTTTAACAATGCATCATATATTAATAGCTGATTATAGGTTTTATGTGTAGAATCTTCAAAACAAAATAGCCACAGCAATTTTTCAGTGGAGTAGAAGTATTACTCACAAGTCATCATTTTGTGTCTGAAAAACCAGCCACTCTCACATTTAACCATTTAGTTGGTAGCTATTTTTTCCCATCCTGCTAACAACTGAATAATCAATTGATTTGACCTCAACGTTTTACTGTAGTATGCACTTAGTTACATTCCCCTATTGTCTTATTTTCTGTCAATGCAGGCAATTTTACTGGGCACCTTCATCACAATAAAAATAAAAAACACACGTGTTTCATTGTTTTGTTCAAAAGTCTGAGAGCATTTCCTCATCTGTGCTTTCATAGAAACTTAAAACCTCACATCATGTAATCACATATCTCATCAGATGGCATCGAACCAGGTCAAACTATGACAGGCACCTCCTGTCATAACCCATTATAGCTAAACATTCATGTAGGTTTTTAATGGATATCTGAAAATGCATCCTTCAACAAGACGTCTTTTTGTAACTCACATTGCGGGTCAAGTTATGGGACAGCCTACATCTATAAACTGAGACCAAAAAGCGAAGGTTTCAAACCAAAAGCCCAGTGTTGATCTTACACGAGTCGATGCTCAGAGTTCAAATCTCTCAGCTCTGGGTCTGTTTATCCCAGAAAACCAGAGCAAGGATAGGGGCCCTCTCAGCTCCCAGATGTGGCATTTAGGATTAACTGACGCTGATCCGGCCTGGTCATTCAGAATGAGGTTATTAAGTCCCTATTTAGGTCAAATGTTGCATGGTCCACATTCACTGGCAACAATGAGAGAACAAAACTGCTTGATGATTTAAGGCAACATTGTTCAACATAAAATAAGATATTTTAAATCATTTTGATGTTAGACTGACTTGTAATCAGGTGAATGGTGTCATAGCCACTCTGTGCTCCTCGCACCTGTTTCTGCACTATGTAACGTTGTACTCTGGGTACAATCACCAGGAGAACTTTATAAAGCTTTAAGTCACACAGCACCAACTATTTCACTGATTATGATTATGATGAAACTGGCTTCCCTCTAATGTCCTCCAGCTGGTTAGAGATTTTTGATAGACAGTTAAGAAAACTGCTGTGAATTACAGCTGCTGTTAGCAGATGTTAGCTCAGTTTGTTAGCTGGGCTGCCCTGAATGCTGAAAGCAGCAGTGATGGTTAGTTTTTGTGTGTACCACAGGCATTTATGACCACCAGGAGAGAAGGTTTTCAGGCCTTGGGCACAGGGAAATACTAACAGGCAGCAGAGCCCATTCTGGCATGACACCGGAAGAGGCATGACGGAGGAAGCTGAGAAGAGAAAATGAGAGAATGACCGAGAACAGGCCGTTGAATAAGAGTAAATCTGGGACAGACCTTTAGTCATTGACGAAAGCTTGGTGAAATAAAAGTCTGAAAAACAGACGCCAACCTGGGCTTCTTGCTGTTTTCTGTTTGAGTTGTCAACACATTCATTTTTTTAATCATAAATAATGTAATCAAGACAAATAGACGTGTACAGCGGCCCATATTTACGACAGTGATACTGCACTCTGGAATTTGGGATAGTAAACTCTACACATTGTGTAATGGCAACATGTGGTTGACCTGACTGCATTTACAATAAAATGTGCTGTTTGTAGTGTTTTTTAGCTTTCTGAGGGTTAATAAAAAACAACTTTCCCAACATTCATGAAGATGTTTCTGACTTAGAAATCCACAGCGGTTAGGATAAGGACAAAGCAGTGTTCTTGCTTCCTGATCTTTTCACATCTTTGACCTGCAACAGCTGTATTGTAGCACCGATGTAAAAATTAAAAAAAGTGTAAAGAGCTCAATGCTTTCAAAATCTTTTCTTATGCTGTTACATTCCCTTGATCCCACACTTTTATATTATATATGCTGTTACATTCCCTTGATCCCACACTTTTATATTATATCTAATTTTTCCATTATCCACAGAAATTTCATCCATTTCAGATGTGAATTTTCCATTATCCACAGAAATTTCATCCATTTCAGATGTGAATTTCCTTTTTTCCCACAGTGATCTGTTTTTCTTACTGTCTTGTCATGTGTCAAATCCCATACCCATGACTAAATTTGAGTCAGATCGGCAGAGATGGAGCTGTCATGTGGAGATAATCCTCCTCTCTGAAAGGAAGCTTGTCATTAGCCGGTGATTATGGGGGGACTCCGGAGATGTAGCTTGGAAACAACCACCTCCCCTCCTTCCCCTCCTCCTCCGCTCCTCAGCTGAAGTTGTGTGACCTTAAAAGAAAAAGTTTCCCCCTGAGACACATTCATTCAGTGACTTCCAGGAAGTTTTCTGATTATCCGTAGTAATTTGCTGTTTTGGTGAAAACATTCTCCTGAGAGCTTCCCGGAGAAAGAGTCTCTCTGTGCAACAGCGAAAGTGATGAGAGGAGAGAAAGCTGAGAAAAAGTCATGCCCCTTTACTGAACAGACAGTACATGTCTTGAGGCCGTGTTGCGTTCTGACCTTTTTTTTCTTTCATGCTGTGAATGAAGAAATTGGTTTCTAACGGCATCTTTTCTACAACTGATTTCTCACTGCGACTGTTACTCAAGTTTTTTACAGAAAAAATTGAGGCTCTCTACCAAAACATGAAAATAATGTCTTCTATCAGACTGTATGGTAGTTAGGACTGGAAGCATATCATTGTCTACCTGTGCAAAGGCAAGAAATATATGGGATACCAACTGACCTGGGGGACAATGTATAATATGTGCTGTAAAAATCAGTTTAAAGATTCATTCTTTAGATTGCTGAGATTCGTATTGATTTTGGTCCCTTCGACCCATTTCACACATGCAGTCTATCCATGAAATGTTCAGGAACATTTTCTGTAAAGGGTTGTCTGTGAATAGGGACATTAATCAATATTCAGTGGAATCTGTACCTCCAATTTCCCACCTTAAGACCTTGTAACATCTCAGGGGAAATGCCTGTATGGTCGTGTTATGAATGAATGCAGTAACATTGGAGGGACAAGCATGTAAAAGCCAGTGTTGGAAGAAGAATTCAGACCCTTTACTTTAGTAACTCACTGGCTAATAATAATCGCTAATACTTACTCACTGGAGTACAGTGTGTATTTTGCTGCTGTGGATGTTCAAGGTTGAGATCATTTTAACTACTTTATACACTGTTGGCTAGTTTAATATACAGCAGTGCATCATGGTCTATAAGATCATCATATTTGAAGCATCGCTGCCCTGTGAGAACCACGTATTTCAAAAAAGTCTTTGAAAAAAGTCTCTCTCTCTAAAAAACCTTTTGAGAGTGTTTCACATGGTTAGATGGAAATGGGCAAATAAGGTTGAATAAATGTTTTATAGTTACAAAAAATTCAATAAAATTACTGAAAAAGATGAAATAAAAGCTGATATTCTGCCGGTACGCTGCTTTGACAGACTAATGTTGGTAATATTTGAACATTTTGGTATCTTTTGTTGAATTGCACAAAGAATATAACCTGATATGATGTGAGTAAGAAATCCTTCTTTTAAAAAGAGACATTGGAAACGAAAAGCTATTTTTCCAGATGCACTGGAGTTCAGGAAGGGGACATTGTGTCACTAAGAAGTGGATGATTAGTGGTGTTATTTGTTTTTACTATTTTCCTTTGTACAAAGGAAACTATTGTACAGTTCCCATGGAACATCTAGCAACGTTTATTGCTTCCACATTTTTATGTTTCCCCAAAAACAGGCAGCGAATGGGATATCTTTTGTGGATATTGATTAGCAAATTGGCAAATGTGTGTTACCCCCCTACCACCATGCATCAATAGTGGTCCCACTTGTAGGGTGATTGTAGAGTGGTCTTATTAACTCCTCTCTGACTTTCTTTTTGTTAGTGTTGTACCAGATATATTGACATATAGCACAAGACACGTGATTAAAAACACTTAAACATCTATTTTCAGTTCATGGGGACCATGTTAGAGTGGAAAGTGTTAGAATGAACTTAAACCTCTACACAATTGCTTTTGTATGGTTTAATTTAATTGTGCTTTGGATTATTACTGGGCTCTTCTTTGACTTCTTTGCACTTTGAAAATCAACAAGCACTGACTTGAAACTAGTGTGAGAATGACAGTTTACCACAAGTCAACTGTTTTATTTTGTCAAAGTCATGCTGCTGTTGGGAGTATTACTGATACTTGTGCAACATAATATATTCTTGGCAGGCACTGAAGTCACAGAAATATAAATGAGTAGTTGGGCCAGAAACACAAGTTGGCATGTCAGCTGTCTAATGTTTGATGTCATGCTGAACACATGCTAACACACCTGAAACAGAAAGAAATGTGAAGGTCTTTCCTGTGTTACTGCATTCTGATCATCGGCGTAAAAGCGTCTGCTAAAGGCAGGTCCAACCATGAAGAACGGAAATTCATATTTCTATTTTTTAAACATGTATTTCTTATGATCTAACTCTAATATGTTGTGAGTACAGGACTGTATTACCTGTAAATATACTCGGTTTCTGTACAGTAACTTGAGCTGGGTTGAACCTTATCTCCAGTGTAGGCTCAGGTTTCTCTACCTGCCTGGTCCTGTTCACACAGTCAGTGGGCTGGAGCCAACTGTAACAATCATGACAAGTTGCTCATAAACACAGACAGAGGGAAACTCTCAGACCTACAGTATGGACACAATCCTATGAAAACTAACAAAATTAATTTACCCCAGGTATTGCTGGGCTGGGTGACATGTTTATTCATTACCATGAACACAAACAAACTCACTGCACCATCCTGCTGCTCCAAATACTCACTGGAGCACCAAATGTATATTAATCCACTAGAAAATAAATGCACAGTGTACTCCTGATTAAGAAATGTTTGCTAGACAAGTGGCCTGCTGTTCTATCAAACTTTTTAAAATAAAATTATATATTTAAAGCAACATTACGTAGGAAGTCTTATGTAATTAGCAGGGGCGGACTAGGACAAAAAATCGGCACTGGCATTTTGGACCAGACCAGCCCACAACCAGCCGTGCGCTCCGCGGGCTCACGGAGACTGCGCCCTGGGCGGCCGCCCGCATTGCCCATAGCTAAGACCGGCCCAACAGTGTGTTTGGGCTGTGTGATCTACTGGTTATATATATATATCGGGACTTGTCAGCCCAAATAGCACGTTGGCCCACCGGGCAAATGCACGGTATGCCAGATTATCAGTCCGTGCCTGGTAATTAGTATGTGAATTTGAACAGTTGCACAAACTCTTGCCAGTGACTATAAGTCAGTCCTAGAGTTACTCTTGTTTGGAGGTTTCTTGCTTTCTTGGAGGTCACTTTATCCTTTTCCCAACTTAACTTACTCCGTCCTCTTTGGCGTCTTTGCCTCTGTTATTATGTCTATACAGCCTGCTTAGTCAGATTACATTCCCAAGCTTTGGATCTGGCTCCATTTCCGGTCAGCATTCCCCTGTACCCTGGGCCTGAAAACCCCTTCTACCTGATGGCCCAAAACACCTGTAGTACAAACACTAACACTCCCCTGGTGCACTGAGCTCATAGTGAAGACATCCTGGCTAACAAACTGAACTAACAGCAGCTATAGTTTGCAGCAGTTTATTTTACTGTCCATCAGTAAAACTCTGTAAATCAGTTGAAGCACGGTTTTAGAGGGAAAACCAGAAAACATTTTCTCCAAATATGATCCAGTTTCACCAATATCAGTGAAGGTTTTTTTATAGAAGTTACACAAAGGAGCTTTGAGACCCAGTTTTAAAGATTTGTGTTTTTTGTATGATGGGACTTCTGCCATACTCATTCCATTATTAGATCACATCTTGACCTGTGTCCTTCCGTTGTCAAAGTCAGCATACACTGTCAGTGACCTCAGATGCAGACTGTATTAGTTACAATCAGCTGAGGGGAAGTACTGATCTCACTCACTTGATCTAACCGAACACCAAATGTGGTCAATTATGTTTGCTGTAACTGGCCTGACTGCTGATCTACGCAGTCACAGGGCAATCTATTGATTCAAGAAGGATGATGATGGATAACACTGCCTCTAAAATCAGCATATTAAATGATGTTAAGACCTGAGGAACATTTGTGGCATATGAAAGCATGTGAATACAAGCAAGACTCATGCACATGATGAACATGCGATTCAGCCTAGAAGAATAAGAAAATATCGTGAAGATGGGAAACTTTTACCTCTAGGGGGGGGGGGGGGTTCACATTCTGTTTTTTTTTAAGCACATGGGCAGATGTTTCTGTTGTTAGATGTTTCTTCTTCAGGGGATGCACATGAATTGATTGAATATGTGCCTTTTACATAAGTACAAATAACAGTATTTCAATGTAAAAATACTCCTGTGTTAAAAATATCATGTAGTTTTAACGGCAGAACTGAAGTATTAAAAATAACAGTGCTCATGCAGGTGTTGTAGCTGGTGGAGGTGAAGCTAAAATTAAGTACATCATATTCAGTTGATCGTTTTAAAGGAGCTCTCCACGTATTATACATATTAGGGTCATTTCCAATGAGTACTAGTCAGCCTGTGGATACAGTTGTTTAATACACTCTGTAGCTCTGAGAAAATAACTCTGATGATGCCTTCAGGAAATGAAGCTAATGCCTACAATATGCAAAATGCAGGATAGAGTGTTTTTGCTTTCTCTCTGCCTCTGATGTTTTAAAAAAAAAACAACTTTTGAAATACGTCTCCTGTGAATCCTTTCATTTTGCGTATGTGCAGCGACTGTACAACAAAGTTGAAATTATTCTAGAAAGAAGAATGAGAGCGTTATTATGTACATATACAACATAACGTTTACGTTCAAGTGACAAACACCTCTAACCAATCTATTCATTGTTTCAGAGTAATGAAGTCCATGTAGAGAGGAGGTTGAGATGGATAGACGGGTCAACAAAACAGTCGATTTTAAGACTGAAGAAGTTATTTGTTTTCTGTTTCCAACTGACAGCCATCTTATTTTTTGGAATTCCTCTAACCTGAACAAAGTGCTTATTTTAAGTAAAACCATGTTTCCAGAAATCTGAACCAGTTGATTTTGTGCGAGTTGTCAGACTTGTAACAGTTTTGGATGCACAGAAAAGAAAGATGTCATACCTGCTGATTCTTTCTCATTCTGGACGACATGGAGTAAAAATATAAAGCAGCACTGAAATACTGTACTTATGTAACATTCTGTCACTGGGAATACATTATTATAGTTGTACAGTAGTTAGCTGTACAGTGTTTCCCACGTGTGTTGGAAACGATCCATAGATGGCCCATAAACCATGTCCACAGGGTCCATTGCAAGGAGGGCGAGCAGGTATGTGAGGACAGCCCTGAGCTGAAATGATGACCATCAGAGGAGGACCAGGAGAAAGTGGTGCAACTGGAGACGACGAGACAGACACTGATGGATGGAGCTGGGGAGCAGAAGCAGGGTCTCTGAGGCAGAGCACCCCTCCCTGCCTCAGTCCTGTGGGAATACTTGGCTCATATTAACTCGCTCATTGTTGGAACACACAGCAGGCACAATGACTCCCTTTTTGTCGACGAGGGCATAGTGGACCGAGAGGCCAGCCGGGCAGCCAGTCGGTCATCACTGGATCCTGTGTGCTGTGGCTCTGAAGCTGGGTCGGCCAGCAGGCAGACAGGAAAGAAATAAAGAGAGTGAGACAGCGAGCCCCGGATCCCATATCCTGGCCAGAGCTTCAAATAGAAGGACATGGAAGTCTAGATAGTGACTCTACTGACGAAAGGGAGGAAATAGAGAGAAGGAGGAGGAGGAGGAGAGCTGGGATCTGGGCCACATCTCTGTCTGATTGTCCCTGCAGGGGCTGCTCGTAGCTGAACCAGACCTCTGTTCAGTCACCATCCCTGCTGATCTGAAGTCAGTGCTGCTCTGTTTTCTGCTTTTCTCCCTCTAATCTCCCTCCCTCTCAGTTTAGCTCGCTGTCTTCCCTTCGCTTTCCCCCTCACAATGTCTCCCTCTGTCTAAACACCATCCCATCACTGTGGAGTGGAGCGAACAGGTGCTCTTACTAAACAGTCAAAGGCAGCAGTCACGGTTTATTTTAAATTCAAGGATACAGGCAATGAAACCAACCAGAGAGAAAAAGTATAAATGCTGCCATTTCATTTTGACACTTTATGACAGCAGTGAAGAGTGCCCCTGTGAAAGAAATAAAAAGTTCACCCGGGTTTTGCTCATTTATTCTTCATTTGAGTGTTTGTTTGCTTCATTAAACAGAATGTATGCATGCATGTGCAGTTTGACATAAAAACTTCTTTCACTTTGAATAGTTAATTAAAACTGTGTTAATAATCACACATTTGGCTGTTAAATACTGCAATCAGTGTTATTAGTGCAAGCATCATCCTGGGCCAAAGCCATCAGTTACAGAATAATGCTCCTATATATTATTTGCACTACTGGCTCCATGACACTAACTAGTTTGCCATTGGCAAATCATCCTATCAGCCAACACCACAAAGCAAACAATGCCAGACCCACACACCGCACAGGCAAGCTACAGTCAACCGGTCGACCCGGCTTAGTTTAGGTTGCTTGTAGCTCATTGACAATTTATCCATGTTAGTGCACAAAAGCACATATCACAATATATACCACATGCTTTGCAGTGATAACAGCTATGACTTTGGACTTGTTGTTGTAGTGGGTGCCAGTCATTTGAATATTGTGCAAACAAGCTGAGGTTACCCAGGTTTTAGCCAGCTCAAACCCAGACATGCTGCATTTATACTTGTATGTTCCTTATGTTTTTCCATTTTGTGCTATTTTATAGCTCTACGTACTTCACATTTTCACAGTACTTCAAATCTGCAATTTGCCAACCTCAGTGTCATTGAAAACAGTACTGAACATTCATACAGTGTTTGTCCTGATGTCTCCTTGTTCTAAAGGATTTAAGGAATTAGTAGTATGTATCCACCACAATGCACAGTGTACTGAGGAATCTGTTTCTTCTCCTTCTCTGAGACACCTCTTGTGTACACATTTTGAAAGAATGGCCAGAATGCACATTGACGTAATTCTCACCTGATTTGAAAAGTGGATGAACATTTGAGGAATGCAAACATGCATACAAGGACATGAGCTGAAGGGAAAGAATGAGAGGCTTCTGTCACCATGCAGCAAGGTGCAGAAAAGCCAATCTCTGCACTTTAGGCTGGGGTACATGACAGAGTGGCCCCCTCACCCCTCTCTGTTTCACTGTCCCATTTGGTCTATCCAGCATGCGGTCGGGGTCACAACCCTGATACTTGGCACCCAGCTTTAGGGAGAATGGCACTCTTGTTCAGAACCTGCCCTGACTTATGATGCCAGGATGAGTCATCCAGAAACTTGACGACTTCAGTGTTGCATGGAGCTGTCATCCCCTCTAGCACATTCTCCTTTCCAAACGTTACAGTCTACTTGTCTCCTAAGTGTCACCCTGATTAAACATCAACAGTGTTTTGGAAAAGATGTTTTGTTTTCAAAAATGTTCATACATATAGAGATTCACTTTTGCTATTTTAGACATTCATATCCAGGACAAACATTTTCTAACATCCACTGGCAAATTGCCCACTAATAATGAACCAACTACTGCTTCTATTGACATTGTTACTGTACTACTAACAAGGATTTCCATCAGGGCAACTGTCTTGGGACCCTGAGACCCACATGCGGACAAAAGGCTATTAGTGGCAGTTAGTATGTGGGAATTAAGTTAATTGCAAATGTGTTTTGTATACACCATGAAAGAACTATATATAATAAAAACACAGCAGGATTCTTAAATTATCTTAAGGCTATCTTATAGTCGAGAGTTTTAGGGCCTTTATTATCTCAACTCATATTGTGTTTACATGGTGCAAAATAAATTTGTAGTAATACATATGCAAGTCACAAACAGTAAGAAGTACAGATGTGTTAATATGCTGCTAGCATTACCTTGCTATTTCAACTAAAACTATTATTGCCACATCTGCTACTGCTTGTTGTGCTGCTTCTTCTATAAATACCACTACTATGACTGTCATAACTTTGTATGAAGTGTACAATTTATTCCAATAAAAAGCCTTAAGTTAGCTAACTTTGTTTTTAAAGTGTGGAGAAGAAGGTGAGATTGACTTGTATGCGTATTTTACAACCTTGTGTGAATTTTCTTTATTTTAATTTTCGTTCTTTCTTTCTTTTTATTTTAAGAACTGCATTGTATGTGAGAAACAATATTAAAAACCTTATATATTTTGCTGATATATTCATACTCATATATCAGAATCTGAATCAAAATGAGATTTGTTGTTAATTAGCTTTACCTTGTGTGTCTTGTTGTTTTGGTGCATAATAATTCTACAAATATAAAGAAGATTTCTTCTGGCTGGCATTACATTTTGACAATACTGGATATTGATATTCAAATGCAGGACCAAGTAAGCACATTATACAGTATTATCATGTACATGAACAGAATACTAACTGTGCACTTCCTCTCAGAGTGACTGACATTACACTCCATGCCTCCAGGTGACTCTGCCAGGATAACAGACTGCCATTGATTTCAGACGACCTGTCAATCATCGCTCAGTCACTGAAGAATGCTGGAGATTCACTTTAAGACGGCTGACTTCAGATGACTTCAAATGACGTTCACTGAGAGTCATCTACTATAGTCTAAAACTACAGCCTGAGTAATCCAAATGAGAAATCACCTCACATCTTTTAAGTTTAACTGACTTTCCCTGACTCAAATACAACAGACTGCTCTACAGCAGCTCTACAGCAGCAGCCCGGGTTCAATTCCAACCTGCTACCCAGAGCTGCACTATCAAATAAAAAAAAAAAAGGAGATGTGGTTAATTAGATTTAATCAAAGTAAGTGAAGTCACTGTAAAGTATTTTAAGGTGTTAAAATCCTTACAAAAAGAGTCTGAAACTGGTAGGGTTTCTGAAAGCCATCTACACACTCACACAATCACACATGCCCAGTCCATTGATTTTCTATGTTTTATATTTTACACACACACACACACACACATTTTATGTGTCTTAATAATTAATTTATCATATATATATTTAATAAACATGAATAAAAATATGTACAAATCAGCATTAAAAGAAATGTTAAATTGGTTTGAATGTGAATACGCTGGGCAACACATGCTGAACAAATCTGCAGGAGGCTCATCTATCAAAAACAAAAGCTCACTGACAAACACGCAGATTTTACATATTAGTATTTTATCATTTTTGACATGTGTGAAGAGATTAACTGTTAAATAGCAATGTCTTCCCCCCCTTGGTTATCTCTGGTATATTCTGTTCATTCTTTCCATACAGTGGTGTGTGCCTGAGACTCAGATTTCTCACCCGTCTCTCACATGTTGACTTTAGATCATTTTTATCTTCATCGAAATAAGGAATAAAAAATATATCAGTAATACAGAGATCAAATATTGGCCTGTCTTATTGGTTATTGATATATCGTGTTGGACGGTGTGCCAAGATGTTTCAGCCTCAAGGATGTATAAGCTGTTATTAATCCATCACATTTTGACATTTGCACAGGTCGTGTCTGGGTGGTATATTTTTTTAAATGTGAAGTCACATCAGGTAAGGTTAACATGGATGTAACATACAAATGGAAAGTGAATGGTCCATCCCAGTAACAAGCTAAAAACTGGCGTGGTTTGAGAGTCTTTGTTCAACAGAAACTGAAAAAATCCCTAAACATCTACAGGGCTATGATTTCAGTCCAGTGGATTACAATTTGTCTCGACAGAGAAACACAAACACAAAAAGTAAGACAAAAAAAGAATGAACAGGAATGAATACCATGGTAAAGTGTTATCAGTAGTGTCGAGTACCATTTTTTAACGATTTGAAGCAGTGAAACTCAATTGTAGCCCAAAATATGAAGGCAGTACAAAATATCTCCAAGCCTTAACAGTAGTGTTGTTAAAAGCCCTGAAAACTCAATTTGACTCTTTCTAGTATGAGAGTGATGGCCCTACCTAGAAGGCCAAAAGATATATAAATCAAAAATACTCATTGATTTGGATTTTTGTGTGAAGGTAGTGTGATACCACAATGTAGAATACTTAAATACTTAAGTATAGCAACATGAAAAATAATTTACTCAAAGTATCAAAATGAAACGTATATGTCAGAAGGGCCCTGTAGGTGTTATTTCACTATATTACTGGGCATTATTATTGATGCATGTACACGGTACTTTAATGTTGGTTGACGTGGAGCAAATTTAAAAAGACTCTTGGATAGTTAGAGGTATACCACACATCGCAATGAAGTCATGAAATTAAAATACTACAGTAAAGTACAAGTAGGCTACTTCAAAACTGCACAGTACTTAAGAACATACTTGGTCATATTCCACAACGCATAGAAATTTCTGGTGTTAACTGAGTGTTTTGGCCAGGTGGTGGTACCAGAGGAAATGTTTCAATCTGGATTTATCTCTTTTTTTCATAAGCATCCACAATTAAAGTAATCATGTCTTTAGTAGTTGGGATACTCATGTACACATGACAGTGTAGCCACTTGTGACTCCAACACCTGTTCACGTTCACTGACGACACAGCTGTGCTGGGCCCGATCACTGAAAACAATGAAGTGGCCTATGAGAAGGAAGTGGTGAACCTGACCTGCTGGTGTTAAAACAACAACAACAACAACAACAACAAAAAACCTGAATAAAAAAATGAGGTTTAATTCAACTTGAGTTATATTTCATATACTTATGTTTATACAAATCCTAATCTGAAGAGTAAGTAACAAATGTACTGAACAGCAGTGGAATGTAATGTCAAAGTTCCAATATTTAAGCCTATTACGTAACATAAATGGGCGGCACAGTGTGTGCAGTTGTCACGCAAGAAGGTTCTGCAATCTAATAAGCCAGTTATAGATGGTGGATTGGTTGTAGTTGCAGGCAACCAATGTGACGCAGTGGCATAAAACAGCAGTAATAGTAGTGTTAAGGAATAATCCTTATCTGAGCAGAAAAGGCCTGATCCTCGTCCAACTGTCAGGGTCAACTGTGTACAAGGCCACTATTGTCACTTCATGAAGTCAACTGAGGTTTCATTAAGGACAAACACCCAGGGGACACCTTTAAACCTGAGGGATTGATCTGGCAGCATTTCAGTGACCTGCTGTCAGCCTCTGTGACTCTTTAAGAACACTTCCACAGCCTCTTACCCTCCCTATATGTTACCACAGGGTGACCACTTAATCTCAGAGCAGTTAGGACGCTTATCAAGATCATCTGAACATTAAAAACTTCTTTGTTTTCCTGATTAGGGACAGTCATAAATCGTAAGGGGGACTTGAAAGATGTGAAAAATTAACTTCAGGTTTATTGGTTTAACAAGGTAAATATCCTTATTTGCAGGGTTTATAGAAACAATCAGTGGACCTCTATATGTTTTGCTATATAAAAGAAGAAGTTGCTTACAGCATCACATTAGGAGTGCACTGCAGAGAGGTGGGATAGGACAGTCACGTGCTTCTTCATGCTTATGTTTGTTCCAGGATATGGATTGGCCGGACACAAATAATGTTACCACCTACTAAAGACTATTACATTAACAGACAAGGCTCATCCGCTCTAACGAACCCATCCAGAGACGGGATATGGAGGTAGTCCCTCGTGGTAGTGGCGGGGGAAGAAGCGAATACAGGTGGAGTAAGAGAAGGAGTGATGCCAGTCGTTGATGAGATTCCAGCCCTGGAAAAGCTGGAGGACAAAAACAAGCACAAGCAATGAAAACCATAGGCTGATAATCAGTCAAAAGCTTGCCAACAAATCCCATAAGTGTCCCTCAATACTCTTTCATCCCTGAGAGGCTCAGTCTTTAAAAAAAGGGGTGCACAAATGTATATGTTTTCTGTTATAGATGGTTCGAGTCATGTTCCTGGGTACATTAGTCTTTAGCTATGCTAATTCAAACAGAAGGTTTGGGAACTGTTTTCAAGGAGCAGATTAATCACATTTGTGCTTTAGTATTTCAACAGCAGAATGACTGTGGGAGAGCTAGAACATGTGACTCATTGTTTTTGTTTTCAAAGTTTTTGAACAATCACTGCAGCCGCTATAGGCACAGAGAAAAATATTAAATGCAGTCAGAGTTGTGGCCAAAAATATATTATAAATTTTCACAAGCCTATAAAAATGTTTTAAATGTGTCCCCATGCAACAGTGTACAGGGAAATATGTGATGATACTTTACAGTAGTGGTTAGCAATGACATAGGGAACTATAAACCTTGCCATCTGTGGCTTTAGGCCACATACAACCATTGCGGACACAGGGGGGCAGCGTTTTTCTCAGGGTGGGAAGACGAGACACAGGAAATGTCGCCGTTTACCTCGATACCACCGAAGACGGTTCTGCAAAGAGAATGTGAGAAGAAGAAATAGCAGTGACAATCAAGAAAAAAGAGATATACACATATATGATGCCTTCCAGAAACAACTGTGTCCTGTAAGGTGAAGTATGAGGATTGAGCTTCAACTGATGTCTGCCTGTTCACAAAAATGAAATTAAATTAAAACATTTTATGTTGAGTCAAATAGCTTTTAAACTCAATCAGTGTGGATTGTAGATTTTGGTTTCATAAATGCTATTAAACCCAAATTCTTAAATATAATGAGTTGAAAAAAAATCCTTAAAATGCGAGCTTATATAGATTCCAAGATAGTTTGACAAAAAACGGCGGCGTTAATAATAAAGTTTGTCATGTCATGGCTTACTGACCATATTAATGTTATGATTAAACATCTCCTTTGCTGTTTCGAGTGAAAAAGGTGATTTATAGTCATGTATCCAGCTCCACAATGTGTTTGTGTCAGTAGAGATGCATTCTTCTGTGTCTAACTGAGTTTGTTTGTTGGCTTTCTCCAGCTGCTCTGTGACGGTCAATCTTCTTCAGCTTCATCATTTTTGTCACTGCTCGCTTTCTTACAACCTGCAAACAGAGTGACAGTATTGTTTTTCATTATCAAGCAACCAGCAGAGGAGAAAATATTACGTACTTTACATCCAATGTTCCATCCATTGTTTCGTATGGCAGTTGCCAGTTTGTTTGTAAAGCACAGTGAAAATCTGGACACCAGTATAGTTGACCACAGACTGCACACACTGTTTCATTTGTTTAATATGTTTTTAATTGGTTGAATTATTTTGATGAAGTCCTATTAAATTGAGTGTGGTGTATGAATTGTGTTTAATTGGTCTTGCCCATGTTAAAGTTTGAGTGACTTGTACTCTGGAGCTTTAGACACATAGACTGGGTAATGTTGCCCGAGCTCCTGAGGCACTACATCACAAATAATTAGAATTATAGTTTGTGTAGCCTAAAAATACATCTTAACAAGTGAGCAAAAGATAATATTGTGCAAGTAGTAGTTAATATGTATTACAAAATCAATTAAATATGTCTATCATATCAGAAATGCACTTAATATTCAGGTGAGATATTGTTTTTGTCAACTCTAAACAAGATCAAGAGTGACCTCTAACATCAACTTTAACCTAACAATGAGATTGTCGCTGAGGTAGTCAGAAAACTAAAAGTTACAGTTAATAATCCTTTATACTGAGGCAACCTCTATCTGTACAGTAGAGAACTTTTTGCTCTAAATATGTTTCACCTGACTGAAAGCTCCAGCTTTGAGACTTAACACCCGCCTCAGGTCCCAGGCTGAGACTGCAAGCAGGGCGCCGGAGACCCAGGATGCACTTCAATCGTGGCCCATGTTAAACCAAAAAACCTGCAGGCTGAAACAAACCACCAATAAGACCAAAACACAACGCAGCAATAATGAGCATTAGGCAGTATTATTCCCTTACCTTCACTCTTTAGTTCAGGAATGAA